>NC_072403.2:111690576-111999423 GCF_028858775.2 Pan troglodytes
TTGATTCCCCACAAAATATAAAATCATGATGGACCAATCACTGTAGAAGAGATCAGAAAAGTAAAGATCTATCATTACAAAGGCACCAAGCCCAGACAGTTTTACTACTAAGGACTAGCCAACTTGTAAAGATCAGTTAACTCCTAGATGAAACTAATCTAGAATTATAAGATGACAAAAATTACATAAATGCAAAGTCATTGAAGAAAAGGTTACTACCAACCTAATCCAGCAGGATAGTAAAAGAAAAATCACTTCATAGAGTTTATTTCAGGAATCAAAGAATGGTTCAAGATTAGAAATCTAGCAATAGAAATATCCATACTAATGAATTAAAGGAGAGAAACCATCTAATTATTTCAAGTTACTTCAAATATGATAAAATTTAGTAGTTACTCCTTATAAAAACTCTAGGAGTGGATGAAAATAACTGAAGCACAGTAGAGATGAATTACCCACAGTCAATAAAAACTACATTAATTGGTGAAATACTTGTGGGCACTTCTATTAGTAATTAAACACTAAATTACTTAGTAATTAGTGCTTGTTTAGAATTCACATTTCTGGTCCCTGGTCCCACCCTTGAGGTTCTTAATCGGAAGGTCTCCAACAGAACAGAGCTCAGTTTTCAAGTAACACTATTACATAGCATTGACTTAAAGATTCTTTATTCTTTAAATCTGCCACTCACAGTATTCTTTCAAGATTAGACACGAATTGGTAATTATTACAGATGACAGCCACTAATGCCAGATTCTTAAGTGGGAAAATATGAGATGTTAGGTCTCTCTCTCTCTCTTTTTTTTTTTTTTTTTTTTTTGAGGCAGGTCTTGCTTTGTCATCCAGGCTGGCATGCAGTGGCGTGATCACGGGGTTCACTGCAGCCTCGACCTCCCAGGTTGAAACAAATCCTCCCACCTCAGCCTCCTGAGTAGCACATGCCACCATGCCCAGCTAATTTTATTTTTTGAAGAGATAGGATCTTCCTATATTGCCCAGGCTGGTCTCGAGCTCCTGGGCTCAAGCGATCCTTCTGTCTTGGCCTCCCAAAGTGCTGAGATTACAGGCATGAGCCACTGTGCCTGGCCTGAGATGTTAGGTCTTTATGGGAGAAGCCAAGATGGAGGCGAGATTCGATAGGTCATGAACAAAGACAGAGCAGGTGGATGCTGCGTAGGGTGCAGGAGAATTATGGTCCAGGAGGCAAGTGGGAAGGGATGGCTTTGTATGGACAAAAAGTAGAGAAATGCAAGAAATACGTAGGAAAATTTTTAGAAGTCCAATTCAAGAGTCAGAATGGTGGATAGATGACAAAAGGTGGTTGGTACAGCTCTTTTTGCTTCAGGAGTGAATGGTTTGACAAACTTCTTTAAAAATCATTAAGTTTATCATAGTCGATGCAAATAGTAAATTCATTGCAGTCCAGGGGCTTCTGCTTGGCAATAAATTCCTCTAAAGTTATTTTTGAAGGGATGAGTCTTTGAGCTGTTGCCAAGGCTAGAAACAGTTTCCACTCTTGCTTTGATATCTTTAATGTGCTGACATTCGAATACAATATTTCAGATGTGTGGAGAATGCAGGAAGGGATGGGCTGGGTATTGTGGTCACAGGAGTGACTGGATTGGAGCTGATGACACAAATGTGCCACTTCTTTGGGGATTCATGCTTTAGAGCAGTGTTTCTCATGATCCTGCTGTATTAGAACAACCTTAGATATTTCTTGAAAACTGAGCTCTGTTCTGTTGCAGACATTCTCATTAAGAATCTCAAGGGTGGGAGCAGGGACTGGAAATGTGAATTCTAAACAAGTTTCTCAGGTGTGAGTCCTAAGCACCCTCAAGCTTGAGATACTAGGAGAGATAAACAGCAGAGCAAATGTGCTCAGAGTGTTTTTTGTTTAAAATCTTGCTCCTTCACATTGTCTTTTTATTATGCTTTTATGTGATGTGTCTTTTATACATAAAACACTTTTTATTTTATTATTGTTTTTTAATACAGAGTGTCACCATGTTGCCCAGGCTGGTATCTAACTCCTGAGCTCAAGCTCAGCCTCCCAAGGTGCTAGAATTATAGGCGTGAGCCACCGTGCCCAGCCACAATCTATTTTTGATGATAACAAGGAGTCCAGTTGTGTAATGTTCTTAGTCTGGTATCAAATTTGAAGAGATGACTTGTAAACATTTGGCTACTCGACCCACACTGCCATCTAGTGAAATTTGTGTAAATTACAGCCAGCTGTAGCACAAGTACTTTAGCGTTGGGGAGTTTAGGGCTAGGCAATTCATGTATGATGCAAATGAATACACTTTCTGAATAGATGTCCTTTCACAGTGATTAGTCTCACTGTCAGGGGACCATGGCTATTACATTACAACGTTGCTTTGTAAGTATTTAGAATTTATTTGTTGGCTTTTTTCCCCCTTACATATTTTGTATCTGTCTGTTTGTCCATCCTGGTGGAGGTTAGTTATAATTTGTTCAAAACATTATGAATAAGAACCCTAAGTACTTTCTAAAAATTTTACCTTTAATAGGTATGAGTTTTTATTGAAGTCAAAGACATTTTGTGAATAATTCTTTAAATACTTTTTGTTAATTTAAAGGGAAAAAAGGAAAAAAACCCCTCATATTAGGACATTTTTGAGAGAATAATACTAGATTTTAAAAAAATTGAAGCATATGAATTAATATTAGCATTTACATATTGTATAAGAAGCATATACGTTTTAATAAAATTTACTATACTCTTACAATATTAGTATCAATCTGAAAATCTTCTAATATATGTTAGTAGTAAGTTGAATAAGATATTGAAATATTACAGACCCACAAGCTTAATATTATCTTGTGGTTCATGAGTAAAAACAATTATAGTTATTATTTAAGCTTTGTGAAAATATTCATGTGTACGGTTACATAGTCATATTTACGTATACATAATTATCTTATTACTGTCAAATAAAGTATATGTAATGAAATCACAAATGTACTTCATTACTCTTACATAATTGCAGGTTCAGATATATAGTAACGAAAGTATTTAAGTTTTATAGATAATAAAGTATAATACAATCTTTTTCATAAGACATTTAGACCTAATAGAGATTGCTTTAATGATAGCTTATATTAAGATCTTCAGGTGTGGTGGCTCAAACCTGTAGTCCCAAAACTTTGGGAGGCCGAGACCAGGGGATCACTTGAGCCAAGACCAGCCTGGGAAAAATAGTGAAACCTCATCTCTACAAAAAATACAGAAATTAGCCGGGTGTGGTGGTGCATGCCTTTAGTCCCAGCTACTAAGGAGGCTGAGGTGGGAGGATCGCTTGAGCCTGGGAGGCCAAGGTTGCAGGGAGTGGCGATGGTACCATTGCACTCCATTCAACCTTGGGCGACAGAATGAGACTTTGTCTCAGAAAAAAAAAATCTGGCTGTGATTAGGTTAACATCAAAAAAGTTCTGGACAAGAAAAAAGGGGTAAAGAGTCTTAACAGGGGTAATGGGATGAATGGTTCTCACTTCTTTATTTTCTTGAAATAACTGAAATCCCAGGAATTGTATTGTTTTTTCTGATTTTAAAAGGATCACACACTGATGACTTTGTTTTGCTCCCTAGGTTTCCTGACACCTCGAAGATCACTTGGCACATTGTATGTGCTAAATAAATATTAGCTGATGAACCCGGGAGGCGGAGGTTGCAGTGAGCCGAGATCGCGCCACTGCACTCCAGCCAGGGCGACAGAGTGAGACTCCATCTCAAAAATAAATAAATAAATAAATAGATAAATAGTAAAAATATTTAGCTGAATGCATAAACGAATCATAAATGTTAAATATAGAGTGACTCCCTACTTTAATACTGTAAAGATAATCACTGTTAACAATTTGCTGTATATTTCTCTAAATTTTTAAATGCATGCGTTAACCTGTATATTATCTTAGAAAAAAAGACTACATTCTATATACTTTTGCAACATTATCTTTCGCTTAGCAATATCTATGCCAGTAGTAATATCTATATTTACCTCACTTATTGGACATATAGTATTTAATTATATGAAGATGAATAAGTCATCACATATCTAGTCAGCCTTCCTCTGGGATGTTTGGTTTACTTCTGGTGTTTTTTGTCTCCAAATATAAACTATGGTGTAACAAACATCTGAGTAAATGTATTTCCATGTACAAAAATCTGTGTGTACAGTTGACCCTTGAACAATGTGGGAGTTAGGAATGCTGATCATCGTCCCCAACCCTGGGTCCCTGTGCAGTAGAAAATTCATGTATACCTTTTGACTTCCCAAAAACTTAACTAATGGCCTACTGTTGACTGGAAGCTTTGCTGATAACAGAAACAGTCATTAACACATATTTTGCATGTTATAGGTATCATCTACTGTACTCTTACAATAAACCAGTGAAAAGAAAATATTAGGAAAATCATAGAGATGAGAAAATATGTTTACTATTCATTAAGTGGAAGTGGATCAGCATAAAGGTCTTCATCCTTATTTTCTTCATGTTGAGTAGGCTGAGGAGGAAGAGAAGGAGGAGAAAGAACTGTTGGTCTTGCTGTCTTGTGGTGGCAGAGGTAGAAGAAAATTCCAGTATAGGTTGACTTGTGCAGTTCAAACCTGAGTTGTTCAAGGGTCAACCGTGTATATGTGTGTTTGTGTGTGTGTGTGTGTGTGTATAGATATATGAATATATATGCTATTGTTCAACTAGAGGACATATTCATGAAAGTGGAATTGCTGAGTCAAAGGGAATGTCCATTAAAATTGCTAAATATTGCTAAACTTCCCTCTGAAAGTATGTTAACAGTACAGGAATCCCTTTCCTCCAACACTTTTGTCAAAAGCAAATATAAATTTATCTTAATTGACATAGAAATGAATGGAATGATTATGATTATGATTATGATGAATGACATTTCTAATCTGAATATTCTGTGTTAAGAAAAAAGTATCTGATGAGAAGGTGCTTAGCCTACTTTATAGGGATTTATGAAAATAATTTTTCCATGGTGGACTAACTTTTAAATTTATACTGTGATTAAAGTTCCTTATTATCAAAGTTTTTGGTTGTTCAAGTTTAAACTAATGTAAGTTTGAAAACTCCAAAATATAAAATAATTTGTGGGGCTCACATTGTTTCAAAGATTACAGTAATTTATTTTGCACATCACTTTTGAAAACCTAAACCTCTCAGTATAAACATAATAACTTTGTAAATAATGTTTAGTTGATCCTTAAGTAGACTATGTAATTTCATGGAGAAAAGTTTTGCATTTTATGAAAATAGAGTAATCATTAAGTAGAAAGGCATCAGTCCCACTTTGCAACCTTATTAAATATCAGTTACGACAGGAACACTTATACTTATTTCTGCTGCTAATTTTTCTAAACATTGGACAAATATATTAAATTGTAAGAAAAAAGGACAGATAAAGTAAGACTTTTTTGGTGTGCTTATTTTCTTGGCCTTGCAGTTTGGTGAGAAGGCGACTGGAATATTTGCATGTTGTATTGCATAATGAGACCAACATAAAATGATTGCAGCTCATGTAAAAGACAGGGTGGCATGTTTTCAGTTTTAATGGGGACACTCAGAAAAGTTCCAATTCTTCCTGACGTTTCTTATAGCCAAATAAACGTGGTCTAGGTTGGAGTGTCTATTATGAAAATAAGAGGAGAGCAAGTCAATTATATTTCAATGACTGAATAGCCAGGGGTCCTCATTAAAATGATCAGAAAGATTGCAGTGTTGCTCTCCTCTGTGTAGCCACTGATTAAGTTGTATAAGAATGACATGGCCTTTTGGGGAGCAAGCCAGAGGATGTCTTAGTATCTGCAGCCAGAAATTGTTGACCCTTTTGAGAGAGAAATGTGTGCTACCTTAAAACAGAAAAATATTTTTTCTCTTATTGGATGATGAACTTTGGAATTAGGTATATGAAATTAGTTACGGCTATTGTATAGAAGCTTTAATTTGTGCTATGCTGTAAGAAAAATGCCCTTGAATAAGATAATGATGAAGATACATCTCTTTACATTTATCTCAGTCAGTTAGATCTATTTCACTAGAGTAACGTCTACAATGCAAGTGAATGAGTGTGTTTAAGAAATAGTTTACGAATTCACTACTATTCTTTTCCTTTTAAAATTTCTACTTATCTGTTTGTGTGTATGTGTGTTGGGGGAGGAGATAAAAGTCTTCTGAGGAAAATTATCATTGTTCTTCCTTTTGGACTCACATGCAAAGAGACAATACAGTTTAATATTGTTTTATATAGCAATACAGCTTAAGAAGATCAAACCCATTGCTTAAGAGAACAGCTTGACTTTCATATTTTTTTAACAGGTGAAAATAAAAGCGCCAGATTCTGCAAGGTCTCTGTAGTCAAGATTCCTATGCAACCAAACTCCTCAGTAGGCATCTCGTACATGTTAAGATCGGAAGGCCCGAGAGCCTTCAGTAAGTGGAACTTTTAATACTATATATATATTTTTTTTAATGAGAAAAGGCTTACAAAATTTACAACTAGGCTCAAGCTCATTTTATAAAGCAACTGAGTTTTTAGTTTTCTCATAGCAATGAAATGAACTATGATTTTGTTTTCTGACATTGTCTATCTTTTTTCAACCCATCAGTTGTATAAATTGTATTTTAATTGATTACCTATGATTTGCCTAACATTTTAAGAGGAAGATGTCAACATTATAACCATAAACAGCACTAAGACCAAAATATATCAACCTCAGTTGATGTGTTTCAAATAAGTAAAACAAAATTCCATTTAATAGTCACATTAGTTAAAATAATTATTCCAAGATTTCTTTTTGTGCATGTGGTTATACAAACTCTTCTTTTCTCTCTTTCTTTTTTCTAGCTTGACTCTTTAACCCAGTAAAAATACTAAAACCATTTATTAATCTAGTTGTGGCACAAAAAGGAGAACTGTAGCCAAATTTTATTCTCAATCAGGCTTCATAACATCATTTATAATTAAAATTACCTAATATAAATGTTCTATATTTAATATTGTGTTATGAATATCATCATTCCTTATGATGGAGTTGGGGTGGGCAGTTACACATTTCAAGTGATTTAAATGTTTTTAGATTGATTTTCCTGATACTAGTCAATGAAAGTGCAAGTCAGGAATCTTTAATGTTGTAGTGTTATAATTTCACCTTTACTAAATAACCACACTGCAGAGTTGACTGCACTATCAAGCAGGTTTCAAAATAACAGTTTGAGAAAAACAGGGTTATCATGATGCCTTTTTTTTTTTTTTTCCCCCGGTGGCTATTCTGACATGCAATTCACTGTGAAAGAAAGAATATAATGGGTTGCCGCCTGGATTAAAGGAACCCAATTATGTGCCTCTCAAATACACCACAGAGTTTAGCAGTGCCCAGATTTTATAATAGTATCATTCTGCCCTGTAGTTTTCATCTAATTTATGAAAAATAAATTAGATGAAAATTTGCAAAATGTGTATCCTTTCTGTATTCAAAGGGAATAAAATGTCTATATAAAGCATTAAAGTAGGTTTTCATTTTTATATCTACGTTAAACAGGATCTCGCATGGTATGCAACATCATGTGAGTAAAGGTAAGAGACATGATTTAGTGTTAGGCCAGTGCCAGTGTTCACTAGGAAATGTGAGAACTGCCTGGAGAACATATGGGAGAGAGAGATTAGGGAAGTATGTAGCTCCGTCACAAAACAACAGCATTTCAGGGGGATAAAATAATATGATGCCGTAACTGTGAATGCATGCATGTTTAGACATTGTAAATATTGTTATGTTGCATTGGTGATGGTTTGTAATCATTGCTGTCTTGTTTACTGCTCCTTTGAGTCATTTTTCCCTTTCAAGCCTACTGTTAGGGATTCTAGTACTCAAAAGTGTGCTGTGGACATCAAAAGGTTGAGAGGCATTGCTCCATGCTATAATTCATTTTCAAGAATAAAAACCAGTTTGAGGGAGAAGCGTTCTTTCATAATGATATAATCAAATAAGTTTTGGAAACAAATAAGTTAAATAGATTTCTGAATTGTGGGATTTCTTAAAGTTTTAAATTTTCTAATGAGCATTTTTATTCTGGGTAAGACATTTAGATTTTCTGAAACATATTTAGCCTTGGATTCCTTTTCTTTTTCTTTTTTCTTTTTTAAGGAACAAGTAGTTTTTGGTATGCAGTTTGGGAGGCTGAAGTGGGCGGGTCAGGAGTTCGAGGCCAGCTTGACCAACATGGTGAAACCCCATCTCTACTAAAAATACAAAAATTAGCTGGGCGTGGTGGTGTGCACCTACAAGCCCAGCTACTCAGGAGGCTGAGGCAGGAGAATCACTTGAACCCAGGAGGTGGAGGCTGCAGTGAGCTGAGATCACACCACTGCATTCCAGCCTGGGCGACAGAGCGAGACTCTGTCTAAAAAAAAAAAAAAAAGTATCATTAAGTTTATTATCTCAAGTATTTTCAAGTATTTTTAACTGTGTTATTCAGTAGCGTGAAGTATATTTACATAGTTGGAAAGCAGATCTCCAGGACTTTTTCATGTTGCAGAACTGAAGCTCTATACCCATTAAAAATCACTCCTCATTCCCTTCTTCCCAGCTTCTGGTGCCTGGGAAGATTTTTAAACAATACATATCCCAGAGCTTCTCACCTCCAGAGATTCTGATTTAAGTTTTCTGAGGATAAATGTTTTTAAAGATCTTCAGGTAATTCTACTGTACAGCTGGATTTGAGAATGGTTGAATATCATGCTTTTTGTGTGTTTATTTGATTTAATCCAACACACTTATTAAGAGCTGGGGGCTGGGGCTAGAGCAATATATGAGCTACAATCCTTGCTGTCTGGGAACACAGTCCACAGAGGGGACAGACTAGAAGGCAATCAGTATACCTGGTGAGAACTGCCATGGTGGAGCAGTGAATTGGGACCCCAGGTAGCAATGAGGAGGGAGTGACTATCCAGAACAATTTCTCACTGAGCTAATGTTTTGAATAACCTGGTACTGAATACTGGCAGAGCCTAGAGACGGAATTTAATATACCAGAGCCACTGTACAATTTTAATTCTGAGATGAAGGAAGACTATATTTACAAATAGACTATATTTACAAATATACTTTGGACACATGTTTTTGACACTAAGTGTTAGACACTCATGGCATTTTCTACTCCTGATACTTTTGTAGGCTTTCTATATATGTGGTTGTTCACTTCTTTCTCAAATTTAAAAACACTTAAATTTTTTATTATTCTTAACGTATTATTCCAACATATACCAATAAGTTCAATTCCATGCTAAGAAATAAACTATGGATATGATTACTAAGTTGAATGAAAACTTACTTGTCTTCGATACAGTTTCTTGAGTTATATAGGTGATGAAATTGGAAAAAAGGAAGTACTATTCTAACTTAACCTAAAATTTTAATTATCTGTTTTTCCTTTTAATACCTTACTTGGCTTTTAAAGGTAGTATCATATTTCTCTCCAAAGGTTAAAGATTTAAAATTTAGGGATAATTTACAACATATGAAATTATGTCCCAAATGTTCTCACTGGGAAACTAATTTATACCATAAAAAGGGGCCATAACTATCTCAAAACAACTCAATTCCAACAATGAGCGTTCCATCTTGGCTATCCTTAGAATAATTGGCCTTTTGTTGATTTGACTAACTGACAACTGAGCCACTAATAATTACCTATGGCATGCTTTACTTTTGATTTTATGTTAGAACACTCTCCTAATGAATGAATGTATAGTACCTTTATACAATCGCATTTGACTGTATTTGAATGCTTTGCTCTTCATCTAGATAATTCTCTATGGAAATATGTTCACACATCAATAACTACAGAGGAGACCTTTTAATTTAATTAAAAGAAAAGCAGCACATCCATGAGACCTCTTTATGGTTAAACAATTGTGACTTAAAATAGTATATTAATTTTATCAATTTACCGGGTTATCATTTTAACTTTATGACAAGCCTTCAGGTTTACTTAGGGGACAGTCACAATCCATAATATTATACTCTTAATAACTTATGCTTTACAGTGTTCTCTAGTATACTGGGAATTCTAACCATTGGGAATCTTTTCTTCATTCGAGATAAGGCTTTTTTGTAGTAATGTTTTCTCAAAAATCATTAGATCCAAACTTAGCCTTGTGGTTGGTCTTAGCTCAATAGAAATGTCCTGCAAAGTAATCTATGGACATATAATATTGGCTAAATCAAAAATGAGGTAAGTTGATTTGAAGAAAAGAAGAAAATATTGGGCTATTACTATTTGTAGTGATTTTGTTTTATTGTTTTATTTCACCAAATATTATTGTATTTGGGTATTTAATAGCACCTTAATGTTAGTTTGTCACAAGTGATTTTTGTGTTAAGTATGCAATGTTTAAGAAAGGTTGATACCCAGAAAGATATTTTAAATTTTGGTAAATGTATTTTTTAATCAGTTGAGATCTAGTTCCTTACAGACTAACAGTAATGGTAGATATAAGAAGGCAACGATTTTGCAGAAATTCAGATGTTGTAGAGTAGGCACGTAACAAAAGGTAGTATTTGTGAGTAAAAATCACAGAAGGTTCTATATAAATGGCCACAATTGTTTTGCCTAGTCTTCCCTCATAAGAGGTCATTTAAAAATTTATTTATCAATCATAATGAAGTGCATACTATTTTTAAGTTTTAAGGTTGTTGAACAGATACTAAATGGTCATGTTTTTTAAAGTTATTATTTGCTAAGAGTATGCACACATTTACAGATTTGTTACAAACGTGATTATATCTATATCTGTATATGTATGTGTATTAATGTGAGCTTAATATTTTTAGTATGTTATTAGCCTGTGCCTTATGACAACAAATTTTAAATGTTTACCGTATCATCTTACTACAAAGTTGTCTTTGAAGATGTGTATAACTAGAAAAATTATGGCATTCTTTATACTTATCAAATTTTAGAACTTTAGAACGTATAACAATGTTCTCTATATGTATTTTATTGTATTTTATGGTTCATAGGCTCTTGGGGTTGGAAAGAAATTTCCAGTCACCTAATCCAGTGGTTCTCAATTAGGAGTGATTTCCTTCCTCTGGGGGGACATTTGATAATGTCCAGAGACATTTTTGATTGTCGCATCTGAGGGCGTACTACAGGCATTGCGTAGGTAGAGGTCAAGGATGCTGAGAAATAACCTAAAATCTACAGGATAATTCTCATAGCAATTATCCAGCCCAAAATGTCAACTGTGGTGAGATTGAAAAACTCAGACCTAGACTAGCTACCTATCTCTTAAGTAGCTCATCTTTATTATAAAAAAAACTCCAGTATTTAGAAAATCACTATGTCACAGTTATACTAAATACTAGTGGATGTTTATCTGCTTCTTTTCTTAATATTATATATACATATGTATATGAAAGTGCAAAAATTGTACCATGCATTTGTTTGAGATGGAAAGCAATAAAATGTCCAAGAAAATGATTCCGGATGAATATTGCTTTTCAAGGTAATCACATTAGAGGAATAAAAACCTATTCTAATTATGCAACTATCTCAAAACATTTCTTCATGTGTCTTTAAACAATTATATAAAGAACACAAAATTGATGAAATAAGTTTCAGTAGAAAAATTGGCAATGATTCAATAACTTGTTTAATCAAATTTGGTTGTCAAAAATGCATGGCTTTCTCTAACTCAAATCCTCTTTCAAAAGACTGAGATTTGCCATTATCAAGGAAGAAAAAGTATTCCAAATTATTGTTCCAAAATATTTTCTGCAATTGCAAATCGTTGTAACAAATGTAGCATCTTCAGATAATTCTGTGTAATGCTAACAAAATTTGGATTGTGTAGGTTCCCAATATGGCTTTTAAAAATCTAATTTAATTTTGTACTTTTCATTTGTTCAAATATTCTTTATACAAATACATAAGGCTATTTGTATTTATGCTCATATCCTGTTTTATGCAAACAAATTTAGTGTTGTTTCATACCTGAAATTTAAAAGTAAGTTTTTTTACAAAAATTACAAATTGTTTGTGAACTCAATATTTATGATCTTTGAAAAAAATGTAATTGTAATGATCTCAAATATTTCATAATTGATGACAGAATTTTTTTCATGGTCATAATCTTAGTTTTGAGTTTCCTATGTTCTAGTCCTTATATAATATACAAACAAATATACACAGAAAAAAGAATTTCTTATAGGATACTTGAGAAATAGAGATAAAAATAACAGATGTTAATTTTTAAATTAATTTGATTTATGTCCTTATGCTTATTGGCAACTTGAACAATATGTTTCTTAAATCTAAAATTGTTTTAAAACTATATTATTTACTAAAATAATCAGATTATGATTGCATATACCGGTGTTCAAATATCCAAGAAATAAATACATCTGAGTCTTCTGTCTTATAAACCAAGATATAAATTCTTGAGTTGGGGATGAGTATTAGGAGCATGCCAATTGTTACACAGTGATCATTGAATTTGATATCTGAATGTGAATACATTTTTTACTTTTTATTAGTATGTTCTGGCCTTGAATAACAGCTTGTGAGTTTTTTGCTGACTTTCTAGAGGAAAAAATTCTGTTATAGTGTTAATAGGAAATTGAATAATTTAAAAATAACATAAGATCAGTATCTGAATATACTGTATGCATGCACGTGTTAAACCTAAATGTGAATGTTATCATCTTATCATAGTCTTCTTGGTTTTACATCTAAAATTCAAAAAATAGTAAAATGATTTTAAGCTCCATTAGTGTATGGTAATTTATATCTAGGATTATCTAAGTATATAGCTTTTAGACTTTAGCACATCTATATATTAAGAATTCTTAACAGGGAAATAAGTATGAAAGAGACATGAAATGAATATACTTTTGTTTACATAAAATAAGCGCAATAAACTCTTCATGAAGTTTAAGTACAAATGCATATTTTTGTTTCTAATATTTGTTAACAGGGATATATATAGAAATTCTTGGTATTAAACTGTAGTATAGCAATTTGAAATAAAAATATGAGATATCACAACAAAAATTTTTATGAAAATTGTCTTTGAGATAAAGATACTAATGAATTGGTAATGTGAAGTGAAACTATCTGTAAGTGTACAGAAGGTCAAACTAAGCAGTTTTTTGATATATTTTCTTAAAATCTCAGGCAGTTTTAACCCTTCCATGCGAATATCGATATAAAAAATGGCAAATTAGAATGAATGTAGCAGTTTTGATTTTGGCGTGTGAAGTTGTTTTAGGAAAAAAATAGAAAGAAAGGTTGATGGAGAGAAAACTGACAAATTATTAAATAAAATGTTAAAATCTCCAGATTATTGTGAACATTCAAAGTCCAAGTGGAAACAGAATTAAATCTCTGGATGGTCAGTTAAATCATTGTCTTGTGGGCCAATAACATATGTGGGCTGAGTAGTTTTTTTTTTCCACTGGTTGTAGGTAAATAAGATGAAAGGCAAAAATTGTACCATAATTATTTTCAAGCAACTGAGATATTTGGAGTCAGAATCCAGAATGATCACATTTTTCACTTTACATCAACATGCTTTTCTTCTAGTATAGACACATATATTCTTTGAATGTCTACCATGACTTACTTTTATCGTGAAGCCTTGAATTTGGAAAATGAGAGACAATTGTGGAATTATAGAAACATTAACATTATATGGACTATGCTAACAGTAATCAAGCAAAGCAACTTTGGAAATAACTATTAAAGTGGTATATCAGAAATTGACTTAAAATATTTGTAAGAAAATGTAATATATCCACTTCAGCTTTCTGATTATGTTCCATTGCTGCACTAATGATCACTTTCCAAAAGCAGTAGAGGAGCCTTCACTTGCTCCTTTTGTGATAGCCGATCATTTATTTCATTCATCTGTAAATCTACTTACGTCAATATCTGCAGGTCAGAAGTTGGCTCTCACAGTGTATTAATGTATATTTGTATTTCTAACAACATCATTATATGTGATCATTGTGAAATAAGGAAATGTCATATTTATTCTCCAAATATGTACTATTAATATCAAGGGCTTACAAGAGACGACCATTTTGAGATTTATCCTCTTTCCAGAAAACACACACACACACACACACACACACACACACACACACACGATAGAAAATTAAGGTCACTTTTGCATTTCCTAAAAATGAAATATCTAGATTTTCAAAGCAACAAAAATCCAACTTTTTATATCTAAAACTACAGAAATCATAGGGCAATGTATTTTCAGAGTTTTAAAGAGCCTGATCCAATCCCCTATCTGGTGTTTTATCCCCACAACAACCCTACAAGTGAGAGGTTGTCTGGTCTTTGCTTGAACATTGCTCATGAAAAGGAATTCACAAATTCCTAATTGCAGATCATTTCATTTTGGGGCACTTATTTATAAATTTTTTGGGCTGAATCAAATATTATTGAAATATTAAGCATGCACTCTTAAGACGTTAACATTTTTTAGGCAAAGGAAGTCCTGAGTGAGTGAATGTGATGTATTTTCACATATGAAAACACCAGGCAATCAGGGTACCAGTCATAATTTCCATTTCCAGGAGGCCCATGAAGGATTTCTATCTAGTCTGAGTTATTTTTCTGAACAGAGTTGTAGAAATAGCATAACATTTTTGTGTACTTCATGCTTCTGCTCTTATTTGTGAGAGTTATCTGACAATTTAATAAAAGTGTAAACATTAATGTATGGTGGATCACATTGTTGCCTTGTTTTCAATGATTTGTATCTTAAACACAACATATGACACATTTACTCACAATTTTAAACAAAATTCAAATTCCCTGCACATAGCTTGATAATTTATGTGAGCATTACACAAATTTTCACATTTATACATTTTAATGTAAATGTAGAGAATTTTGAAATACTATCGTGAAACATTACTTTTTTTACCTTTATATCCTCACACCAAGAGATTATTTTATGCTAAATGTATATCTACTCCCTTAATCAAAATTCATTTTCTATAGTAAAGAGAATTCAGAAATTTGATCCCTGTGTTATTAGATACATCGGAATACCTTGACATATAATTTTATGGGCAAAACTGTATATACAAATCAAATAACATCTGTATGTTCTGTTTACTAGCAGCATTGATTACTGTGAAGAGAAGGAATACATACCTTGAGGAATATTTGCATGCACTAATGCATCTTTATCTACACACTGGCTCTTGCACTGCTATACAGCTGCAACTGCGTTGTGGCATAACAAAGGTGTTCAATGTTGAACATTTTGATTCATCTTTCTCCTTTTTTCCCCTTCACATTTGGTTGTATAAAGCCTTTTGTTTCATGGGTTGATCTAAACTTAACTTGTTACTTAGAGGACAAGAAATTTGGCTCTTTATTGAAGAACATCTATATGTGGGTATTATTAGTTTCCCTTAGAAAAATTGATCTCTGTTGGGTTAATGTGTTTAGTATACTGTAGCATATGGTGGTATCACAGCAAAACTAAAATGAAAATATCAATACAAAAAATGGTGCAAGAGGCACAGAGATAGATGGCTGTATTAAACTTGGGATTCATGATCAAACTGCATCAAAGAATATGCGCATAGCAGTGTGATACCAGCATAGCATAGGGAAGGCAAACAGTAAAAATTTCAAACCTCAGATTTTTTTCACCGGGTATATCTAGAAAACGGCAATGAATTTTCATGAATCTCTTCTATTTGTCATTTAAACAAGACAGTTCTTGTAATTCTTGCCATTCTATTTAAGGTAAAGTAAGATTTAGAAAAGGATATAATATTTTTATTTTCCCAACTTTTTTATTTTGAAAAATATCAAATATAAAGAATAGTAGAATGAACACCTGTATTCACCTAAATTTAACAATTGTTAACATTTTGCCACATTTGAGCACTGTCATTGTCTTTTTCTCTGTTTCTTTCTCTCTCCCTTCTGTTTCTTTCTCTTCCCCGACCTGTATAAAATATATGTTTACATATAACTTTTTGCTGAACCATTTAAAAGTAATAGATATTGTGACATTTGGTCTTTTCAGAATAATAACATTCTCCTGAAGAATCTAAAAATTATACTTAAGAAATGAACAATAATTCCATAAAACAATCTATTTCATATTTTAATTTCCCTAGTTGCCTCCAAAATACCTTTTATAGATATTTTTATTTTTTCCTGATCCAAGGTACAATCAAGACTCATGCATTGCAAGGATAAATTTTTTTTTCCCTAAGTGATCTTCATTGGGAGAAGTAAAACAATTTTATGTTAAACTCTAAGTGAGGTGATATTTTGTTCTCAGATTTTGAACCAATTATACATTTGTATCTTGATTTTTATAATACTGTGTGACCTTTGACAATATACCGAAATTTTACTATTTTTCATAACATCTTTGGACTGAGCACAAAATTACCCAGCAGAAGGGTGACGCATATGGAGCTGATCACAGAACAGTGGCTTAATAGAATTAGTCGTGTGACCTGCCAGAAGTTGACCTCATTTCAGAATTCCATTGGAGCACGATACATCCAATTCCACATAGAATATGGAAAACATGCTAACATTCATGGTAGTTCTTATTTTGACTTTGATTTAAATAATCGAGTATAATGATTCTATACCTTTCCAAATATTTCTGCTGGCATTAATACACGCAAAAAAGAGAAATTGTTAAATATAAGTCTGAAATTGCGTTAATTTTATAATTAACTTAGCTACAATGTTTGGGTACTGTTCTCCCAGGGATATTATGAAAAAACCTACAGTACCTTCTACGTTCCTAATCTCAGTTGCCTTTGCACCCCACTTCCACAAACATGCCCTCAGCATGATGGTCGTGAGGAGCATGTTAGTGTAAAAGTTTGAATTTCTTTGTGAGAAAGCCATTTTCATTTTTCAAGTCCGTTTCTGCCCCTCAACAACTGTGTTGAATGCTGCTTCTTTCATGACCATGGGTATGGTGTAATTTTGCATTCCTGTGAACTTGCATAGAAAGTGATCTTTATATCTGTTAGGGCCCCATCACATCCTCTCCCAATTATTTCCACAGACATCATCATGATTTTATCATGTTCCCTGCTCTCATCTCCCACATTGCCTAGTAAGGAATGAAGTCACTGAGTACCTACTGTGAGCTGCTCTCTGCTGGGACTTGTATGCATCGTCTTATTTAATTCTGATAAGTCTTATGTGATGTTATCATCCCCATTTTATAGGTAAAGAAACAGGAATGGAGAGGTGAAGTGGTTTGCTGAAGATTGTATGTAGAGCTGATTAGCGGTGCAAACAATTAGAACTCACATCTCTTTGACCTGACCAACTTTCATATTCTTTCCATCATAAAAATTTGCCTAGGCCAAGGCCTTACCTATAACTGGTGCTCAGAAAAACTGATGGAAGTAACTGAGAGTTGAATTTTCCCTTGACTTTTTTTTTCTGATTGCCTTACTCTGACTCACAGCTAATAAAGCAACTATCTCCAAATCTGAAGAGAGGCAGCAAAGGAGACAGGCCTGGCAGGCACTGCTGTCTTGTGTTCCTCACTAGAAGGCATGACTTGTTTTCAGGGCACTGAGAACAAGAAATGCAGCGCTCTTTTTGCCTGCTCTAGATGCCAGGCCTCTGGCAGCCAAGCAACTATTTGCTCAGTAAAGATGGTTTGTGGACCCAGGCTACTAATTCTCTGAACTAATCACTGAGCCAAATAGAGCCTTAATAACACCTTCTATTTGTATTTCCCTTGTAACTGGCAGCATACTTTCATACACATTATCTCTCTGGACCCTCACAACAGCCCTCAATGAGTCAAAAGAGTAGCTAATTAGGCTACTTTGTGTTTCTCAATTGATAATGCCTGAGCTCATCAAAAGTTTGTGACTGTCATTGTGAGATTATGATTGCTTTATACCCTGCATGTCTTATAGGAGAAAATTAATAACTTGAAATCACATAGGACAACAATAACACTGAAAACAACTATAAATCTAGTTTTTGATGTCTCCTTCCCCTAAATAACTAGAATACTGCTTTGGCCAATTCTTGGATTTTTTTCCCCTGCTTTTCACTTTCCAAAGATCTGTCTTTACCATTCATCTAAATTATTACTCAAGCTCTCAAATATTTTGACTGGTTTCCAACTGGACCTGAGCCTATATCCAACATCTGAATATAGTTATCCATCGCTTAGAGAAGGGGATACATTCTGGAAAGTTCATCATTAGATTATTTCATCATTGTGTGATAATCATAGAGTGTAACTAACACAAACGTAGATGGTATAGTCTACTATACACCTGGGCCATATGGTCTAGCCTATTGCTGCTAGGCTGCAAACCTGTACAGCATGCAGCCTACTGTACTGAACACTGTAAGCAGTTGTAGCCCAGTGGTAAGTATTTGTGTATCTAAACATACCTGAATGTAGAAAAGGTATGGTAAAGATACAGTATTATAATCTTATGAGACCACCATCATATGTGTGGTCTGTCATTGACTGAAGCATTGTTATAGGCACAAGACTGGATCTTTGAAGACTATCCTTGATGTCCATTTCATCACCTCCATTCTCTCCCTGGACCATACCATTTTGACTTTTGCACCATCACCCACTGAACTTTTTCAGTGTCTACCTGATTTCCAGGACCAATTGTGTCTGCTCTTGCTCTATCCTATTTGAGTATTCCATAGCATTTGACATTTTTGATTACCCTTTGATTCTTAAAACTCTCTTTAGTTTCTGGAACACAACTTACCAGTGTTTCTTTTTGACCATTCTTATTTTTTCACAAGTTCCTTTGTTGGCTCCCTTTTTAACCCCTGCACCTGGGAATAGATGTTGGTATTTCCCAGGATTTTATTCTAGGATTTGGTCTCAATTTTATATCTTTTTGGGAGAACTCTTACTCATACTAATTACTTCAGTTAATACCTATGCTGATTACCTTCAACTATTTATGTATGTGTGTATACATATATGTTAGACTCTTGTTTGTCATTTAATTTATTTAATCATGAGGATGTTGGTTATGGATATAACTGCTAGGATACAGGAGTAGATAAGAAAGACATGGTTTTTCCTTTCACAGATCATAGTGGGAGGAGACAGTTAAGGAGACAGAAATAATAAATGCTACAAACAAACATATAAGAAATATCTGCTAGTGACAAGTACTGTAAATAAAATATAGCAGAATGATATGATAGGGAGTGACTGAGGCAAATTTACAAAGGTTAGAAAGAGCCTCTTTGAGGAGATGATATTTAATCTGAGACTTGAATTGCAAAAAGGAGCTAGATAGGCAAAAATTGGGAGTAAGAATGTCTAAATTTTAGGAGATGGCTAGTGTAAAACTCTTGAGGCAGAAATGACTTGGTATGTTTAAGGAACAGAACGTAAGGCCCCTATGGCTGGAGCATAGTGAGCTAGGAGGAGACAGTAAGGCTGAGGTTGCCAAAGTAGGCAGGGGGTAGATCAAGCTAAGAAGAAGAAGTATTGGAGAGTTTCATAGAAATTTGACATTACTGTCATATTTTATCATAGTTTACAAAAGTATCAGTTATAGTAAATTACAGAAAAAAACCCTGATTCTTTAACACAACTATTTTGAGAAGCACTGTACTAGTAGATGCTTTTTTTTTTGAAATCATTTGTTTATTTGTCTGTATGCTCCACTTGACTGAATTTTGCATTTTTCTTTTTTTTAAATTATACTTTAAGTTCTAGGGTACATGTGCACAACGTGCAGGTTTGTTACATATGTATACATGTGCCATGTTGGTGTGCTGCACCCATTAACTCGTCATTTACATTAGGTATATCTCCTAATGCTATCCCTTCCCCCTCCCGCCACCCCACGACAGGCCCCGGTGTGTGATGTTCCCCACCCTGTGTCCAAGTGTTCTCATTGTTCAATTCCCACCTATGAGTGAGAACATACGGTGTTTGGTTTTTTGTCCTTGCGATAGTTTGCTGAGAATGATGGTTTCCAGCTTCATCCGTGTCCCTACAAAGGACATGAACTCATCCTTTTTTATGGTTGCATAGTATTCCATGGTGTATGTGTGCCACATTTTCTCAATCCAGTCTATCATTGTTGGACGTTTGGGTTGGTTCCAAGTCTTTGCTATTGTGAATAGTGCCGCAATAAACATATGTGTGCATGTGTCTTTAAGGCAGCATGATTCATACTCCTTTGGGTATATACCCAGTAATGGGATGGCTGAGTCAAATGGTATTTCTAGTTCTAGATCCCTGAGGAATCGCCACACTGTCTTCCACAATGGTTGAATTAGTTTACAGTCCCACCAACAGTGTAAAAGTGTTCCTATTTCTCCACATCCTCTCCAGCACCTGTTGTTTCCTGACTTTTTAATGATCACCATTCTAACTGGTGTGAGATGGTATCTCATTGTGGTTTTGATTTGCATTTCTCTGATGGCCAGTGATGATGAACATTTTTTCATGTGTCTGTTGGCTGCATAAATGTTTTCTTTTGAGAAGTGTCTGTTTATATCCTTCGCCTGCTTTTTGATGGGGTTGTTTGATTTTTTCGTGTAAATTTGTTTAAGTTCTTTGTAGATTCTGGATATTAGCCCTTTGTCAGATGGGTACATTGTAAAAATTTTCTCCCATTTTGTAGGTTGCCTGTTCACTCTGATGGTAGTTTCTTTTGCTGTGCAGAAGCTCTTTAGTTTAATTAGATCAGTAGATGCTTTTATTAAGACAAAAGGGCTTCTAAAATATGTAAGAGTATGGTGCTATATCAGCCTGATGTGCCCAGAGTACAAAACATTAGGTTTAGAGGGAGAAATATCCATCTTGAAAAGGACTGTGAATTCACACAATCCTTTTGGCACATGGAGTTGAATGGAATCAAATATATAGAAAACCCACAGTATTTCTGAGATATTTGTATTAGCAAAATCATATTAGTAGTCTCTGGACTAAAAGAAGCAAATACTGTTAGAGATGTGTCCCCAGCATTCTACAAGCAGGATGCTCAGCTGCTCAAAAAGTATATATTCTCCAGTTCCCTACTCAGGATTTTCCAAGGAGGATATGGAAAAGAATGGACTGTCTGTCAGTGCCATAGAAAGCAAAAGACTAAGGAGCCACTCAGAGGCAGAATTGAGTCTAATTGAGAAATATTCTCAACCTTCAAGATAAGTAAACCAGACATTCACCAAGTGGTATGTCAGAATTTTTATTGTCTAGTGATTGCTATGTACTTTCTACTCTTCCTGTTTCAAAATGGATGGGAGGATTCATGTGGTATGTAGGTCCTCTATTGTATATAAAGTGTGTGAAAAAGAAAACTTTTCTTTGTAATTCATAGCTCTCCAGAGCAAGAGAAACTGCAACTGATGATGTAAATCTTTATTTTTGAGCCTGATGTTGTAATTTTGATGAAATCTTGGAAGGTCTTGGATGTTGTGGAATGTATTTCATATGTGGGAAGAGCATAAAACACATGAAAAAGAGGTTGGACTTTAGTAGATAACTATTACAGTAATTCAGAAATGTCCACTCCATGTCCACCAGTGCCATAGGAGAAATGTCCTTCCCCATTTCTTGACTTTGGGCTCAGCATGACTGGCTTTGGCCAATGAGATGTTAGCTGATATGACACAAAAAAAGGGTTTGAAATGCCCTTGTATGTCTCTGCTGTTGTGCTCAGAAGAGTTTCCTTTGAGTAGGTAGCTGCTGCCCCTTCATTCTGGAGCTCTGAAAAGTACATGTGATACAGACCACAGCCCAAGTGGTCTAGTGGAGGAAATGATGCTTCTCTCACTCACACTTGAAGTTCTTTGCCAGGCTTATTATAATATAAAAATTATGCTAATAAACCTCATAATATTTTCATAATAATAAAACTCCCAAGAAGCTTATAAAATACATAATTATAAAGAACAGTTTGAAATATGGATTCACATCTGCCAGTAGTAAGATGGACCTTGACCTAAGTACAGAGTGCTCCTTAAGATATTAGTTAAATATAAGTTTCATAACTTTATTGAGGTGTAATTGGCATAAAATTAATTGCACATATTAACCGTATAAGTTGATAAATTTTGAGCTGTGTACAAACCTGTGAAACATCATTATAATCATGCTAATTAATATGTCCCTCACCCCAAAAAGTTTCCTCATGCTGCTTGTTATCCCTCCCCTTCACCTTTCCCTGCCCAAGCTCCATGCTGAGGCAACAACTCATCACTTTTTGTCAGTGTAGATATTTGTGCCTATATAGTTCCCTAGAACTTATATGAATGGAATCATACAGTACTCTTTTTCTGGCTTCTTTCACTCAGCATAATTATATTAAAATTCATCCACTTCATTGTATGTATCAAAAGGTCATTCTTTTTATTGCTGAGTAGTATTTTGTTTTATAGATGTATAATAATTTGTTCATTTACTTATTGATAGACATTTGACTTGTTTCCAGTTTTGGTCTATTACAAATAAAACTGCTATGAATATTCATGTGCAAGTCTTTGTATATACTCTTTTTCTCTTGGGTAAATAACCTAGAAGTAAAATTTCTGGATCGTATGGAAGGTGGTGTTTAGCTTTTAAAGAAACTGTTTTCCAAAGTGGTTGTACCATTTTACATTCTTGACAGCAGTATATGAAAATTTCCATGTCTTTTCCAATATTTGACATGGTCTTTTTAATTTTAGCTATTCTAATAGGTATATAGTGATATCTCATGTGGTTTTAATTTGAATTTCCTTCATGTCTAATTTGTTAAACATGAGCTTACTTGCCATCTATATGTCTTTCTTTGGTGAAGTGTTAAAATCTTTTGGCCACTTAAAAATTCAGTTGTTTATATTCTTATTATTAAGTTTGGAGAGTTATTTGTTCTCAATATAAATCATTCATTAGATATGTATTTTCCAAATATATTCTCCCAGTCTGTAGCTCTTCTTTTCATTCTCTTGACATTTTTTGAAGTTTTTAATTTTGACGAAGTCCAGTTTGTCCATTTTTCTTTTATCGATCATGGTTTTGGTGTTTTATTTAAAAAATGCCTAGACTAAGGTCACATGATTTTTCCCCCTATTTTTTATTTTTAGTAGAAATATTACAGTTTAAGGTTTTTGTATTTAGGTCTATAATCTGTAAGAGACTTAAGCACCTATATGTTGTGAGGTATGAATAAATATGGATTAAAGTTTATTTTTTGCATGCAGATATCCAATTGTTCTATTACCATTTGTTGAAAGGACTATCCTTTTACCACTGCATTTTTCTGGCATTTTTGTAAAAAATCAATTGTTCACATAGGCAAAGGTCTATTTTATTTCATTGGTCTATTTGTCTATCTTTACACTATTTTGGCTATTGTTGTAGTAAGTCTTGAAATTGGTCATATTAGTTCTCCAATATTGTTCGTTTTCAAAGCTGTTTAGCTAAAACCTGTATTCTATATATTTTGCATGTAATTTGCATAAATTCTGTGTATTTTGCATTTCCATATATATTTTAGATTGAGCTTGTCAATTTCTGCAAAAAAAAAAGGCCCTCAGATTTTGGTTAAGACTGTGTTAAATCTATAGATCAATTTGGGAAAAATTGACAGCTTAACAATATTGAGTATTTTTAAGAATTAATCCATGAATATGGCTTAATTCTTCATTTAGGCCTTCTTTAATGTCTCTGAGCAATATTTATAGTTTTAAATGAACAGGTTTTGCATCACATTTGTCAGTTTTATCCTTTAATATTTCATATTTTAATGGCTTTGTAAATGGAGGTATATTTTAGTTTAAATTTCTCAATTATTTATTTTGCTAGTACAGGCAAACCTTGGAGATATTGTAGGTTCAGTTCCATACCATCACAATAAAGCCAATATTGCAATAAAGCAAGTCACACAAATTATTTGGTTTGCAAGTGCATATAAAAGTTACGTTTATACTATAGTCTATTAAGTGTGCAATAGCATTATGTTTAAAAACAGTGTACATAGTTTAATTTTAAAATACTTTATTGCTAAGAAATGCTGACATAGAGATATGAAGTGAACACATGCTCTTAAAAAATGTTGATAGACTTGCTCAATGGAGGGTTGCCACAAACCTTCAATTTGTAAAAAAAAAAACGCAATATCTGCGAAGTGCAATAAAGTGCAATGAAACAAGATAAACCTGTGTATATAAAGGCAGTTGATTTTCCTATCTTGAACTTGTGATCCTACAACCTTGCTAAATTCATGTATTAGTTCTAATCACTTTTTGGAGATGCCATTTTACATAGACAACACACTATCTACAAATACAGTTTCACTTTTTTTTCTTTTTAATCTGGATGCCTTCCCTCCATTCCTCTCTCCTTTCCTTCCTTTTTTTTTTTTTTTTGGTCTTATTGTACTAGCCAAAACCTCCAGTACAATATTGAATATTGAATAGAAGTTGTGAGAGAAAATGTCTGTTGTTATTCCTGTATTAGGGACTAAACATTCAGTATTTTACCATTAAATATAATACAAGCTGTAAGTTTTTTGTGGACGCCCTTATCAGGCTGAGGAGTTGCACTTTTATTTCTAGTTTTCCAGTAATCAAGAATGGATGCTTTTTTTTTTTTTTTTTTTTTTTTTTTTTAGACCCAGTCTCACTCTGTCTCCAGGCTGCAGTGGAGTGGCACGATCTCGGCTCACTGCAAGCTCCACCTCCTGGGTTCAAGAGATTCTCCTGCCTCAGCCTCCCGAGTACCTGGAACTACAGGCACCCGCCACCATGCCCGGCTAATTTTTGTATTTTTAATAGAGATGGGGTTTCACCATGTTGGCCAGGATGGTCTTGATCTCTTGACCTCATGATCCGCCTGCCTCGGCCTCACAAAGTGCTGGGATTACAAGCATGAGCCACCGCTCCTGGCCAAGAATGGATGCTTTATATGTAAATACATACTTACAGCCATGTTTAATTAGTCAATATGCTAAATTTATTGTTTAATTTTTGTATAACCAAGTGTATACATTGTATAATACAGTGCATAATTGTATAACCAAGTGTGCGTTCTTATGATAAACTCCATTATGATGTATTATTCTTATTATGTTGTTGCATTCAACTTGCTTAATTTGTTCAGAATTTTTGCGTCTAATTTCATGAGGGAGATTGGTCTGTAGTTTTCTTTTTTAGTAATGTCTTTGTGGTTTTGATAACAAGGTAATGTTGGTGTTACAGAATGAATTGGAAAGCATTCCTTCTTTAACAATATTCTGGAAGCGTTTGTTTATACTTTCTCCTTAAATGTTTCATGGAATTCACATTCAACTCATCCTTTTGGGAAGATTTTAAACTACAAATTCAATTTGTTAACAGATAGAGCTATTTAGATTATGTATTTCTTCTTTTAATCTTTTTATTTTCATCCACCTTTTTTACTGAAATATTACTTGCATACTACAAAATTTAGCTTTTTAAAGTGTACAAATTGGTGGATTTATACACACTAAGTTGTACAACAATCATCACTATCTACTTCCAGAACATTTTTATTACCCCAAAAAGACACCCCACATCCATTATCAGTCAGATTCCATTCTTCCTTCCCCTCCAACTTTTGCAGACCACTAACCTGTTTTCTGTCTTTATGGATTTACCTGTTCTGGAGAGTTCATATAAATGGAATGATATACTATGTGGCATTTTTCTGCCTGTATTCTTTCATTTAGCATAATGTTTGCAAGGTTTATCCATATTTCAGCCTGTGTCTGTACATCATTCTGTTCTATGACTGAATAATATTTCATTGTATGGATATACTATATTTTGTTTATCCATTCATCACTTGGTTTATATTTGGGTTGTTTCTTCTTTATTTGGCCTACTGGTCTGTAAATCTCCATTCATTTCTCTTCATTTTTTTCCTGCTATTCTTTAGATTGGATAATTTCAATTATCCTAGCTTCAAGTTCACTGATTCTTTTGCCTGTTTAAATCAGCTCTTGAGCTTCTCTGGTGAATTTTTCATTATTGTTATTGTACATTTCAACTCTGGAATTTCTATTTGGTTGTTTTTCTTAAGAAATAATTTCAGCCGGGTGCAGTGGCTCACACCTATAATCCCAGCACTTTGGGAGGCCGAGATGGGTGGATCACGAGGTTAGGAGATCAAGACCATCCTGGCTAACACAGTGAAACCCCGTCTCTACTAAAAATACAAAAACTTAGCCGGGCGTGGTGGCGGGTGCCTGTAGTCCTAGCTACTCGGGAGGCTGAGGCAGGAGAACGGTGTGAACTTGGGAGGCGGAGCTTGCAGGCTTGCAGTGAGCCAAGATCACACCACTGCACTCCAGCCTGGGCAACAAAGCGAGACTCCATCTCAAAAAAAAAAAAAAAAAAGAGAGAATTTCCACCTCTTTATTGATGTCCTGTCTTGATGATGAGACATTGTTTTTGGACTTTCCTTTAGTTCTGTAGACATGGTTTCATTTAATTCTCTGAACATCTTTCATATAGCTGATTTAAAGTCTTTGTCTAGTAAGTCCAACATCTGGACAGGAATAATTTCTACTCATTGCTTTCCCTCTAGCTCCCTGCTTATAGGCCATAAGTTCTTGTTTCTATGAATGTCTTGTACTTTTTGTTGAAAACTATACATTTTAAATAATGAAATGAGGCAATTTGGGAAATTAGATTCTCTTCTCTCACCAGGGCTTGCTGTTATGGCTGCTTGTTTAGTGGTTTTATGAACTAATTCTGAAAACGAATTTTATTCTTTGTCAAGTATGTCCCCTGAAATCTCCGCTTAGGTTAATTAGCAACTAATGATCAAACTGTGATTTTAAAAAAATGCCTGGAATCTCTTGTCTTTACTGAGGGATTCTGTGTGCATGTTTGGGCATAGATTTATCACTCAGCCAGGGAATTTGCAGTTGTGTCTTCATGTTTACTTCTTGTTGTGCAGAGTCTCTCTCGAATCTTTCCTGAACATGCACACAGCCCTGGGCATGTGCACAGCTTTACACATGTGCATGACCTTCTTGATCCTCTGGCATATGGCAAAGCTTTTCAAAGCCCCTTGTGTTAGTTTGCTAAGGCTGCTATAACAAAATGCTACAGACTGGGTGGCTTAAACAACAGAAATTTATTTTCTCACAGTTCTGGAGACTAGGATTCAAGATAAAAGTGTTAGCAGGTTTGGTTTCTCCTTAGGGCCCTCTTCTTGGCTTTCAGATGGCCACTTTCACTAAGTTCTCACATGGCCTTTTTCTCTGTATGTGCACATCCCTGATGTCTCTTCTCTTATAAGAAAACCAGTTACATTGTAACAGGGCCCCTACAATGACCACCCTATTTAAACCCAATTTAGTCTGTAAAGGTCATATCTCCAAATACAGTCACATTCTAAGGCACTGGGGGTTAGGACTTCAACATAAGAATCTGGGGTAAAAACAATTCAGTCTCTAACACCCTTTATGGACGTATCACTCTCTAATTTTTCCTTTTAAGCTTTTTGGCTAGCATATTGTTTGCCCCAACTATAATCTACCATGTCAGGCAGCCATGATATCAAACAATTGCTGCTTTTTTTTTGACAAACACCTTGGAGAAAAGGCTGTTTTCAGTAGGTGAGCTCTGAGTCAGGTCAAATAAAGACAAGCCTCATGAGTGAGGTCTCCAGGGTACCGCCAGACAGGTAAAATAATAACACTTCTCTGAAAAGAGGGCTTTAGAGAAGCTCCAAACCTATTCTTTTCCCTCAAGTGACTTTGTGATTGTGGCTGTTAATTTTCAAGACTACAGCAGAACAGGATAGAGATAGAGGAAAATAGAGTAAGTTTAAATGCCACAAAACTCACTGTTCTTGCTGGTATTCAGCTTTCTTTTGAATAAATGCTCTGAAGACTATGGTAAGTCTTTAGTTAATTTCTAGAGTTCTGAAATGTTAATTCTGAAATATAAATTTTTGCCAGTATTCTCATTACTTTTATGGAGGAGAAGATTTTTAGAAGTTCTTATTCCCTCATTCCCACTGACTTCCTATGTATATTTTCTGGAGTGAGATTTTATAGTTTGTGTCTTTCAAATAATATGTAATATGTCCGTTTCATCCATGTTGTCAAATTATTGGGATAAAGTTGTTTTATACTCTTCCCCTATTATCCTTTATATTAGAATTAGTAGTGATTTTAGCTCTTATTCCTGTCTTTGTTATTTTTGTTACTGTTCAACGTAGCTTGAGGTTTTCCAATTCTTAAAAATATTATATTCTCAAGCAGCCTTTAGCTTCACGAATTGTCTCTATTCTTTTCTGTTTTATGTGTCTTGGTTTCTGATGTAATTTGTATTTTTTCTTTTCTTTCACTTAATTAGGGTTTAATTTGCTTCTTGTAGTCTCTTAAGGTGGAAGTTGAGATGTTTCTTTTTTCTAGTGTAGGTAGTTATTGCTTTAACTTTCCTCTATGTACTACTTTAGCAGCATCCAAAACTTACATATGTTGTGTTTTCATTTATATTTAGTTTAAAATACTTTCTAATTTCCATTTTAATTTTTTTCTTTGACCCCTGGATTATTTAGAAGTATATTATTTAGTTTCCAAATGTTTGAGTATTTTAAAAGACATTTTCTTGCTATTGATTTGTAATTCCATTGTTCTTAAAGAGTATACTTTATCTGATTTGAATCATTTTATATTTTACAAGACTTACATTATGGCCATTATATTAGTCCATTTTGTGTTGCTATAGAGGAATGCATGAGGCTGGGTAATTTGTTTAAAAAAGATGTTCACTTGGCTCACAGTTCTGTAGGTTGAACAAGAAGGATGGTGCCAGCATTTGTTTCTGGTGAGGACCTCAGGAAACTTTTACTCATGGTAGAAGGTGAAGAAGGAGTAGGCATGTCAGATGGTGAGAGTGGGAACAAGAGGGAAGGGAAGAAGTGCCAAGCCATTTCTTAACAATCTATTGTGAATTAATAAAGTGAGGACTCACTCATTACCATGAAGGGTGCACCAAGCCACTCATGAGGGATCCGCCCTCATGACCCAAACACCTCCCACTAGGCCTCACCTCCAACATTAGGGATGATATTTCAACCCGAGATTTGGAAGGGACAAATATTCAAGCTATATCAGCTCTGACTATGGTTTATCTTAATAAAAGTTCTGAGTGCATTTGCAAAGAATGTGTATTCTGCTATTGTTATGTGGGTGTTTTATGAATGCTAATTAGGTGAAGTTTTTTGATAGTGTTGTTTAAAATCTTTTTACCCTTCTTGATTTTCCTGTCTACTTGTTCTGCCAATTATTGAGAGAAGTGTTTTGAAATCTCTGACAGATTGCAGGGTTGTCTATTTCTTCTTACAGTTTTTTCAGTTTTGCTTTACGTATTTTGAAACTATTGTTAGATGCATGAATGTTTAGAATTTGTATATATTCTTGATCAATTGACTGCTTTATGCTTTTTGGTTAGCATATTGTTTGCCTCACCTGTAATCTACTGTGGACCCTCTTTATCTTTGGTAACACTTGTTGTTCTGAAATTTATATTGTTACTATCAAAATAGCCACACTAGATTTATTTCCATTAGAATTATCATGATATATCATTTTCCTTGGTTTTACTTTTTTAAAAATTTTATTTTATGTTTGGAAGTACATGTGCAGGTTTGTTATATAGGTAGACTTGTGTCATGGGGGTTTGTTGTACCAATTATTTCATCACCTAACTATTAAGCCTAGTACTGATTTGTTATTCTTCCTGATCCTCTTCCTCCTCCTACCATCCACCTTCTGGTAGGCCCCCGTGTTTGTGGTTCCCCTCTTTGTGTCCATGTGTTCTCATCATTTAGCTTCTACTTGTATGTGAGAACATGAAGTATTTGGTTTTCTGTTCCTGCATTAGTTTGCTAAGGATAATGGCCTCCAGCTCCATCCATGTTCCTGCAAAGACATGATCTTGTTCCCTTTTACGTCTGCGTAGTATTCTATCGTGTATATGTACCACATTTTCTTTATCCAGTCTACCATTGGTGGACATTTAGATTGATTTCATGTCTTTGCTATTGTGAATAGTGCTATAATGAACATACATGTGCATGTATCTTTATGATAGAACAATATATATTCCTTTGGGTATATACCCAGTAATGGGATTGCTAGGCTAAATGGTAGCTCTGTTTTTAGATCTTTAGGAATTACCACACTGTTTCCCACAATGGTTGAACTAATTTACACTTCTACCAACAGTGTATAAGCATTCCTTTTTCTCTGCAACCTCGTCAGCACTTGTTATTTTTTGACTTTTTAATAATAGACATTCTGAGTGGTGTGAGAAGGTATCCCATTCTGGTTTGGATTTGTATTTCTCTAATGATCAGTGATATTGAGTTCTTTGGCCTGTGCTTTCTAGCTGCACATATGTCTTCTTTTGAAAAATTCTGTTCATGTCCTTTGCCCACTTTTTAATGGGATTTTTTTCTTTGTAGGTTTATTTAAATTCCTTATAGATGCTGTATACTAGATCTTTGTCATACGCATAGTTTGCAAAAATTTTCTCCCACCCTTTAGGTTGTCTGTTTACTCTGTTGAGAGTTTCTTTTGCTGTGCAGAAGCTCTTTAGTTTACTTAGATCCCATTTGTCAACTTTTGTTTTTGTTGCCCATTGCTTTTGGCATGTTTGTTACGAAATCTTTACTTATTCCTGCATCCAGCATGGTATTGCCTAGGTTGACTTCCAGGGGTTTTATAGTTTTGGGTTTTACATTTAAGTCTTTGATCCATCTTGAGTTGATTTTTGTATATGGTGTAAAGAAGGGGTCCAATTTCAATCTTCTGCATATGGCTAGCCAGTTATCCCAGCAACATTTATTGAATAGAGACTCCTTTCCCCATTGCTTGTTTTTGTCAACTTTGTCAAAATCAGATGGTCATAGGTGCATGGCCTTATTTCTAGGTTCTGTATTCTGTTCCATTGGTCTATCTGTCTGTTTTTGTACCAGTACCATACTCTTTTGGTTACTGTAGACCTGTAGTATTCTTTGAAGTAATGTAGTGTGATGCCTCCAGCCTTGTTTCTTTTGCTTAGGATTGCCATGGCCATTTGGACCTATTTTTGGTTCCATAAGGATTTTTAAGTAGTTTTTTCTAGTTCTGTTCTCATTGGTTTCAAAGAACTTCTTGATTTCTGCCTTAATTTCATTATTTATCCAGGAGTCATTCAGGAGCAGGTTGTTAACTTCCATGTAATTGGCAGTTTGGTAGGAATTGCATTGAGTTTTTAAACTGCTTTGAGCAGTGTGGCCACTTTTATAATACTGATTCTTCCTATCCATGAGCATGGTATGTTTTTCCATTTGTTTGTGTCATCTCTGATTTCTTTGAGCAGTGTTTTGTAATTCTCATTGTAGAGATCTTTTACCTCCCTGATTAATGTATTCCTAGGTACTTTATTCTTTTTGTGGCAATTGTGAGTGAGATTGCATTTGTGAATTGGCTCTTGGCTTGGCAATTGTTAGTGTATGGAAATTCTAGTGATTTTTGTATGTTGATTTTGTGTCCTGAAAGCTGGTTGTTTATCAGCTTACAGAGCTTTTGGACCAAGACTATGCAGTTTTCTAGATATAGGATCATGTCATCTGCAAACAAGGATAGTTTGACTTCCTCTCTTCCTATTTGGATGCTCTTTATTTCTTTCTCTTGCCTGGTTGCCCTGGCCAGAACTTCCAATACTATGTTGAATAGGTGCAGTGAGAGAGGGTATCCTTGTCTTGTGCTGATTTTCAAGGGAAATGCCTCCAGCTTCTGCCCATTCAGTATGATATTGGCTGTGACTTTGTCATATATGGCTCTTATTATTTTGAGGTATGTTCCTTCAATAACTACTTTATTGAGAGTTTGTAACATGAAGGGATGTTGAATTTTGTCAAAGGTTTTTTTCTGCATCTATTGAGATAATCATTTGGTTTTTGTCTTTAGTTCTGTTTATGTGATGAATTACATTTATTGATTTGCATATGTTGAACCAACCTTGCTTCCTGGGGATGAAGCCAACTTGATCATGGCAGATAAGCTTTTTGATGTGCTGTTGGATTTGGTTTGCCAGCATTTTATTGAGGATTTTTACATCAATATTCATCAGGAATATTGGCCTGAAATTTTCTATTTTTGTTTTACCTCTGCCACATTTTGGCGTCATGATGATGCTGACCTCATAAAGGGAGTTAGGAAAGAGTTCCTCCTTTTCAATTGTTTGGAATAGTTTCAGTAGAAATGATAACAGCTCCTCTTTGTACCTCTGATAGAATTCAGCTGTAAATCTATCTGGTCCTGAGCTTGTTTTGGTTGGTAGGTTATTTATTACTGCCTCAATTTCAGAACTCATTATTGGCCTATTCAGAGATTCAAATTCTTCCTGGTTCAGTCTTGGGAGGGTGTATGTGTCCAGGAACACATCCACTTCTTCTAGATTTTCTATTTTGTGCATAGAGGCGTTTATAGTATTCTCTGATAGTTGTTTGTATTTCTGTGGGGTCAATGGTGATAACTCCCTTATAATTTTTGATTATGCCAATTTGATTCTTCTCTCTTTTTTGTTAGTCTAGCTAGTGGTCTATTTATTTTATTAATTTTTTCAAAAAAACACCTCCTGGATTCGTTTATTTTTTGAAGGGTTTTTCATGTCTCTATCTCCTTCAGTTCTGCTCTGATCTTGCTTATTTCTTGTCTTCTGCTAGCTTTGGGGTTTGTTTGCTCTTGGCTCTCTAGTTCTTTTAGTAGTGATATTAGATTGTCAATTTGAGATCTTTCTAACTTTTAGATGTGGGCAGTTAGTGCTATAAATTTCCATTTTAACACTGCTTTAGCTGCAGCCCAGAGATTCTGGTACGTTGTCATTTTGTTCTCATTGGTTTCAAAGAACTTCTTGATTTCTGCCTTAATTTCATTATTTATGCAGGAGTCATTCAGGAGCAGGTTGTTAATTTCCATGTAGCTGTGTAGTGTTCAGTGTTTCTTAATCTTGAATTCTAATTTGATTGTGCTGTCTGAGAGACTGTTATGATTTCAGTTCTTTTGCATTTGCTGAGGAGTGTTTTACTTCCAATTATATGATCAATTTTAGAGTAAGTGCAATGTGGCAATGAGAAGAATATATATTCTGTTGTTTTTGGGTGGAGGGTTCTGCTGATATCTATCAGGTCCACTTGATCCAGAGCTGAGTTTAGGTCCTGAATATCTTTGACTTTATCACTGAGACATTTCTGTCTCGATGATCTGTCTAATACTGTCACTGTGATGTTAAAGTCTCCCACTTTTATTGTGTGAGAGTCTAAATCTCTTTGTAGGTCTCTAAGAACTTGCTTTATGAATCTGAGTGCTCCTGTATTGAGTGCAAGAAGTACAAGGTCTTCTTGTTGAATGGAACCCTTAACCATTATGTAACGCCCCCCCTGCTTCCACCTTTTTTTTTTTTTTTTTTTTTAACCTTTGTTGGTTTAAAGTCTGTTTTTTTGGAAACTAGGATTGCAACCCCTGCTTTTTTTTTCTATTTTCCTTTTGCTTGGTAAATTTTCCTCCATCCCTTTATTTTGAGCCTATATGTGTCTTTGCAATTGAGATGGGTCTTTTGAAGACAGCATACTGATGGGTCTTGGCTCATTATACAGCTTGCCATTCTGTGTCTTTTCACCGGGGCATTTAGCCCATTGACATTTAAGGTTAATATTGTTATGTGTGAATTTGATCCTGTTATCATGATGCTAGCTGGTTATTTTGCAGACTTGTTTATGTGGTTGCTTCATAGCATCATTGGTCTATGTACTTCAGTGTGTTTTTGTAATGGCTGGTAATAGTTTTTCCTTTCCATATTTAGTGCTTCCTTCAGGAGCTCTTGCGAGGCAGGCCTGGTGGTAATGAATTCCCTCAGTAGTTGCATATCTGAAAAGGATCTTATTTCTCCTCCAATTATAAAGCTTAGTTTGGCCAGATATGAAATTCTGGGTTTTGGGAGGCTGAGGAGGGCAGATCACTTGAGCCCAGGAGTTTGAGACCAGCCTGGGCAAGATAGAGAAACCCCATTTATACAAAAAATTATGAAAAACTAGCCAATGTGGTGGTGCTGCACATTTGTAGTCCCAGCTACTTAGGAGGCTGATGTGGGAGAATAACTTGAGGCTGGGAGGTTGAGGCTGCAGTGAGCTGTGATTGTGCCACTGTATTCCAGCCTGGGTGACAGAATGAGATGCTGTCTGAAAAAAAAAAAATAGAATTTCTGGGTTGGAATTTGGAACTTCTTTCCTTTAAGAATGTTGAATATTGGTCCCCAATCTCTTCTGGCTTGTGGGTTTCTACCGAGAGGTCCGCTGTTAGTGTGATGGACTTCCTTTTGTAGGTGACCTGACCTCTCCCTCTAGCTGCATTTAGCATTCTTTCTTTCATTTAGTCCTTGGAGAAGCTGATGATTATATGTATTGGGGATGATCTTGTTGTGAAGTATCTTCCTGAGGTTCTCTGGATTGCCTGAATTTGAATGTTGGCCTCTCTAGCTAGGTTGGGGAAATTCTTATGGATAATATCCTGAAATATGTTTTCCAAGTTGCTCCCATTCTCCCATTTCTTTCAGGGGCACCAATGAGTCATAGATGTGGTCTCTTTACATAATCCCATATTTCTCGTGCGTTTGTTTATTCCTTTTCATTCTTTTTTCTCTACTCTTGTCTGACTGTCTTATTTCTTAAAGCAGCTCTTCAAGCTCTGAGATTCTTTCCTCAGCTTTATCTATTTTGCTTTTAATTCTTGGGATTGCATTATGAAATTCTTGTATTGTGTTTTTCAGCTCTATCAGGTTAGTTACATTATTTCCTATATGGGTTATTTTGTCTGTCAGATTTTGTATCATTTTGTTGTGATTCTTACCTTTCTTGAATTGGGTTTTAGTGTACTCCCGCATCTCAATGATCTTCATTCTTATCCATATACTGAATTCTATTTCTGTCATTTCAGCCATCTCAGCCCAGTTCAGAACCCTTGCTAGAGAGGCAGTGTGGTCATTTGGAAGAAAGAAGGCAGTCTGGCTTTTTGAGTTGTCAGAGTTCTTGCACTGGTCCTTTCTCATCTTTGTGGGCTGGTGTTCCTTCATTCTTTGAAAATGCTTTCCTTTGGATGGGTTTTTATCCTTTTATCCTTTTTGATGACCTTGAAGGTTTGATTGTAGTATAAGGTGGGTTCAGTTTGTTGGCTTCATCTGTAAGATTTTAGAGGCCCAAGGCTTAGCTCCCAACTGCATGCTCTAACTCTGGGCGACTTGTATCTGGCCTTGACTTTGTTCTCTAGTTCCTTGAGCTTAGAAACCCACAGTGGTGGGGGGAGAAGGTGCTCTCAGACTACTGGTCACTACACTTTGATGGGTGGTGGCAGCCAAAGTGTTTTATAGAGTGGTGGCAGCAGCATCCATCTTTGTTCACATGTGTTAGCAGCAGCGGCAGTGGCAGTGCAGCGGGGCACACACTTGTCGGCTGCAGTGGGGTGCTAGCGGGTGCTGGGGTGTCTGCCCCTGTGCAGGCATTCACAGCAGCAGTGGAAGCAGCATGGCCTGGGGTGGTTGGGGACGCCTGTTGGTGACTGTGTGTGTGGTTACACTGGTGGTGGTGCTAGCACAGGGGTGGGGACCTGGCAGGGGCAGGTCTGTGTGTGCCTTTCTCTCTAGCTGCATTTAGCATTCTTTAATTTAAAGAAATGTAGGGGAGGGTCTGCTATTCTTCATGCCTAGTTTCACTGGTGGCAGTGCTGGCTCTGGGGTGGGGCACTTGTGCAGGTGGGGCTGGCTGGCTCTGTGTCCACCAAGGCTATGACTGCAATGGTGGTATAGCAGGCAAGGGGGAGTGGGGTGCAGTCCCACTGGAAGCAGAGGCAGGGTGGGGTGGACATACACATGTGCACTGGAGGGGCAGGGAAGGCAAAATCCACCCATGCACACACAGCCCAGCAATGCAATGTGAGAGGTAGCTGTGGACTCAGGGAAGCTGTAGTGTGGGGAGAGAGTGGGTAGGCTGATGTGTGGCCACAGGGGCTGGAGCTGGAGCTCTATGCCAGCACAGGAGCTATGATGTGGACCCTCAGGGCACCAGATGCTGCACTGCAAGCAGGTGTGGCCAGGCTGGGCCCTTGGAAGAGCCCAGCAGACCAAGGGGTGCTCGGGTCAGACTGGCCCTGTCTGATGGCCAAGACCACCCTGCAGAGCTCAGGTTGGACAGTTTCCCTGGGGCTAAAGTCTCCTATGGGAGCAAGTTGAGCCTTGGGGAATGGGTGTCCCTGGTCATGCTCTGCTACAAAGCTCCTGCACCAAACCCTCTGGGCTCTACATTGGCTGGCATGCTGCCCCTACCACTTCTCTGAGCAGTTCTCCCTGCTGGCTCAAGTGTCTGTAATAGTCAAGGAGTCTCCTCCTGCCAGGATTCCGGAGGCCTGTGGTGAGAGTGGGTTGCTCCTTGCCAGTTCAAGTCACCCATTCCCCTGGAGTCACTGGGGGCCAAGAATGAGTCCCATTGCACAGTAGCCCCATGCAGGGTTCCCACTTCAGCTCAGCTCCTATGTCTTCCCTCTATCCACTCCCTGCCTTCCCTCTGAAGATCTGTTAGGAGTGCACCAGCCGTCCTGTTCCCTCGGTAGCAGCTGTTCTACCTCAGTAGCAGCTGCATCTAGTTGTCCATCTTGCCAAATCTCCCTGGTTTTACTTTTAACCTATTTGCATCTTTATATTTGAAGTTTGTTTCTTGCAGGCAGCATATAGTTCGGTCTTATTGTTTTAGAAATCTAATTTGAAATCTCTGCTTTTAATTGGGATGTAGACTTTTTACGTTTAATGTAATTAAATGTAATTATTGATATGGTTAGGTTTAAATCAATTTCTTTGTGTTTGTTTTCTATTTGTCCCATGTGTTCTTTGTTTCCATTTCCCCTTTTGACTGTCTTCTTTTGGATTAAAAGAATATTTTTATATTTAGTTCATTTAGTTCAGTTTTTCTGTGTTTTAATAGACAGTTTTAAGTTTTAAACAGAAAGTATATATGCCAAATGTTAGGTTGACAAATTAATTGACCATAATTGTCAAAATTGCTGGTTATTAATTTATTTTTAGTTTTGGTGTGTGAAAATGTAAACCTGCACAAGTGCCATGGTCAATTACAGCATATTTGATGTGACCTAATTAGTACTGTGAGGAACCAACACATGGAAAAGCAAATGGGGACACATGCTAGGGACAAAACTGAATGTGATGTGAATACTAATTTTGGCTTTACATTGCTTTATTCATTAAAAACCTTCTTCAGATAAAACAGAACCAGACAGTTGTTGAATGCTTATGTGGCAGGGTCTGTGTAAGGTCCTTTCATGGACATTTATTTAATCCTCATGAGTCTGTGAGGGAAGCATAGTAGCCCCATTTTACAGATAAGGAAACAGCCTCAGCAAAGTTAACCGAACTGCCCAAAGCAATATATCCTATAGGAAACAGCTGGGGTTTAAATTCAGCTTTTTGACTCCAAGGTAACCTCAGTATATATTTTTTGCAATGTTAGTCTTACAAGATAATTAATTCCATTCCCCCACCACCCCCCCTTTTTTTTTTTTTTTTTAAAAAAAAAGGGAATTCTCACAGGAAAGAAAACAAAAGAAAGCATATTTTTAAAGAACTTAGGTATTAGGTAAGATATCATTCACCATTCCTAGATGGGACATCATGAAAATAAATCACAGATTTAAAAAAAAGAAAAGAAAAAAACGCTTATATTCATTAGAAAGTCTGATATGATTTGGCTGTTTTCTACCCAAATCTCATCTTGAATTGTAGTTCCCATAATCCCCATGTGTCTTGGGAAGGACCAGGTGGAGATAATTGAATCATGAGGGTGGTTTCCCGTATCCTGTTCTGGTGGTTTTATAAGGGGCTTTTCTCCTCCTTCACTCTGCACTTCTCCTTGCTGTCGCCATGTGAAGGAAATGTTTGTTTCCCCCTCCAACATGATTATAAGTTTCCTGAGGCCTCCTCAGCCATGCTGAACTGTGAGTCAATTAAATCTCTTTCCTTTATAAATTACTCACTGTCAGGTATGTCTTTATTAGCAGTGTGAGAACGGACTAATATAAAGTCTAAAGTTTTTCTCTGAGAGACAAGTCCTAGTATGATACAAATACCACACTTAGCCAAATGATTTCTTGGCAGAGTTGCCTGTTTCGGGTGGGTTGCTGGGCCTTCTGGAGTTAACTTCTCTAGATCCCAGGAAGAAAAAAGCACCTAGAGTACATGGCAGGCTTTAGGTATCTGACAAATTTTGGAGGGCACACAGAGAGGTTAAAAGGTGTTTTTTTTTTTCTTTTTACGGAGGGAGTTGGTTTTGACTAGAGCTTAGATACAACAACAACAACAACAACAAAAACCCCAACCCCCCCAAACCCCTGACATCACAGTTTAAAAGATGAAAGAGCAATAGGAACCCCTCAGATACGGTACCTTAGACCTGAAGAGAATGTTACCTGACCACCCAGGACATTGCCATTGAGAAAAAACCTGTGTATCAAACATCCAAATCTATCTTCATTTCTTCCTGGCCACATTCTTCTCCTAAATTCCCCATGACATTAAAGAAGAAAAGGGCATAAACCTACAAGGGCAAAGAGACAGAAAGGATAACCACAAAACGCTGGATGTTGATAACAGAGACCTCCAGTGAAATGACCCAGATATTTAAATGAGGGCTGTCTCCACATGTTTAAATTTTGTTTTTCAGTGTCTCTCTCTTAAATAAGGACATGCAAGAATCAGAGTTGTTTGAAGAACGTATGACAGAGACCAGAACATGTAAAAAGAAAAAACAAATTCTGAGGAAAAAGAGATAGTGCAGGGAACAGAGTAAACTTAAATTACAATTAATATTTTCAGGTTAATATTTAATCTGATATTAAATGTAAAATGAAACTAATATTTTCATTTCATCACTGAAATAGGAACAAGAAAAAAGGAAGATTCAGGGAATAAGAAAGAGTTCCTCTTGGGAAAAATATTATATAGAAGTAAAAATTTCACAAGATGGATTGGATGATAAATTTGAGTATATTTTGGGGTAAGGAAAACAAAAAGACAGAAGGATGGAATATAGGAGAGAAAAGAACAGTAAAAAAAAAAAAGCTGGGAATATGTATAGAGAGATAGGCCCCAGAGGACCTCAAATTACAGTCCCTCAAACACCAATGTGTGTGGAAAGCCCTGAGTGTTCCAGCCCTACCCTTAATCCCAGAAAGTGCTGTGGAAGTGGCCGAGAGTTGATGTCCCTAGTTAAGAGTCATGTGGTTGGAACAGTTTGATGAAGACTGTGTGGCCTGAGGCCTGAAGGTTATACACGAGGGTTGAAGACTTTAGCAAAGATGCAGTGAACAAAGATGCTGTGGCCCAAATCTAATCAGGCCCCTCAGTGGAGGCCAGATAAAGCAGAGGCTGCACAGGGGCCTGTCTTAGTATGGTTAGGCTGCTATAAAAAAACACCACAACTGGGGTAGATTATAAACAACGGAAAGTTATTTCTCACATTTCTGGAGGGTGGAAAGTTCATGATCAAGGCAGATTAGGTGTCTGTTGAGAGTGTGCTCTCTGGTTTATAATTGATGCCTTCTTGCTGTGTCCTTACATGACTGAAGTGATGAGGGATCTCTTGGATTCTTTTATAAGGGCATTAATCTCATCATGAGGGCTCTACCACCATGACATAATCACCTCCGAAAGCTTCACCTTCTATCATCATCACCTTGTGGGTTATTATTTCAACCTAGGAATTTTGGGGGTACACAAACATTCAGACCATAGCAGAACTACATGCCCCTCCTGCAAACCCTCATGTGGTCATTGCCATGGAAGCTGCTCCACAACCCAGATGCCAAGAGGGAAAAAAGAAGGAGCAGGAGCCAGGAGCTGAATGGGAGTGGGAAGAAACTTCAGAGTTCAAGTTTACACTGGAAAAGACTGGGTGACTTTGAATTAGCCAGCAGAAGTGTTTTTGCTATGAAGTGGTAATGGGCACTTGGGAAATGAGTTAATTTAATGATAGCGGTATGAAGAACGTGACTTTTTGTCTGCTCAGCTTTTTTCTTAAGAGCATACTGATTACATAATCAATAAGCATAAGAAACATATGGGTATCATACATAGATAATTAATAGAAGGCAATCTTCCTTCTTTCCAATAACAAATAAACATTAAACATTTTCTTCTAATCAGTATTCTACCTAAATATTTACCAGTTCAGACAATTAATTTTAATATTCAGAATACATGAATACACATACATCATATACCACACATTGCTGATGGTATAGTTTTAATCAAGCAGTTATTATGTGCATATTACCATGTAGTTACTAAAAATGAAACAAATGGTCCTTGGTTTCAGGAAATGTGTGACCAAGAAGTTAGGCAGTAAATAATTCCTAAACAAGAGTTGCACACAATATGACTTCAGAGGATGGAGAGAGTTTCATGAATTTGGATATTCAGAGAAACTGAATAAGGGACAGGGTGCTTGAGCCGGACATGGAAGACCAGAGATCTGACAAGGAATGACAAACTGGCTTCAGTAAGCATGGTTGCCTGGAAGTCTCTGTTGGCACATTCTGGGGATGTGTCTGGTTTCAGTGGGGAGAGTGCTATGGAGAACCAGCGATGTCCTCTGTGGGCAAGAGAGGGAGGAGGGCCAGGGACAGGATATGCATTGGCATTGGTCCTTGAGATAGGCAGAGAGGTGAGGGGCAAGCATTCTATGTAGGTGATATTGGAGTGACAAGAGTGCGCAGACCAAAATATGAATGGTGCCTTCTGGATCCACCAGAGGATTTCACGGAGTGGAGTAGCTGATGATAAGTGAGCAGGGGTGGGTCAGGGCCAGATGGAAAGAGCCCCTGAAAGCCAAATTAAGAAGTTAATCTATTATCTGTAGAAAATGCAGAGTCATTGAAATATTTTTTAATGCAAAAATGACATGATCAAAATGGGAGCAAGCAGGATGAATGGAGTTTCAAGATCAGAAAATAAGACCTTGAAATAGTAAGAAGAACATTTAACTTGCACACCAAATAATTGACAAATTTGAATACATTTTGTATGTCTTTGAAATCTTTCTTATTGAAGTGTTCAAAGTTCTTTAACACCAATTCACTAGAAGTTCAACTTATCCCTCTTAATTATTGAAAACAAATTTCTGCTCTTACCTAACTGTGTGGCTTTAAAAAATTGCTTAATTTCTGTGGGGTTTAGGTTTCTTGACTGTAAAATGAGCTGAAAAAATATTATTTCCAAAGTCTCTCTCGGTGTTATATTTTATTTAGTAACATTGGTAACTAACTGGTGACTTGGCTTCCTTTCTAACCACTGCTTCAGAAATAGTTATCTCATGAATAAATTTACTCATCGCAATGAAAAAGAGGTAAGTTTATTTAGTTATTCATACATGCGCTCATCTCAATGACCATTTGTGACATTTATTAATTGAATCCTTAATGGGACCTAGATCTGAAATGGTAGTAAGCCTGTTTGGTGACAATGTTTTGTGTCTATATATATATTACTAATTTCATAATTTCCAAGCAAATTTGAGAAACATGATTTATTAAATCCATGATCAATATTCAAATGCGACTTCATTTCCTGGCACATGCAATGGAGACCAAATTGTTTCCCCTGCTTTCTGTATGCCATTTCCATACCTCTATTACTACAAAAGTGGAACCATTTATTTTGCAAAAGGTTTGCCAGAGAACTAATTATAACATCAAGTGGGGTGGTGTTCAGAACAGTCTGAGTGATAAATAATGAGAAAAAATAATCCAATAATTATTTAAAGTAGTGGGTGTTAGCATCTACTCTGATCTGATGATGGTGGTAGCGGGGAAAGGCTTCAAAGTAACAATACACATCCAGCCATTGATGATATTTTATTCTTCTATTCACAGTTTATTTCATTATAAAAGTCCAGTGGATTTAGTCTGTTTTTCAATTACCCTAGCCACTTACTTGCGGGTATTGTGCACGGCTGTTTCACGTGTGCAGCAGGCGCTCTGCACTATTATTCTGGTCAACAAAAGACGATTATTAAATTCTAAAAAAGCTTTAGATGGGACTGCCATGACAATAGGCATAGGTAATCAGAGGTATAATCACATTCTGCTGGAAATCGGTGCCCATAGAATGAACAGGAACATAGCGCAGTCTTTGAAGTCCATTTTCGTGTAAACATCAAATGGTGCTGTGAGGTTTTTCGCCACAGGTTTGAAGTGTAAATATGCATCATCAGCTCAGGGTCAAGAAATGACTTGCGGTTCTCAGTTTTAGTGTGAATATATTTGCAAAATACATCATTTTCCAGTTTTAGGGCCAAATCTATTAAGGATATTGGAATATTATGCCTTTTCTGTTTATATAATAGAAACACATTATGATATTCCTTGTGACACAGGTGGGTTTAATATGAATTGAATCATATGCTCAGTAAGAGAGCAACTCAGAAAAATAGCCAGATAATAGGCTGGAGCTAGAGGCAGATGCTGGTCCAGTGTCCTACCATGAGGTGCTGCAAAAGGCTTGTGTCACTCTGTTTCTGAGGAAAAATATTTTAGAAGCAGCCGCGCTGTGGTATTGTCAATGGCTAGGATGACTCTTGTTTTCAGTGAGAGTTTGGGGCTATGAGGTAATTCAAAGGTGATTTTTTCATACTGAAAAGTAACAGTGGCAGAATTTAGACTGTGTCATTGTTGCTGGGAATACAATAGTCCTAAATAAGTATGCACTGAAGAATGCCATAAACCTCAACTGCCTCAAAATATTTCCTTTTACCAGCCTTCCACAGAGTCTTTTATCTTCACTGTCTGAGCCATTTCTTTAAGGCAGAGTTTCTCAGCCTCGCCACTACTGACAATCCGGGCTAGATAAGATAATTCTTCGTTGTGGGGGACTGTTCTGTGCATTGTAGGATGTTTAGCAGCATCCTTGGTTTCTACCCACTAGATGCCAGTTGCATTTCTCCATCCTCTAGTGGCCAACCAGAAATGTCTCCAAATGTTAAATGTCTCCTAAGAGCAAAATCCCCCTGGTTAGGATCCACTGCTTTACTAGACTTTCAGGCACTCTAAAGAGTTCCTGTTAAAATGCAAACTGTTACTGTGTAGGAAAACACACGGTTCCAGGAATACCTTACCATGTGCTCCCCACTTTTCTAGCATAAGAGCAAGGCCAGGAATGGGATATGAGTCAAACTGATGACTGGAATTAGGAAAGTCCAGGGCCTGGAGAAGTGTCCAGGATGAGAAAAGTATTGGTGGTAGAACACCGCATTGGTGAACTTTGTGCAGCTTAGGTATTCAGCCGGGCGCAGTGGCTCACACCTGTAATCCCAGCACTTTGGGAGGCTGAGGCCAGGAGTTCAAGACCAGCCTGGCCAACATGGCAAAAACCCCGTCTCTACTAAAAATACAAAAATTAGCCAGGCGTGGTGGTATGCACCTGTAATCCCAGCTACTTGGGAGGCTGAAGCAGGAGAATCACTTGAACCTGGGAGGTGGAGGTTGCAGTGAGCTGAGATCGTGCTACTGCACTCCAGCCTGGGTGACAGAGCAAGGCTGTCTCAAAAAGAAAAGAAAAGAAAAAAAATTCCACGAGGGTGCCAAAGCAAGAGAAGTAAGATGGTAAACGTGGGGAGAATAGCATGACAAGAAGGGAAGAGTCATTCAGGATGTCAAGGGGCACTTTTGTACTAGAAGCCCTGTACAAGAAAGCAAACCAGTGTTGGTCAGTTTGTAGAGTTAATTTTGCTGTAACTGAGCAGACATGTTTAAGATGATGTTTGTCAGAGGAAGGGAGAGCTGAGAGAGTGGAGCAGGTTGCAGTTTGCTCTGAGTGAGAGGTAGGAGGCATGGTTTAATTCTTGGTGCCAAAGAAAGAAGGTGTGTTGACATGGAGTCCTTTCCTCTAGAGGATGTAGAAGCCTGGGGTCCGAGTGAGGGCAGGCAGCCGACTTTCACACAAAAACATGTGTCTGCGTGCTGTGGGTGGCCTGAGCCCGTGGTGAGCACAGTGGGAACAGATTGGTCCTTTCTGGTGTGCTGATTAAAATCCTGGTATTTGAAAGTTTGCCACACATGCACACAAGAAAGAATGAGAACCACTGGGAAAGAGGCTCCAAAGCAAAAACTGAGTGTTTCAAAACATCACCTTACTAGACGTGCATGGGAAATAGATTAACTCAGGATTTTAATGAGAACAACCAAGAAATAATGGATTTTCCCCTTCATTTCTCCTCCTTCTTACCTCAGTTATTTTCGTTTTTAACTCTGTTTTAGAGATACGGGCTTGCTCTGTTGCCCTGGAGTGCAGTGGCATGATCATAGCTCACTGCATCCTCGAACTCTTATCTTCAAGAGATCCTCTTGCCTCGGTCTCCCAACATTCTGGGATTACAGGTGTGAGTCACTGTGCTCAGCCTAGTTTTTTTTTTTTTTTTTCTTTATTTTCAGTGTCTTCCCCATATCAATCTCACTATTTGGATTATTTCAGAAAAGGTAGAAACAAAAAATTAAAATTAAAAGTAGGTAGTACTGTTCTGGCCTATTCTCTTCCTGCTCCCGCCACCACCACTCTCTCCAGCCTCCTTTTTATTCACTTTTCCCTTCCGCTCCCATCTCCTTTATGACCTTCTTAAAATCCTGCCCTGGGATCTGCTTGTTAATGGCCTTTGTAATTATAAACAAGCAGATCCCAGGGCAGGATTCACTTTCTCCTACTGTCGCTATTTCTCTACTTTTCCAGACTTAAAACCACCTAGTCTTCATATGTATGATATCCTGATGGCCCAGGTTTTGGGGACAGTCTCAAGTTCACATATTGATTACTCCCATGACTACCTTTGTTCTTGTCAACCTTGAGTCATAGTTTTCTTTTTGGGATGTGTCATCATTGTGTCCATCTAAAATGTAAAATACAAGGGAGAGTGATTGCAAAGTGGCATGAGGGGGTGTTTCTGAAGTGGCACCCTTCAGAAATGATGGAAATGGTCAAAACTCATCAAATGTAACCTTAAAATTGATGAATTTTATTCTATGTAAATTATACTTTTAAAAAAGTGACTAAAAATATAAAATGACAGACATTATGCTGCTGCCCATGCTCTTGCCCTGGCTGCCTTCCCACTGGAGTTGTGTGGAGTGCTTGTCCTTCGCTCATTCTCATCCTCTCAGTCTTTTACCTCCCGTCTCCTCTGGGAACCAGTGTGCTGTCCTGTGGTGTCCTCATTTCATTCCCACCAGCCCAGGGAGCAGAGCCCAGAGCACCTGCTCTCAAGAAAAACCAGAGTGCCTGCCTCAAAGTGGCAAAGGATAAAGTCCTACACAAAACAAAAATGCAATGATTTCTGACCAAGCCCTTCTACATAATATGTCTTTTTAACAAAAGTATCCATCAAAGTGATATAAATATCCTCAGTAATCTTGATCTTTTCAATGCAGCTCAACCAGCTGTTGAAAGGCTGTTGTGGCTCCCAGACAGATTCTGTAATAGAAGGTTTTGGGATCCCCTCTATCTCTTGCTCTGGGGCCAGCCACAGCCCTGGTGCTCAGGCCACAGAGCTTTCTGTCTTCCCACCTGCAGGGAGAAACCTGGGAAAGTCCCCTCCCATTATTAAGGCTGTGGGCACGTACAAACGCATTCATGTGTTTTGAGGGACAAGTGAACCATATTAAAGGAGGAAAGAGGGAGGGGTGATTAAGCATCTTTCTATCCCTTTCCACAGCCATCTGCCCTTCTTTGGGTCTCTCTTTTTCACCCCCTTTGGGTCTGAACTTATATATTGCCATGAATAAGCAGATCCCAGGACAGGATTTTAAGGTCATTGCCCAATATCATTCATTAATTTGGTATTTATATATTGCTAATGAGATATGACTGTAAGAAGAATGCCAATCATATTGTAAATAAAAATTTTCTTTTGATTATGAAAGCAAATCAGTCCCCTTCAAGATAATTTGGATGTTAAAAAATGTGCAAAAAGATGATGAAAATCACCATCAAGAAATAATATCAATATGTTGCTATCTTTCCATGTTATGTATATGCGTAATTTTTATAAAAATTAGATAAAATTAATTTTGTATTTTTATACTGAGCATTAAAAAGTATTTAATTATATCATTTTTAATGCTTTATATTTTAATATTCTGCTGTATAAACATATTGTAATTTATTTAATCATTTTCCTATTTTTAGACACAAATTGTATCCATTTAAAGTACATAAATATATTAATAGAGTTTTTGTTGATATATTTTCTTTTTATTCATCTAGTTGAATATTTGGTATTTTTCTAAGTACTACATTTTAATGTCTACCTGAATAATATACTTCCATAAATTATTATATAATGTCCCCTTGATTTCAGGATACATGTATTTTGTTCTTTTCAACATACAAAATGAGAATAGTGCAGGGAACAGAGACAGGTAATACTAACAAAGATTATTTAGTTATTATCAGAGTTCCACCTACTGGTGTATTTTAAAATGGCATAACACAGACCTTTTGATTAGCATCAATGAAATTATTTAAAATATCCCTGTTGCTTAAATTATTTTAGTCAGCATTAGGATAATTGATAACAAGAAAAATGTCATGGCTTTAGATTTTCTTTGTTAACTTCCTAAATCAATAAAAATCCCAATATTTATAGTATTTCAACAGGTTAAGAAATGGAAAATCTCACTGTTAACTATATACAAATAAAATAGAATAAATAGACTAAAAAGGAAATAATACATTAAAAACATATTGAAAAGCTAGTAAGATATTTATGGTGAATGAAGCCACCAAGCTCAGACGATTTTATGAATAAGTTCTAACAAATCTTTAAGAAACAGGTAATTTTGTCTGGGCATGGTGGCTCATGCCTGTAACCCCAGCACTTTGGGAGGCCGAGGCAGGTGGATTACTTGAGGCCAGGAGTTCAAGACCAGCCTGGCCAACATGGTGAACACCTGTATCTACTAAAAACACAAAAATTAGCTGGGCGTGGTGGTGGGCACCTGTAATCCCAGCTATCTGGGAGGCTGAGGCAGGAGAATCGCTTGAACCCAGGAGGCAGAGGTTGCAGTGAGCTGAGATCGGGCCACTGCACTCCAGCCTGGGTGACAAAATGAGACTCCATCTCAAAAAAACAAAAAAACAAAAAACAAAACAAAAAAAGAAATAGGTAATTTTATGCTACTTAAACAGTTTTATAGAATAGAAGAAGTTAGATATTATCGCTCTGATTTTATAAGTCTAATAAAATATAATATCGAACTAAACAAAGCTGTATCATGAGAAAGAAAACTATGTCAATCTAATTTAGGACATAGTTCTAAAATTTTAAATAAAATATTGATATATGGAGTACAATAATTGATGTAGTCTTTGAATAGCAACAATTATATCAATTATCTAATATTTCATAACATACCACTCCAAATTTTAGAGTCTTACATTAATTATCACTTATAATCCCATGCTGGCAATTTGTGCCAGGATCAGCTGGGCAGTTCTGCTAGTCTGACTGTGGGCATTTGTGTGGCTGCAGGCCACATTTGGGGCTGGGTGGCCCACAATGGTCTCTCTTACATGTCTGACAATTGGTGCTGGCTGTTGGTTGGGTCTCTTTCTCCATGTGGTTTCTTTTCTTTTCTTTTTTGTTTTTTGAGATGGAGTTTCACTCTTAGCGCCATTGCACTCCAGCCTGGGCAATATCTCGGCTCACTGCAATCTCTGTCTCCTGGGTTCAAGCAATTCTCCTGCCTCAGCCTCCCAAGTAGCTGGGCTTACAGGAACCCGCCAACACACCTGGCTAATTTTTCTATTTTTAGTAGAGATGGGGTTTTGTCACATTGGCCAGGCTGGTCTTGACCTCCTGACCTCAGGTGATCCACCTGCCTTGGCCTCTCAAAGTGCTGGGATTACAGGCATGAGCCACCATGCCCAGTTTAAGTTTTGCCTCTAGGCTCCTTTATATGGCAATCTCAGGAGAGTAAGAAGGTCAAGAACAGGCACTGTAAGGCCTCTGGAGGCATAGATTTGGAAGTTACATATTGTAATTTCTGCTGCATTTAATTGGTCAAAGCAAGTTACTAGGGTGCTCAATTTAAGGGGATGGAGAAAGAGGCTAGTTCTTAATGGGAAGGACGATGACATCAAATTGTAAAGGGATATCCATACAGGGATGAGAGGAACTGTTGCAGCCATTTTTGAACACAATCTACTACTATCCTTAAATAAGTTAATTTTTGTAAATACTTGGAACAATGACTGGGACATAGTGTCATATAAGTATTTACCAAATAAATAAGGAATCAACTACAGTTAATTTTAGGAAAACAAAGTTCACCATTAGAACAATCCACTGATTATGGTTTTCTGGAAAGAAAAAAATCTACCTCTCAGAAAGGCGACCAATATAGACAATATAAGTAGGTATTTTTCATTAAATAATTTCAGAGAGAAAAGAGAATCAATTACCTTCTCAATTTTTTGAGTTTCAAAAACTTAAGGTGACTTCAAGATGGTATATCATATGATCTTCTCCACTCTATTCCCGAGACATAGGAATAATTGAAAACAAGTATTTAAAAAAATTTTAAAGTACATATATGAGCTTAAGAACAAGAGGAAGAACAGTGGATCAGGAATGGATAGTGGCGAGTAGGGACAAACTGATGTTAGTACTGGACAAGGAGTATAAGCCACATTACCTGTGTTGCAGCTAGAAACAGACCCATGCTGGTAGCTCCAGTGGGAAAGAGAGGCATTTGAGTCAAAATGGGGAGGATGCTTGAGCTGCCTGTGGGTGGAGATTTTGAGACTATTTTTCCTGTAAGGGGAAACAACCCCAACCCTCTAACTTGGTTAATGTCTGGGTAGCCCAGAGGGCCAGGCCGAGGCAACCTCAAAACCACTCCAAGAGAAACACCTGAATGGGGTAAACACCCTCATGCAAGATAAGAGCACAAAGCAAAATTTCAAAGCACACAAAGAAATCCATGGTCATCAGAGGTTACCATGGCAGTAATTTTTCTTGGGGATAGATTTCCTTCTGATGACATCCTGAAAGTATTTATTTACTTCTTATTCAACAAATATTACTTATTTAAAAAGCATCCATGTGTTCCAAGTACAAGTTGTTCTAGTGACTGGGAACAAATGGTGAACAAAGCACACAAAAGTCCTTCTCTTCATGGAGTTTATGTTCTGGTGGGAGATAGATGAGGAAAGAAACATTTTGGGAGTAACCTGGATAGAGTGTAGCTAGTTAGGCAGATGACAGATGGAGGATGGCTGAGATATAGATTCTCAAGCCCCTGAATCATGTCCTGCTCCAGCTGTTCATTCTCTCACGAAGTCCCAAACACCAATCATTTTTCCTTTTTTATTGAACCACACAAATAAAATGAAAATGAAATGAAATTTAAGAGAAAATGTTCTTTGTCTTCTCATCTTTGTTAAAATGAACAAGCTGGCAGGACAAAGAGCCAGGAGAAAACATGATTCATGTTACATAAGGAGAGTAAAGGGCTTTCCAGGTGGGCCAGAGAAGAAAATAAATTAATAATTATTCAGGAAGTATAGTGATTAAACAAAATTGGGGGATTAGCATCTAGTTTTTGTTTGGTTGTCTTTTTTTTTAAATTTTAACTTTTATTTTAGATTCAGGGGGTGCATGTGCAGGTTTGTTACATGGGTATATTGTGTGACAGCATCTATTTTTTAGTCAGTTTTGTAGCATCTGCACATTTTTCTAGTTCTTAAAATAAAATATACATACTTAGGCTCTTCTTTTATAAAGGCAGGTCAACTTGTGCTCATGAGATTTCCATTTCATTTATGCTCAGTGCGGGTGTGTACTGGGCAATCACGTTTTCCTTTTCTAATTATATCTGAACTTGAAGATAGGTAGAGAGAAGTCGGTCCCAATGGCAGGACACTTCTGTACCTGCTTTCTCTTCCCTTGTTATCATCTTGCTCTAAACTTTTTCAACTGGAGAAATCACAGTTTAATTATCACATATAATTATTTTTTTAGAGGAAAATAATTGAACTTTTTTGACTATCATTACTACTCTCTCCTGTTTCTCCTCCTATGGCTTTATCTGAGATGGATAGCTCTTAATATTTTTTTGAGTGTCAAATACCCTATTTTGAGATTTTGATTACACCTATGAATTCACAAAATACATACATGCATATAATTATACTTATTTATGCATACAATTTTTATTGCATTCTACCTAATGAAATACATCCTTGGGAGATAGGAAATGAATCTCTGTCTTAGGTAGCTTTTCTTTGGTCACATCTTTTAATATTGAGGTTATCAGAGAGTTGTCACTGACTGTCTCTTTTTATTCTAGGCCCTCACAAATACTCACACAGTGATAAAACATTAAAAAGGAGGACTTCCCAGGAGAGACAAAAATGGGAAGAGAATGGAAGGATGTTGTAGGCTTTAAGAGGTCAGGAGGATCAAAATCGTAAAAGGCCTTGACTACCAAGATAAAGAATTTGCCTGCATTATAAAAGTCATGGGACACCACTAAGGATTTTCTACTCTTAATGCTTTTAACTCTCTTCTGTAATATAGAAGACACACAGACAAACATTTCTAGCCCTAACACCTTCTCTATGTGTAAAGCGCTATATTCACTGCTGATTGAGCATTCCTACCTGGCAATCCCAGTGTATAGCCTAAAGAAATACATCCTGTTTTTTCCCTACCTTATCAGGGGGTACCATCATCCCTCCAAAGTAACAGAAGCTGGAAAGTTGGACGTTAGCCTTGATTCTCTTTGCTAACCCTGTCTAACCAATCACCAAATAATTTTGATTGTAACCCATGCATATCTCTTCATCCACTCCTTTCCCTTCTTTTCTACTGTTACTGCCTTAGTTCAAGTCCTCAGCCTCTCTTCTGAATTATGGCATTCAGCCCCCAAATAGTCTTTCTGATCCTAGTTCAGCCCTGCTTCCAGTTTTCCTTCCACACTACTGCTAGAATTGTCTCTAAAATGTGAATCCTGTCATGTTACCCCCCTACAGAAAATCCTTAGTGGTGTACCATAACTTTTATAATGAAGGCAAGTTCTTCATCTTGGTGGGCATGGCCTTTTATGATTTAGCTCCTCCTGACCTCTTTAAGCCCACAACATCCTTTCACTCCCTTCCCATCCTTGTTTCTCCTGGGCAGTCCTCCTTCCCGATGTTTTATCACTGTGTGTGTATTCGTGGCCCCCTTAACAGGCTGAGCTCTCTCACACATTTGGGCTTTTATATGTCCTGTTCTCTTTGTCTGGAATTCTAATCCCCCCTCTGTACTTACCCATTTTGCAATTTCTTTTTTAATTTTTGAGGTTCAGCTTAATCTCCTCTGAGACCCTTTCCCTCTCTCAGGTGAAGCCAGATGCCTCTCACCTCTGCTGGCTTCAATACTGCCCATAGCTCTTTAATTTTACACGTACTGTGTTGTAATTATTTCCTTACTCAATGTCTGCTTCATGAGACTGACAACCTCTTGAAGGCAGAGACTGTGTCCGCTCAACGTTTCAGTTCCCCAGGACCTGGCACTGTGCCTGGCATATAATAAGAGTTCAGTAAATATGAAATTGAATTAAACAACCATCATTATAAGATACAAGCTTCATGGACTGTTCTTTATATAATGTCAGGGTTCTGCTCAGTTCCTCAGTAAGCTTCCATAAGAGCAAAATCGGTTTCTGTGTAGCGCTATCAATGCTTGTATAAGAACAAATAGAATAGACTCATTCATTCACTCCAATCAACATCTCTGTGTTTTGCTGACAGGACAACCTGCCCCTTCTTGTTTCACTTCCAGGTGTTGTCAATAGCTAAACATTATGTAGTTTAGGAGCAATCACTTCAAATAGCTGGAGAGATAAGGCTTGATAATTTTTGTGAAGGATTTATTATTTGAACTATACAAAACTACTATGAAATGTTAGCAAATAACTGAGCCTCAGGGAGTAATAATTACTTTCATTCTATGATTGCAGATGATGTAAAATAAAAGCAACATAAATTGAAGTTTTAGATACTAATATAACATAAATAGGCAGCAGGATTAGAAGAAAGTCAGCCAAACAATTTCTGTCCTCAAAAGCTAACGGGGATGATATAATATTTTGGACCCTTTTGCCTCAGATGTGATCTCTAATTTGATTAGAGCCAATGACTTTTGGCATATCTACTGAACAAATTCCCCAGTAAAGCATACTGCTGAAGTTTATCAACCTTTTAATCTATGCTTGTAAACCCATCTCTGAGAGTTTTCTTAAACACTGTATGAATGATTTGATATAAAATGTTACTGTCTCAGTTGTGATTGATTCTGTCTCACCCTCCATCTTGTTTGTTGTGTCTAGCTGTATTGTTTCAGTCAAGAGCACCATAGACTGAGTGGCTTATAAACAACAGAAATTTATGTCTCATAGTTCTGGAGGTTGGAAGTCTGAGATCAAGGTCCCAACACAGCTGGGTTCTGATTAGCCCTCTTCTGGCTTGCAGACTGCCAACTTCTTGTATCCCCACATGGTCGAAAGAAGGACAGAGCTCTCTGGGTGTAAAGGCACTGATCCCACCATGAGGTCTTCACTCACATGACCGAATCACTTTCTAAGGGCCCCAACCTTAATGCTATCACATTGGGGGTTAGAATTTCAACATATAAATTTTTAGAGTATACACAAACATTCAGTCCATTGCATATACTAAGTATTCTGGAGATTTCACAGTGTTCTTTTAAAAATGTTCACAGATGCAAAGTCTTTTTGGATTTAATAATGAGCTTTTCCTTCTATGTCACACTGGTAGTAAATGAAAGCAAAGATAGGCCAAAAGTGAGTGGAAATCAATGTCTTACATAGTTTAAAATCTTTCCTTTAGAGACTTTTTTAGTGAAAAAGGCAGGGAGGAAAGCTAAATATTTTATATTCTTAGTGACAGAGATGCTATAAGCTCTTGATAATTTTTACCCACACGTGAAAGGATTTATGTTCTTCTCCTCTCCTCTCCTGTGACATGTTCAGGCCTCAAGACCCAAGAAAGAACCCTTTGCTCCTGCTAACTCACCTTTGCCTCAGATGTGATCTCTAATTTCATTTCTTCTTTGGAAAATCTTCAGAGTATTCTGGGTAATTTTCCTTTAGGAACTACTGATTTTTATGGTCATTTTATTGGATTTGAGTGATTTTGCATATATGTGGGCAATTTTAAGTGGATATCAGACATTGTGAATCTTATGTTTTTGCATGCTGAAGTTTTTTGCATTACTTAAAATATTTTTGACCTTTGTTCTGAGATGCAGTTAAGTTACTTGGAAACAATTGGATCCTTTGAAGCCTGCATGTAGGGTTTTTAGAACAGCGTTTCATCAGGGCATATTTTGGCGCCACTGGTAATACCTGTTGGAGGAATACTTGATGCTCGTGTCTTAGGAGGTCTTTCCACTCTGGCTGCGGTAGGGGAGATGTAAATATTTCCAGCCCTGTGAGATCTTGGGGAATCGTTCTGCCTCTTCCTTTTGAGTGGTTGTGTCTTGGCTTTTGGGAGGTTCTTCACACACACATGCACTGATCACTACTTAGTTGAAGATTCTAGTGGAACCCTCTGAGGAGATCCCAGGGAGACCCTCTGATAATCCCAGAGCTCTCTTCTCTCTAGTACACAGCCCCACAAATTCTAGACACCTCGGCTTCCCCTAAGTTTGCATTCCATCTTCTCAGCTCAGGGAGACCGCCGGGCTCTGTTTGGGAGCCTCGTCCTGAGCTGCGGTCTGGAAACCCTGTAGGCAGTGAGCTGTGGCAATTGTTCAGTTAACCTCATATGTTTTCTTTCTTTCTGGGATCACTATTGGGTGTTGTCTTTTGCCCAGTGTCCCATGTCCATTGTTTCATACATTTTGTCTGTTTTCAAAGTTGTTTAGGGTGTGAGGGTAAATGTCCCAATTACTCTATTTTGACCTGAAATGAAACTTATCTAAGTGGGAAATTTTGCATTAGGAGTTTTTATTGAAAAAGTATAGTGTTGTGGTCAAGAATATCAGATCTTTTATCAAGCTATCTGTATTCAAATCTTGATTCTTTCCCAGTGGCTTGGCCAAATTATATAACCTCTCTCTGCCTTACTACCATTACTAAAAACATTACCATTGCTAAAAACATTTTCCATTTCTCGTTGTCATTGACATTACTTTTAGAGATGTGACACATTTATCTCATTTTTTTATCTGAAAATAGATCTATTTTATCTGAAAATGAGATAATAAATATATCACATCCCTAAAAGTAATGGCAATGACAACAAGAAATGGAAAATGTTTTTAGTAATGGTGGTGTAGTTGGAACAAGCATGTAAACTTCCCAGATCTTTGAAAGATAACAATCATTTAGATATTTAAATTTTGAAAAATTTGTTAATAAATCATTTATATTACAAGTTGACTATTCCTTATCCAAAATGATTGGGATCAGAAATTGTTTTGATTTTGGATTTTATAATATTTGCATTATTTATTGGTTGAGCATCCCTAATCCAAAAACCCCAAATCTGAGATGCTCCAATGAGCATTTCCTTTGAGAGTCATATTAGTGCTCAAAAATTTTGGATTTCAGAGAATTTTGGATATTGGATTTTCAGATTATGGATGCTCAGCCTGTATTTCCTATGTCAAATCTTGTATACTTGTTGAGAAAATAAAATTTTACTTTAAAGGACAGTCTATTTTCTCATCGAGGGTCACAAAACCCATCATTTTGAATTTTAGTAACTGGATAAAGATGAATAATTCTTTGCTTTCAAAAACTTTTAGTGAGACAACCAACTATTATGGAACCTGCTGCATTGGGTTATAATGTATGTAAACATGGGAATGATAATATTTCATTTTTGCCATGTAATAACCTCACAATCTCAATAATAAATCTTTGTATCCATGATCATGGGTCTGCCGTTTGGATGAGGATTGGTTGATCTAGGTTTGGCTTGGCTGGGCCAAGCTGGACTTCAAGTTCAGGTGTGTTACCTGTGTTTTCTTTCTGAGGTCCAGGTGGAAGGGGCAGCAACAACTTGGGGTTTGCCCTCATCATGATGGATCCCAGGATGGCAAGAGAGCAAACCAAACCAGGTAAACAGATTTAAAGCCTCTGCTCTTGTCTGCCTGCATTCATTGGCTTAAAAAAGTCACACGGTTAAACCCATTGTTGATGGATTGTGGAAGAATAGGCTGCCCACAGTAGGAGGCACGTGGCCAAGAAAGTAGAGGTATAATCTACTGGAGGTAGTAAAAATTGGAGAATAGTAATTCATCGTAACGGGAATTTTTAGAAAAATATTTTGGAAAAATATTTATTTCAAGATGGTGTGCTTGATTAGTTTAGTGTCTTATTTTATTTTATTTTATTTTTTATTTTATTTTATTTTATTTTTTGAGACGGAGTCTCGCTTTGTTGCCCAGGCTGGAGTGCAGTGATGCGATCTTGGCTCACTGCAAGCTCCGCCTCCCGGGTTCACGCCATTCTGCTGCCTTAGCCTCCCGAGTAGCTGGGACTACAGGCACGCGCCACCACACCTGGCTAATTTTTTTTGTATTTTTAGTAGAGACGGGGTTTCACCGTGTTAGCCAGGATGGTCTCGATCTCCTGACCTTGTGATCCGCCCACCTCGGCCTCCCAAAGTGCTGGGATTACAGGCATGAGCCGCCGCGCCTGGCCATTTAGTGTCTAATTTAATCTGGAAAGTACAAAGTATGGATTTTCAAGTGTTGAATGTGGCTGAAACAATGCTATGTTGTTCATCAAACCTATTTCTTTTTCCTTTTGGGCATTTAGATAAACTGCATTTTTCAGCCTTCCCTGTAGGTAAGTGGGACTGTGGAACTGAGTTCTGGCAAATGGAATGTGAGCAGGAGTGATGTACACTCCTTGTAGGCCTGCTTGGCCCCTATGCATTTCATGAGATCCTCCACATTTCCCTCTTCCCTTGTCTTCTAGTTAGACGCTGAGGATTTAGGGGATGACTTTAAGATGCTAGAAGAAAGTGCTGAAACCACCAGAGGGAAGCAGCCCGAGTCCCTGAATCACCACATGGCAGGTTTCCTGTTGGACAACTGTGTGAACTGTGACATAAGAAAGAAATCAATTGTCTAAGCCACTGAGATTTGGGGATTGTTTGTTCCCGGGCTTAGTCTACACAACTTAAAGATCATGAGATATTGAGTTGAATCAGAAAGGTTCATAAATCCTTTAGGCTATGGATAGGGACAGGGTCTTAATTATCCTTTTATTTTTTATACTTAGCATGCATTATATTTAAGAAATTTATTGCATTTTGCCTCATCAAGGAAACCCTTAAAACCAACTAATTTCGTGGAGAAAGTGTCCTTTCTGCATCTCTTGAAACTTCACGGAGTGTAGAAATGGCTGCACCATATTTCTCCCAGATAATGACCATAAATCTGAAAAAATCTCAATCCTGATTTAGCCTTTCCCTACCTTTTGGTCACAGGCATCATACTTTCAGAATCAGAAAGAGAACTTGTCCATGGGAATGACAGAATATTTGGAATCTGGATTGCTTTGAAGAATCACCATATGTTTAGCAAGGTCTTTAGTTTAGCTTCATACCTCCAATAGATTTTAGGGATCATTGCCATGGCAGTCTTTGAATTTCTCTTGGGACAGTTGATAAAATGAGCCAATGTCTACAGATTCATTATTGGTCATTAAAAACAAATATTTTTAATTCCAAGAATAGGGTAACTTCATCAACTCATGCAAAACTTTACCAGGACTGGCTGTAGGTAAAATTATAAGATGGACTTAATTTGTCTTTGGTATCCTTCTACATTCCCTTTAAGCATCTTTCTCCCTTTCCTAACAATCCTAAGAAGCAGGCTATTCATGCTTACATACCAAACAATTAGATTATACCTCATAGAGACTCTTCAGGCTTTTTTTTTTTTTTTTTAGAGTTGGGATCTCGCTCTGTCACCCATGCTGGAGTGCAATGACACAACCATAACTCACTGTAGCCTTGAACTTCTGGGCTCAAGAGAGATTCCCATCTCAGCCTCTCAAGTAGCTAGGATTACAGGCATGCACCACCACACCTGGCTAATTTTTAAAAAATTATTATTATTATTATTTTTTGTAGAGACGGGGTCTCCCTGTGTTGTATAGGCTGGACTTGAACTCCTGGTCTCAAGTGATTCTCCCTCCTCAGACTCCCAAAGAGTTGGAATCACAGGTGTGAACCACCATGCCCAGCCTAAATTATCTTTATATCTTGCTAAATTATTTATTTAACAAACTCTGTTAATGTTTAAACTATAATAAATTTCCTTATCAGTTTTAATATTTGAAAGCTCTTAATAGTTCTAAAATTAACAGCCTATTCAATTATCATTAATTATTTCAGGAGTTTTCCAGTAATAAATATACACTTGGAAGTCAACTCCCTGATATAATTTTGACATATAAAGCACATAAAGAGATTTTTACTTTAATCTCTAGAAGACTTATCTATACTTGAAAGTAAATATATAGACAATAATTATAAATCAGAATGGCATGACTTGCAGCAATTACTGATGTTGTCATGCTGACTAGACATATTGACCTATGTCATCTTATGATCACTCACCAGGCACAAATTCAGGGATAACTGAAATGATGCTCAAGTGGCCACTTGGCTTTTTAAACTTCCAAAATCTGAAGCCAAGACTGAAGCCAAGAATTAGATTTTTGACCAACTATCAAGGATGATCAATGCATCTTCACAGATTACAAATCATCTACAGTAAATCTTTACTTAATGTCATTCATAGGTTGTTGAAAACTGGGACTTTCAGCGAAACAACTTATAATGAAACCAATTTTGCCATAGGCTAAATTAATGAAAACAAGAGTTACATTCCTATGGCCTATTTATGGTCACAGAAATATCACCAAACTTCTAAATAATGACTAAAACACTTCTAATATTAAACATTGAAATAAATGTGAGCTATAAATACATTTAAGAAAGAGTAACAAAAACAAGATAATTATTTACCCGCTTATTCCAGTCAGAGTCGCGGGTGGCCCAAGCCTATTTCAGCAGCATAAATGCAAGGGGGAAACTTGCCCTGGAGAGGGCGCTCTCCCATGGCGGGGTGCACTCACACACATGCCACACTCGTTCAGACTGGGACCATGGAGACACACCAATGAGCCGCAGGTATAGATCTTTGGAATGTGGGAGGGAACCGGAGTACTTGGAGGTAAGCCCATGAAGACATGGGGAAAATGTTTAAACTCCACACAGACATTGGCCTGGCCAGGAATTGATTTTTCTTGTTCCATCAGCGTTAGAATGAAATGATGTTAAACCAAACAATCTTATTCAAAGACCTACTGTATCTGAATCAGGTAGTTCAGCATGAAATACTGATCATGCCTTTGTTGAGTCAGCCAGAAATAATTTCCATTTTCTCAGGGATAAAGAGGTAGAACAATCTGTTCCCTACAGAAAACTCTTGGAATAGTTCCTGGGCTAGTATTGCCAGGATTTAAATGCAATGGTAAAGTTTAAAGATTAAGTGCTTTAACTGGGCTCCTTTGACTGCTAGGCATAATTAAATGCGATGATACTCTGAAGACTGGGGTGGGAGAATCACTTGAGGCCAAGTGTTTGAGACTGGCCTGAGTAACATAGTGAGACCCCCCCGCCCCGCGCATCTGTAAAAAAATAAAATAAAAAATAAGTAAACAATTAAGTGCAAAAAGATTTTTAAGAGCTGGTATTATCCCTTCCACAACCTGAAGTTTAAAATAATTTTTAGTCTGAAAACTTAACATGGCTTTAAGATCCGAATTACCACAGTTAGATACATTGGTTTCCTTGTTATTCAGAAAATTGCCTTTAAGGACATAAATATTTATCTCAGTAAAGGCTCACTATTATGAAATCTTAAAATTATTTATTAAAATGTGATTGATCTAGTAACATTCTTCTGTTATCATTACAACCAGCATGTGGGCATAAGTGACAAAAGAAGCAATGACAAAAGTAATTGATTTTATTTTGCTTTTCTAACCACAGTATTTAGACAGTACTATAGTTATTATGCATAATAAAAATAAGTTAAAAAATAAATTGACCATGTGACAGGTTTTTGGTAGGTCTTTAACAAATATCACGTTGATAAATCTGACTGGGATGAGAGTGTCAAATGGTCTTTGAAACTGCTTTTTGTTTTATAAAGGCCTGGCCCACAGAATAGCAATTCCCACTTACTAGCTGGTAACAAAATTGGTATATTTAAGGGCAAATTCTGGATTAAAACCTATGGAAAAAATTGTGATTGAAGTTACTTAGTCATGAAATAGAGTTGTTAAAGGGGATTGTACATATTTTTAAACTTTGCTTTAGTGAGATCATAAATGCATAAAATAAAACAACTATGGCCTTATTCCTCAAATCATTTTGGCTTGAATAGCTGCCTTGAATAAAAATAGTAAAAGAGTGTTATATTTATATAACTCTATTTTTATCTATGAATATAGATGAAACTGGAAAAAATCCCCTAATGTCCAACAGTCAGGTGTGGCATATAAGGTCAGCTGTTCACCAAGTTAGCCTCCTTATTGGTATTATATAATTGACTCTGGTGGTCCATACAAGGACTAATGTACCCAGTCTCTCTTGCATCAGAATATTTTCATGTGACTGATTTCTTGCTAATGGCATAGAGTGGAACTGATGGGTGTTAACTTCTTAGAGAAGGCCGATGAAGTTGGTGTGACTTCTCCAAACTCTCTTTCTCTCCTGTTGGCTGGGTGCATAGGGCTTCTTGGCCTGGTCAATAGGGACTGTTTTATTGTAAATGGGAGAGTGCATGATCTCTCTAAAAACCAGCTGCTACTTACTTGAGCCCATTGTTGCCATGTGAGTTTGTGGGACCAGTGGAGCAGATTTTGGCGTTATTCAAGAGAAGCTGAAAGTACAGATTTTTATTTGAAATGCTCCTATTTACATGCCAAGCAAAACAGTCAGTAGGCCATCAGCTTGCAATCTCTTATTGAATAACTTGAGCCCTCTGTAGATTAATTGTAATCATACATTACATGCTATAAAGGTATTATAAAGTGCTTTCACACACGTTTCTTTAAGCTGTAAGAAAGCTTAATTTGGTAAATCTTACTATCTTCATTTTTAAAGATAAGAGAAACAAGGTTCAGAAACTTGTACTCTTAGGACTTCATCAGAGCCGTATGCTGCAGTTCTATCTTTACCTCCATTTCTATCTCTTCATGCCGCCTATGCTCAGCTAAACTACCCGTGTTCCCTTGAACTTGTCAGTATGTTCTTGCTACACTGCTCTTGCTATAAAACCCCCTTCTTTGAATCCCTTCCTCTGTACAGATTTCCCTACTTTATTATTTATTCTCTACTTTCTACCCATGCTTCAAGACTAAACTTAAACATCTCTTCCACATGAATTTCTCAGCTAGCTTTGTGCTTCCTTCTCTGTTGGTAGTTCATAGATCGTATGTTGCTGGAATTGTAGCTGCATACATGTGTCTTCCTAACTAGATTATAAACCTTTGAGATCAGGGAGCAAGTCTTATTTCTCTTTACAATATCCTATGACATCCTCATAAATCCCTGAACAACATGGGCATCCAAGAATATTCATTGAATCAAAATTTCCATCTATTCTCAATAGCACAACAAGATTATGCATTTATTGTACAGTCCATGATGTGAGTAAAGCCTTAAGTTAGACTTAAACCCTCTGAATCAGCATAATAGGGAAACATATTCTCATCTACAGAAAGGGTAAAGGTTCATCCTTTGAGCTGGAGGACAGCTGCAGTCGAGTCTCAGATCTGGTGTAAATCAGCAACGAATGATGGCTAGATCACATCTCTTTCACGAATAGCTGGCTAGTGATACCATTAACAAACTTTGCTATGGCTTAGTTTCTTCCTTCAAATGTAAATCAAGATTTTCAAAGAGTTTCTTAAACAATTTCTTAAGGAGTATACCTTAATGTTGCAAAGAAGCCTCAGCCAATGGAGCATTTTATTTAAGCTCTTGAAAAGATAAAGAGGTAAAATGCAGTTAGACATTTTCATGCCACTAGTGAATCAGAAAAAAGAAGTCACCGTCCCTCTAACAGTGAGATGAAAGCAGGTTCATCTATTAACTGGGGCTAAAGTACGGTGCAGTATTCATTCCCATCAATTCTCATTGAGAATGAGCACAGAGAATGTTCAGAGTTTCATTTCCTAGTTATTGCTTTCTTCTTATTTTCAAACTGCTTCTATTCATTTCTGTATGGCTAGACATGAGACACTTTAGGCATGCTAATTTGCTGTTTTTCCCCAATCTATTTGATGTCTGCAAAGAACTGTAGATGTATTTTGTATTATGTTATTAACTTGAACTAGTCAGGAGTTAATGAAGAAGGCTATAAAAAAGCCAATGTTTTTGTTTTGAACCAATTCATGTTAATTTATATGCTTCTGACCAGGTTAAAAGCCCTTAGCACATGTATCATTAAAATAAAAATTCATGAACCCCGTACAACCTGGACAGAGGGCTGAATTGAGAGGAGAGGTGGTGGGAAAGTTGCAGATGTTTATTATAATCAATTTAATATTCTGAGCTGTGAGATAATTTCTTAACGAGTCAATTATTATAGATTAGATTATAAAGATTTATCCTTTGATCCTCATCTGTCTTCTGCCTTAGACTGTGTTCAGCATCTCAGTGGGAATCAGGGAATTCTTGGTAGAACAAAACAAACGTCTCTCCAGCTATCAGCTTCATTAGCAGCACAAGCTGGCTTTGAAAATAGCTTCCAAGCATAAAGAAAGCCTACTTTCAGGGTTTAACATAAAGTAAATATATCTAATATAGTCTAACATGGAAATTTACAGGAGCCAGACTGGATAAATTAGTAGGAAACCTAATAATTTTGGATCAATGTACATTCATTAAAAAGTAGTAAATAAAGAAAACAGTCTATTGCATTTAACTAAAGGTTTGACTATAATCAGTTTTTAAAAATAACTATTTCCCCCTCCAGACTTGTGAGGCTGACAGACTGGGGTTGGGATCCCCTTCTGTTCCCACCTGCTAAAGGAGTCAGGGCAAATTACTGTTCATGTTTTCATTTCTTTCCATGTAAAATGGTGCTACTAAGACCCAAGCAGTCTCAGCAGCAGCACTATACTTCACAAATAATAGCTATTAATATTATTATTATGTTGTTACATACAAAATATAAATAAGACATGATAAAAGTAAAAGTAAATATAATCCCACACATTGGTATAAGCACTAGAGAGATTTTGGTATATTTCCTTCGGACCCTTTTTTCTATATGTATTTGCACAAAAATGAGATTGTATTGTACATGTTGCTTTTTTCTCACTTAAAATATTAGTAGTATCTTTTGATGCCATTATATACAATAGATAAAGTTTTTTAAAGGAATTTTATTCATTATAAGTTTTTGTGAGTAGGTTTGGGATAACATGTCAGGGTTTTAGAACTTTCATCCTCTTGGGTAACAAAAAATTCTACCTGTAGGAATAACTAGGTAGGAGCTGTCACTGATGGCTGCAGCCCAGTCAACAATATCTACTTCTTTTCATCAACAAGCAGTTACAAAAAAATATGGGGTGATGGTGGTCATTCTTGAGAACAAGGAACATTCTTTTTCTGTACCTTGAAAACTAGTTTTTATAAATAGCCAAATGCCAATGAAAATCTAAAATACTGGGCTTTTCCTAACCTGAGACACAAAATTATACTGAAAGGCCTAAGGAGGATGTTAAAGATGAGCACAATGTTGCCCTTTATATCTGATCCAATACCAGGACACCTCTTCTATTTCCAGTAAGGCCAATTATCTCATTTTCCTTTATTCCCTTTCCTGTGCTGCTTTTGCAGAGGAGGGTGCACTTGTTTTGGTGAAATAAGACAATTGCATTAGAGACTCTCTCTGTAAGCAGAGGAAACAATGTTAATCATATGAGACCCTTTTAAAATGTGGACCACACTGGTTTATTGCTACTGTACTTTTAACCCCACTCTTTTATATTCCACTTTATGATGCTGGGCTGAGTCCCTGCAAACTTTTCTCCTGTGCTAGCCTCTGTTACATACTGGCACAGGGGGCCACTCAAAGAGTCTGAAAGTAGGGACCTGCTTCTTCCCGTTCCTTTCAGTGTCACCACAGTGATGGTTCTTCATACTGGCCTTGACGGCTGTTCCATTACAGCAGTACTTTCAGAACCAGCCTAAACACCTGTCCCCACCCTCTCCTGCCCCGAAATGCCAGCTTTCCCTCCTCAGAGATCTGCATGCCAGCTCCTTGAGGGTCCCTCCTTCAAGCTTCTACATTTTCGTAATTCCAGTCCATTCCCTTTGTTCCCACAGTCCTTGGGGTGGTAGCTGCTCATTGTAGTTACTATCTCTGTGATACCTCAGTATGGCCCCCTTTTCATTTCCAATTCTCCAATACCTGGCTAACTATTCTTTATGTTAAATTCTCCCAACTAAACTTTCTGGTGTATTTCTGTCTCCTGATGGCCCTGGCTAATGCACGGACCAATACCAGACTGACTTTGCCATTTCTTTCATACTTTTAGAGTATGTGGCTGTTCTGCTTCTCCAGTGCTTCCCATCTAGTGGTAGGTGACTACTGGTGAGATGCTAGGTTAGCATAACATGTACTTAGAATTTAAAATGGAATTTACTCCCAACAAGATTTCAGCAATTTGTATTTCTGTGAATTGTATTGTATATGAATATATAATAATACAATATCTGTGAATGTAAATGCCTTAGAAATAGCAGACTTTTGTTTCATATTTAGTGAAACTCCATATAAATATACAAATGTTGCTTTCCAAAGGACATGAAATCCATGTTTTATTTATGTATTTATAAAAAATTTAAAGAGCCTCTTGCCCAATTTTATATAGAAAACAACAAACAAGCCATCTTCAAACAAACAGTTATGTTTCCTCATGGGATTTAAAATAGAACATCCTGTCCAATAGGCTTCTTCAACCTAAAGTTATCTAAAAATGCTAAATAAACTTCTTCAATAAATAAGCTTATTTCACTTAGGAAATGGCTCTCCTTGAGTACAGAATTGTTGGACATGAAAAAAGCTTCTAATTACTCCTGAAAGAATCTCTGAAGAGCTAAGATCAATGAATTGGATGAGAATTCTATCTGCCACGTGTCTTCTATTTTTCACAGGAAAAATGAAAGTAGTTTTTTTCCCTCTTTTTCCCAAGCACTCTCGATCTCTGAGTCCTTCCCTCCCTCTCTTCCCCAATCCCTTGATTCTACAGCAGGTTCTGTATTTAGAAAGAATCCATGGACTAAGGACAAAACAAGTTTGACTTTCATTTCTACCAGTTCTGTTGGTAAATGTGGGTTATGGCTGCAGCAGCCTTAAATGACTCCTGTGCCTCTCTTTCCATCTTCTCTAGGAATTTCTGAAGTGTGCTCTCTTTCAGGTGCTTGGTAAACTGGGTTTGTTGTTTCCTGACAGCTGGGTTGGAGTGGGGGCTGTTACGGATTGTCAGAGAACACGGATGGACAATGGTGCTAGAATGGACACTGCAGAGAGAGGATGGGAGGTATGGGGTTAGGAAGGGAAGGCTGAGAGGCAAGGGGCAAAAGCAGGCTTGCCCCTTGTCTTTTGATCACTTCAAACCATTCTTTCTTCCTGGTAGAGCTATGGATAGTGACAGTGTATGCCCAGCTTGAGGGAAATGTGTGTAATTCAGAGGCACACCCAACTCCAAAGGGACACACTACTGTTTACAGAGAGTCAAGGCTTTCAGATGAGTTGTCCTTTTTCCAAGGTTCCAAGACATCAATAAAAAAAAATGTGCCTTTGTGCTGTTTTCATAGTAGCTTAGGCATGTTATTTTCCTCTCTAAAATGAGGTTGTTAGCACTGAATGGATCCCAAGATTGTGGTCTTTATTTAGTGAAAGGTCATGGACCAAAACCTAGATTGTTTCTACCATTTTGTTTCAATTTATATGTTCTGATAGTTTTCTTTTTATTCTGATTCAAGGTTTAGCTTTTTTTTCTTTTTCAACGATCATATTCTCACGACTGCTCTTTTAGGGTTTTATTGGTGCTGATGATGCCTGAATTTGTCTCTGGTTCTGAACTCTTTCCTGGGCACAACTCTTTAACTCTTTGATGACCTGAACATGTTTGCTTGCACATCCCAGCACTGCTTTCAACTGAGCACATGTAGCATAGCTCTTCAGTAAGACCGGTCTCTCCCTAAAGTCCATGTTTCTGCAAACAGCACCACAATCACCAAGGTCAGGCTTACCTTTCTCTTCACTCCCATGTTCAATTGGTCACTCAGTCCTTGTACATCTGCCTTGATTGTTTCCAGGTTGTTTTTCTCTGTTCTCCCCAGGGCTCGCTCATTACCTGGATTGTCCTAATGCCTTCTTACCTGGTCTTTCTATTTCTGGTCTCTTTCTTCAAATAGTTCTGCTTTTTATTTCAAATCAATCTTCTAAAACATCACTTTCATTGTTTCTTGCCTCAATTTAAAAAATGCCAGTTCCCCCTTTTTTCTGCAAGACCCCTCATCTAGATTTTAAGTTCCTTCACAGGCCATCAAGTTTTTCAAATTTACTTCTAACCACTCACTCCTCAATATAAAGGCTCTATCCATTTAGAAGAATAGAACCAAGCTAAAAAGCTGGGGGGAAGTTCAGATGTGATTGAGAGTTTGATGACAGATTTTGTGTGTGTGTGTGCGTGTGTGCGTGTGTGTGTGTGTGTGTGTGTGTATTCATTCCCTTTGGGTGTTCCTAAATCTCCTGAAGCTTGTATTGAGAAGCCCATTCTAGGATGTTTTATATTTGAGTCCCTGAACATGACTTGTTCATATTATCTTCTTCCCTCCCCTCTGAGATTATTTCTGTTAATTGTATCACCAACCTCCTCATCATCCAGCTAGAAATCAAGCCATCCTCTTTAACTTGTCCATATCTCTTACCTGTCACCTCAACCACTTGTTGCATCCTGGTTTATTCTATTGTGCAACATCTTTCACATACGTTGCCTCCTGTCTGTTCATTTGTGCTGTCTTTCACAACCTTCTATTTTTCTACTATAATCTTTTGCAGCTAGATTTCTAGCTCATCCTGTATCTATAGATAAATTTGTTCCCCACTCTTGCTTTCTGTACCATATGCTGTTTTCAGATTTATTTTCATAAAACTTCTACTCAGACCCCATTGCTTGCTCTTCAGGGAATTCTCACTGCCTGAAGAATAAAATCCAAACTTCGGGGATTAAAGTTCTCCCACAGCCCGAGCCTGCTACCAGTGGCGAATCTGACAGGTCTGCCTCAAACTTGACCCTTGCCTCCTTGGAGGAAAGAATTTGGCTGAGGAGCAGAAGTAGGTTTCAGGTAGAGGGAGAGACCTAGGCAAATTTTAGAGCAGGAGTGAGTTTATCAAAAAGTTTTAGAGCAGGAACAAAAGGAAGTAAAGTACACTTGGAAGAGGGTCAAGAAGGTGACTTAAGAGATGCAAGTGGGCCGGGCGCGGTGGCTCACGCCTGTAATCCCAGCACTTTGGGAGGCCGAGGCGGGCGGATCACGAGGTCAGGAGATCGAGACCATCCTGGCTAACACGGTGAAACCCCGTCTCTACTAAAAATACAAAAAATTAGCCGGGCGTGGTAGCGGGCGCCTGTAGTCCCAGCTACTCGGGCGGCTGAGGCAGGAGAATGGCGTGAACCCGGGAGGCGGAGCTTGCAGTGAGCCGAGATCGCGCCACTGCACTCCAGCCTGGGCGACAGAGCGAGACTCCGTCTCAAAAAAAAAAAAAAAAAAAAAAAAAAAAGAGATGCAAGTGTCCTGTCTGGCCCTTGACTTGGGGTTTTGTACATTGGCATGGTTCCAGGGTTTATGTTTCTCCTCCCTTGATTCTTCCCTTGGAGCGAGCTGTCTGCATGTGCAGTGGCCTGCCAGCACTTGGGAGGGGCCACATGCACAGTGTGCTTACTGAAGCTGTACAGCACATTTTAGGTGTTTTTTTCTTACCAGTCTAGTGTTCCTAAAGGAGGGTCATGTACTGGTTAAATGCTGCCATTTTGCCTCTTAGCGTACATGCTTGAGCCCACTCGTCCAGCTCCTGAGATCTTATCAGGAAGCTGCTGATCACCAGCTTCAGGTGTTTACTACCTACTGGGAGACTCTCTTTCCCTGGTGCTGGTCATGACCAATCATCATTTTACAGTGGTTGTTTAACAGCCACCTGACCATCACCTGATGGATGCCTGACATTCCTGGGGGTGGGGCCTCTCCTGCCTTGCTCATGTCTGCCTAATTACCTGCTCTAAGAAGCCTGCCCTAACATTCCTGTCCTATCTCCCATGACATTCCTGGCCTAACTAAGAAATGGGCATAATTTCTTGAACATGTCCTATATGTTTGCTTGCGCTATTTCCTCTGCTTGGATTTCCCTTTTTGCCTTCTGTGCCTGACATAATGCTACCCATTTTGGGCCCAGCTCAAATATCACCTCCTCCCTAATACTTTCTATCACCTCTTCCTCTGTTTGAATATTTAACTGTTTGAATATTAACACTCTCTTAACTGTGGCAAGTATAGCATTTTCCATATTCAACAGTTGTAAGGATTTTATATAGATGTTATCTGAGCTAGACTTACAAAGCTACCACAAGGCAGAGACTTACCTTAACCATCTGAACATCCCCAGGTCCTGGCATGATTCCTTGCATGTAATCACTGAATATGTGAACATGCTCCTGCCTTGACAGCCTTCCTCTTGCTGATACATTTTCCTGGAACTCTTGCTTTTAACCTCTCTAGGTCTCTAAATACTTAAAGACTTTAAAGGATCAATTATAATTCTTTGTTTCAGACAATTTCTTCTTAACTAGTAATCTTATCTGTGAATATGTATATTCATTATTGTCTGTATTGTTCTCTTAGAACTTAACAAATTGTTCCTTTGTGTTATTAAAAATGTTTATTTTGGGTATGATGGGCAGGGAGTGAGGAGGGAGGTCACAGTTTGAATTCAAACGCAATTTAGCTATGTTCATGCAAATCCAGTGGGAATTAGGGGTAGATATGATCATACCAGAGGTCTATTATCATAAGAACTCCTGTTTATCTTGGGTGATAACCTATTCTAAGTAAAAAGTAGTGCTGAGCTTGACCCAGGAAGAAAGCTTTAGTTGTCAAGGGCATGAACTTGGTTACAGCTTGGGTGTTATTTCAAATCACTAAGTGGTATGTGAGGACTTCACTTTGTCTTTGGAGGTATTCATGGAAGCAGTGGAGTTTTGCAGGAATAGACACATTGTGAGCATGTGCAAACCACTCCTTGGCAACTCCTGGAATAATGAAGGGACACTTTACTGTGGGCAGTGGTCTTGTCTGAACAGGATGAGAAACCTGTGAAGTTTGAGATATTATGCTTTGCATGATCTTTACATGATAAAGCCTGAGAAACTCAAGTTGTGTTTTGTGTTATGTTTTGTTATTCCACCAACACAGTAAGCTTCCTCAAAAGCAACATCCCATCTAATCCCTCCTTTCTTTCCCATTGATGTGGCTCTAATTTTGGCTTCCACCATTTCTCATCTGGATGATCACAGGAGCTACTGTTTTCCAGCCTCTGTTCCTACATTCCACGAATTCATTCTCCTCAATACTGCCAGAGGTTTCTTTCAAAATGAAAATCAACTACTCCCAGTTCAAATCAGCAGACAGAGGCTGCATTTACCTTTTCTTTCCCCCAAATTACCTTTGAAGTGATGGAAGAAATACACAACTAAAACATAAACCCATCACAGCAATGATACTGTGGTCTGAATATCCATGTCCCTCCAAAGTTCATGTGTTGAAATCTATCCCACAATATGTTTATATTAAGAGGTATGGTCTTTGGGAAGTGACTAGGCCATTGAAATGGTTTGGCTGTGTGTCCCACCCAGATCTTATCTTAAATTGTAATCTCCATGTGTGGACAGAGGGACCTGATGGGGGGGTGATTGGATCATGAGGGTGGTTACCCCCATGCTGTTCTTGTGATAGTGAGGGAGTTCTCATGAGATCTGGTGGTTTAAAAGTGTTTGGCAGTTCTCTCCTCACTTTCCTTCTCTCCTGCTGCCATGTAAGACATGCCTTACATTCCCTTCACCTTCCACCATGATTGTAAGTTTCCTGAGGCCTCCCCCACCATGTGGAACTGAGAATCAATTAAACCTTTTTCTTCCATAAATTACCAAGTCTCTGGAAGTTCTATATAGCAGTGTGAAAATGGATGAACACAGTCATGAATGGGATGAGTGCCCTTATAAAAGAGACCCAGGTGAGCTTGCCCTGACTTCCACCATGTGAGGATGCTGCAATAAGGTGAGAGGGCAACTCTCACCAGACACCAAATCTGCTGGTGCCTTGATCTTAGATTTCCTAGCTTTCAGAAACTTTGAGCAATACATTTCTTTTGTTTATAAATTACTCAATGTAATGTATTTTGTTATAGCTGCCAGAACGGGCTGACTGTTGATCTGACTAATGATAACAGAAAGGGTGTCACAAGAAGAGAAGAAATATTGATGAATTTCTGGAATGTACAAGGCAATCTATTCAGGACTGAGATATTTATGACACAACAAAGCAAAGAAAGAAACTTCTGAAAAACTGTCCAATTGTAATACATGATAAATTATCCTAAAATGTATTTTTTTTGATAGAAAGTAAAAGTCACATTGAATATGCTTGATGTAGAAGGTGCTGTTTTCGAAAAAAAAAAAAGTGAATCAGATAATTTTGTACTGGTCATCATAACCTGACCACATAAAATATTTTGATTCCTAGAAGTATCTAAACTTTGTCTTCCTAAGCAAACACAGCAGCTGATTATAATAATCAAGCCCCTATTTTTCTGAGTGGATCTTGGAAGTAAATGCATCAATAAAAAGTTAGCTTCCATTCTGATGCAGAGCTTGGAGGGAGGCACCTGCCAGGGGTGGCCCTGCTCTGGTGGACTGTGGGAAGGGCAAAGGAACCCTGGAGAAGGACTGAATTCTCGTGTAGGGTGAAACTACAGTGGCAGTTGATGCCTTGGGGTTCAACCCAACCCCTTAGCCTTTTCTCGGCTGAGCAGAGAGATGTCTGGCTCTGGAGGTGTCCTGCCCTCGGTGACCAAAGTCTGGAAGGGAGGGTTAAGATATGCCACTTTAGTTTTAATCTTCCATATTTTATGAAAAGTTCCCTTCAACTTTTTTTTAATAGTGAAAAATATTTTATGACATGAGTAGGAGTTAAAATTAAGTGAATCAAGAATATTACAAAGGGCATAGTCAGTATAATCTTAAGACATACAATATCACCTATATAGTTGAGATTATAACTGTAAATGCATGATTGCACTGTACTTTGTTTACTTAACCTTTGATCATATGCATTTCCCTAGATCACTGTGTATTTGTAGTTTGACACACATAACACCATTCTTGCCCATACACACACCCAAATATGGGTTAGGGGACAGAGCCATATAGAAGGTCATGATAATATTGGTGATTTTATTTTTCATACTATGTACTTTTCTGTATTTTCTAAACATTTTTTCTAATCAGGAATCAATGCAAAGTAACTTTTAAGATAAAATAATCAACCTTTTCTGGGAATTTGAGTGATTTTTTTTTTCTTCTACATTCCTGCAGTCACATTTTTTTCTAAAACAACAGGTACTACTTTTGTCATGAAAAAATACTTTTTAAAGAAGAGAATAAACTAAAAGCAAAAATTGTTGTTATATTAAAAGTTCATTCTTAGGAATATAGGTGATTTTTTCCCCCTCACCTTTTTAATTGAAAGAACAGACATTTCTCAAAAGAAGACATTTATGCAGCCAACAGACACATGAAAAAATGCTCATCATCACTGGCCATCAGAGAAATGCAAATCAAAACCACAATGAGATACCATCTCACACCAGTTAGAATGGCGATCATTAAAAAGTCAGGAAACAACAGGTGCTGGAGAGGATGTGGAGAAATAGGAACACTTTTATACTGTTGGTGGGACTATAAAGTAGTTCAACCATTGTGGAAGACAGCGTGGCTATTCCTCAAGGATCTAGAACAGAAATACCATTTGACCCAGCCATCCCATTACTGGGTATATACCCAAAGGATTATAAATCATGCTGCTATAAAGACATGTGCACACATATGTTTATTGCGGCACTATTCACAGTAGCAAAGACTTGGAACCAACCCAAATGTCCATCAATGATAGACTGGATTAAGAAAATGTGGCACATATACACCATGGAATACTATGCAACCATAAAAAAGGATGAGTTCATGTCCTTTGTAGGGGCATGGATGAAGCTGGAAACCTCATTCTCAGCAAACTATTGCAAGGACAAAAAACCAAACACTGCATGTTCTCACTCATAGGTGGGAATTGAACAATGAGAACACATGGACACAGGAAGGGGAAGATCACACACCGGGGCCTGTCGTGGGGTGGGGGGATGGGGGAGGGATAGCATTAGGAGATATACCTAATGTAAATGACGAATTAATGGGTGCAGTACACCAACATGGCACATGTATACACATGTAACAAACCTGCACATTGTGCACATGTACCCTAGAACTTAAAGTATAATAATAATAAAAAAAGAAAGTACATGTGACTTTGTGCTTATAAACTAGTATATTTGTATAGTATGTATGGTATGTTCTTATACACTAGTACTGCAAATTTTCTAAAATAGCGTAGAGTGCTTTTTATGAAAAAACCTTATTTTTTTAAAAATAAACTTTATGACGTCTCACTCCTTTACCATAGAATTTCTCTTTCTTTACTTCCTTTCTCTTTCTTTCTTTCTTTTGCTTTCTTTCTTTCTTTCTTTTTCTTCTCTTTCTTTTTTTTTTTGATAGAGTCTCACTCTGTAGCCAAGGCTGGAGTGCAGTGGCGTGATCTTGGCTCACTGCACGCTGCCTCCCGGGTTCAAGTGATTCTCCTGCCTCAGCCTCCCGAGTAGCTGAGACTACAGGCACATGCCATCACCCCCAGCAAATTTTTTGTATTTTTTTAGAAACGGGGTTTCACTGTGTTAGCCAGGATGGTCTCAATCTCCTGACCTCATGATCCGCCTGCCTCAGCCTCCCAAAGTGCTGGGATTACAGGCGTGAGCCACTGCACCCGCCTACTATTTCTTTACTTTCCATTTTTAGGTTTAATTTTTTAGCTTCTGTTAATATTTGAATTTTTTTTTTACCTTGCACATGTTATTTAAAAATAACAGTGTTGCCCTCCATTAGAACCCATACAAGCATAACATATGCATTTACATATATATGAAGATATTGCTCCCTTTGTTTTTCTTTTTAGCCGATTTTTAAATTTTAGAACAGTTTTAAATTTACAAAAAAATGCAAAGTTAGTACAGAGATTTTCTATATACTCCACACCCAATTTCCCCTATTATTAATGTCTTATATTCATATGGTACATTTGGGACAATTAATAAACAAAGACTGATACATTATTGTTAACAAAAGTCCACACTTTATTCAGATTTTGCTAGTTTTTGCTTAATGCCCTTTTTCTGTCCCGGGATGCCATCCAGCATATCATGTTACATTTAGTCAAGTCTTCTTGGGCTCCTTCTTGGCTGTAACGTTTTCTCAGACTTTTTTCTTTTTGATGACCTTGACAGTTTTGAGGAGAACTAATTAGGTATTTTGTCAAAAGTCCCTCAGTGGAGATTTTTCTGATGTTTTTCTCATAATTAGACTGGAATTATGGGTGTTTGGGAGGAAAACCTTCATTAAATCGTATCTGGAGTACGTTCTACCTATAAGACTTAGTACTGTTAATGTTACCCTTGGTCACGTGCCTTGAGGTAGTGTTTGTAGGCTTCACAGTGTGAAAGTACTCCTTTTTCCCTCTTTCCATGCTGCGCTCCTTGGAAGGAAAACACTTTGCACAGTCCACATGTGAGCAGTAGAGATTTGTGCACTCCTCAAGTGTGAACTTAAAAGAGTATCTACAGTCCTTTGGTTTTTCATTGTGTTTATCTCTCTATTTTATTTGAGGAAAGAATATGTAGGCTGAACATTATGAATGTTTAAGTTGGGAAATCAAGGGGCATGCGTAGAGGTCAGCAAGACACTGTTGAGTATTTACATTGTTGTAACCATGAGAGTGAAATGAGTCAACAATAGAGTTTGGACAAGTAGAACAGACAGTATATAGGAGATTGAATTGTGTGTGCCCCACACTCGCAGTCTGTCACTCTCTTTCTCTGAACACACACACACATACACACACACACACACACACTCTCTCTCTCTCTCCTCTCTGTCTCTCTCTCTCTCCGAATTGTTTTGAGGCCAAGTTGCAGAAATACATCACCTTTATACCCTTAAAATATTTTAATGCTTATTTCCTAAGAACAAGGACAATCTCTTATATAACCACAATACAATAATCAAAATCAGGAAACGAACGTTGATATAGTGCTATTATCTGTTCTACAAATCTTATTCAAATTTGGACAATTGTCCTACTTATGTTTTTCACAGCGAAAGAAAAAAGTTCTGGTCTAGGATTCACAGCAGGATTACTTGTTTCATTTTGTTTCATTTAATTGTACCTTACTCTTTTAAAAAATTTTTTGTAGAGACAGGTTCTCACTATGTTGCCCAGGCTAGTCTTAAACTCCTGGCCTCAAGCAATCCTCCTGCCTTGGCATCTCAAAGTGATGGACTTATAGGTGTAATTACCTGGCCAATTGTATCTCTTTAGTTTTCTTTAAAGCAGAAAAGTTCCTTAGTTTGTCTTCTATGTACCTCAGATTGGTTTGTGTGTTGCTTCCTCATGATTAGATTCAGGGTGGATGTCCAATTGACTAAAATCTTTTACTAAAAAATTAATATCTTCCTCATTTGTTTGAAATGCCAGATTTTTCACCTACTTAATTCTCATATGCATGCAGGAGCCTGTAGGTATTGTTTTCATTCAGCAATAAATGTTTCAGCTCAATGCTCTGCATTTCATTTGCACAAAGGCTTCCCGTGAAAGTAAAATGTCAAATATTTTATGTTTCTCAATCACTAAACTCATATTCTAATACTTGTTTAACTGGTCTATTGCACAAGCTGAATTCGGTGAAGTACAAATAGAACCCCTCTCCCCTTCTTTCTTCTTCCTCCCCCCTCCCCCTCCCCCTCCCCCTCCCCCTCCCTCTCCTTCTCCTCCTCCTCCTCCTCCTCCTCCTCCTCCTCCTCCTCCTCCTTCTTCTTCTTCTTCTTCTTCTTCTTCTTCTTCTTCTTCTTCTTCTTCTTCTTCTTCTTCTTCTTCTTCTTCTTCTTCTTCCTCTTCTTCCTCTTCTTCCTCTTCTTCTTCTTCCTCTTCTTTTTGGGTAATGTATTGGGCAGATTCCATAGCTTTTCAGATATTAGGAAGTCTAGTCCATTCTGATAGGGAGGCTTCTCACATTTCCCAACTCAAGCCTGATTCAGTTTCAGAAACCTGGAACCGTTTTTTGGGGAAAAAAGCATGGTGATGGCAGGCATGTTGGTTCATTTTTGGTGTCAACTTGACCAGATTAAGGAACCAGTTATTTATAGATGTGTCTGTGAGGACATTTCTATAGGAGATTGGTATGTGAGTTGGTGGACTGAGTGGGGAAGATCCACTTTCAGTGTGGGTGTGTACCATGCTCCAATCAGTTGGGGCCCAGATAGAACAAAAGGCAGAGGAAAGGCAAATTCCCTCTCTCTTTCTCCTAGAGCTGGGACACCCTTCTTCTCCTGCCCCTGAACATCAGAACTCCAGGCTCTTTGGCCTTTGGACTCCAGGACTTATATCAGCAGGGTTCTCACAGAATTATACTATAGGCTTCTCTGCTTCCAGGACTTTCCAACTTAGACTAGGCCATGCTACTGGCAACCCAGGATCTGCAGCTTGCAGACAGCCTATTACGGGACTTCTCAGTCTCCACAATCCTCTGAGCCAGTTCTCCTAATAAGTCATCTCTTCTGTAGCTACATATCCATATCTATATCTTCTTTTTTTTTTTTGAGACATATTCTTGCTCTGTCGCCCAGGCTGGAGTTCAGTGGCACAATCTTGGCTCACTGCAACCTCTGCCTTCTGGGTTCAAGGGATTCTCCTGCCTCAGCCTCCCAAGCAGCTGGGACTACAGGCACCTACCACCATGCTTGGTTAATTTTTGTATTTTTAGTAGAGATGGGGTTTTGCCATGTTGCCCATGCTGGTCTCAAACTCCTGACCTCAGGTGATCTGCCCACCTCCACCTCCCAAAGTGCTGGGTTTACAGGCATGAGCCACTGTGCCTGGCCTGTATCTATATCTATCATCTGTCTATTTATATCATCTACATCTATCTGCCTCTCTGTCTCTCTGAAGATTGGTTCTGTCTCTCTGAAGAACCATAATACAGCTGGTTTCTTAACTTTTTCTCTACCTCACTCTTCCATTAGCAGATGGATGGCCCTCTGCCTCCTCTAGGGCTGGACAAAGTGAGTGGAAGGGGAAGTGTTACTTGCTCAGTGTAATTGGAGTCCAGTTCTTCAGCTATGGCAGGTGCTCCTTTGGCTCTGGCACATGCTCTTTTGCTTGTGAGGCCCTGGAACCTCCTGCTGCCCCATTCCTGAAAGGAGGATGTACCCTCCAAATGAACACCTTTTTGCTTCTACTGAATCCAGGTTGCCTTCTTGAACAGGGTCTTTTCCAGTCTCACTCTGGCTAACTACTTATTCTGTGCAGAAAGTGCAGTGTCCTGCTTCTGGCTGTGGGTGGAAGCACAGCCTGGCCCTCTGCACCCATTCCACTCTGTCCGCCACCAGAGCTGTTCTCTTGGTGAGAGTCAGACACAACATCAGGATCTCCTCGAAGCTCTGGACACTGCACACTTTTCAGAGCCAGACGCTCTCCCACTGCACCAATGAGTATGTTAGGAATAAGAAAGAACTGTAACCGTGACAGAAAAGGGGTTTTAAAAAAACACTATTTATACAGTTTCAAATGAAAACAAGTTGAATATCTATATTGAGTATAATTTTTTAAGAAAATTATAATTTTATGAATGTTAACTAAAGATGTATAAAACAGAATTCTATTTGTTCTACAAACCATTGGAAAAAAATGAAAAAGGTAGTCCAATATCAGATTTAATCCTTTATTTTTATAGTGCTGAAGATCCACCCATCCTTGAAGGAACATGAAATTCCTATGCCTTGTCAACTGCACTAGGGCATGGAGAAAAAGATGGAAAGATTCTTAGTACATCCTCTGAGATCCCCATACCCTGATGTCAGTAGCGAAGCACAAGACAGCTGCCAAATCAATGTCACTTATAAATAAAGATGTAAGAATCCCGAGTAAATCATTAGCAACTTGGGTCCAGCATTGTATTACAAAAACTAACATCATTATGCAGGATTTATTTCAAGAAGCTCAGTTCAATTTAGGGAATATATCTATATTCTATTATTACTCTATAAATAGGTGAAAGAAAACTATAACATCATTTTGAGAGATTGCTATTATACAAAAGAATTAGGCAAGATTCACCACCACTTTTATACCACTTCTTTGTTTAAAAGTTTTATTAGCTTGAATTTATTTTGTGATGGAAAACCTATAAAATTTTTTAAAAAGAAAATTTAATCTGATCATATTATGTAATGTACAGATGATAATTTTTTTTTTACTCCTAGTATTTTCCCTTCTGTCCATTCAAGTAGGCAGTAGCACATTCTCAGGGTAGAAAGAAGAAAATACATTTTCCTGTCTGGCTATTGTTTGTAAATACCAAGCCCACTGAGGGGAGAGGGAGGTCTTCATGGGAATAGCTAAGAGAAGGGATAAGTTTTCATCTTGGCTACACATTAGAAGCCTTTGGAGTCTTATAAAGTAATTGTCCCAGCCACACTGCACACCAGTGAGGTTGGTATGTTTGGTAATTGGGAATATGAATTTTTTTTCTTTTTTTTACAGCGCTCCAGGTGACTCTGTAAGGAACATGATTGTGCTTTGGTTAAGGATAGGCCGAGGTAGGATGTTTACATCCTGCGCGACTCAGCAAGTTTAGAGGGCAGGCATATAACTCCACTTGTTATTACAGCTATGTAGCCATAACATGGGAACGTCACCACTTGGCCCTTAGCCACTATTGTCTGTAAAAGGTATAATTGCCCTGTTGACACTGTGCAGGCACTGGTGCCCAGAGAAAGTGAGAGAGCCAGAGCTGTCCATCTTTGCAAATGAACAGAGGGGAGCCAGGACACAGTTTGGCTCACTCGTGGCCAGAGAGAAAGAGTTAAGCGTCTGACCCTGAAGGCAAGGGAGAGCCGGCCACTCAGCTGTGTGTGGGGGCCGCAGGACTAAGCAGCCGAGACAGGGCAGACAGTATGAGAAAGCTGTTGATGAGAGCGGCTGCTAATAAAGCCATTCACCTGTCTACGGTCGCCTGGGTGTTCTTTCTGCTCCTTTCCCCACTCCCTCCAGACCTCAACATGACCTTTGGTGTAGTCATGAACCTGACAGACTCTGATGCATGGCTAAGGTTGATGACTATTATTCTAAGAAAAATAAGAAGGGAGAAGCATTTTTACCTGACTTAACAGTAAGATTCTGCAGGGCTGAAAAGAGAGAAGAGAGAGAGGGCTATGCTTTCCAGAGAAACGGAATTCGGCCATGCTTCTGGCTACATCCCGGAGAGGATGGCTGCATGTTACCCTTTCTAGGGAAGTAAGACTCAATGGGCTTTGGGAGGTTTTAGCTTCATAAACAATTCCTGTATCTCACACTTGGTTTGGAAGCAGCAGGGACGACATACATCTTGATAACTCAGCCGAGCAGGTAACCAATGACAAGATGCATATCCTCCCTTCCATGTTTTCTCTTCCTTCAAAACTGCATATGCCCCAGAACCTTTACAAGACCCTGGATTGGGGGGTTAAAGAATCCCTACTTAGGCCGGGCGCGGTGGCTTACTCCTGTAATCCCAGCACTTTGGGAGGCTGAGGCGGGCGGATCACGAGGTCCGGAGATGGAGACCATCCTGGCTAACACAGTGGAACCCCGTCTCTACTAAAAATACAGAAGAAATTAGCCAGGCGTGGTGGCGAGCGCCTGTAGTCCCAGCTACTGGGGAGGCTGAGGCAGGAGAATGGCATGAACCCAGGAGGCAGAGCTTGCAGTGAGCCGAGATTACGCCACTGTACTCCAACCTGGGAGACAGAGAGAGACTCCATCGCCAAAAAAATAAATAAATAAAAATAAAAATAAAAATAAATCCCTATTTATTACTAAATTCCCCTCCAGTCTGATGAGATGGTGGCCAAATCAATGGTAGTCTGATTTGTAGAGAACAAACAGATACGATATTTCTTGCAACACATGTAGATCTTACTGTTTATAGACGGAATGAATCAAAGCTCTGTATTCACACACCTGAGGACAACGCAAAGGCAATACATCAAATATTATCTCTAATTCCAAGAAAACTCATTTTAATTTTCCTGCCATTTAGTTGTAGAAACATAGTTCCTGGATGCTTCCATGCAAAACACAGGATGTACTAATCCTAACAATGACAGCAATTCAGTGTGATCCACAGAAACGGAATGCAACTCTTATACAGGCTAACAAAGCAGGAGGACCCAGAACGATAGCTGAATTAGCAAAGGGCTCCATCTGCTGATGGTTTATGCACATAAGAGCTGGACAGGGGTTCATGCTGGTATTTGTTGTAGGCAACGTTCTTGAAATAATGGTTATGGCATTTCTTGTCCCGTCCTCAGGGAAGACTAGGACAGCTCAAGTAGGTCACAGAAATGTGAAATGAGGAAGAGGTGGTGGTCTGTAAGTTATTAGGGGCAGTGTTTCTTTCTTATTCTGTCTGTAAGTTATTAGGAGCAGTGTTTCTTACTCTGTGAAAAGTTTCCTATAAAAAGGCTTTGGGCACTCACTATCGCCGAGGTAGGGGCAGGTGCTGAGAATTCCAGTTTGCAAAGCCTCTTATCAAGAGACTTATTGTGAGGAAAATGGGATGCATCATTCGCCCTTTCAGTGGGAGGTTCTTCCTCTGGGTGAGTCTAATTTGCTGAAAGAACAATCGTGTCCTTCAGATTGTATTATATGTGTTCAGTGGTTCTTCAGTTTTTCATCCCAGTTTAGGAGAGTTCATCTATCATACTAAAGATTATTTATGGTATAATTAGCCCCTTGTCCAATTTTTCAAATTTTCTAAAATGGTTTTCAGTTAGAAAAGTTAGATAAGCTTGAGATAACCAGATTGAATTGATATAAGCAAAGCAAAGCAAAACAAACAAAAAGCAAAACAAAACAAATTTTTAAAAAATTAAGGTTTACCTAGCCTGTGAAATGTTATTGAGAATTAAATATATTATTTTATTAGACCTAATAGGTTTGCCTTTATTATAATCTAATGAAGCATTTTTACAATTTATATAATTGAAACATTATATACTAAAATATGTGATACCAAGGGAATTTTTATTTAATTTGTAGCTATGTCATTAAAGTTCCAAACACCATAACCACGGTGTTTCATATTTCTTTATTAAGGAATATAAATGGCATTGAATAATTATTTTCCAAAAACATCAGCTAAGACCTGTAGATGCAAGAAATAACTTGATCCTAATTTCTTAAATTTCTAGGTAGCTGCCTCAATTTCAGTTTTCTCCAATTGTTAATGACTAGCCCTCTAGGATTTTGTTGATGATATGTGCAGTCTGATGATTTCTGTTCAAGTTTGTTTCCTCCTAGGCACAATTCCAGTGCACCTGTGAGAGACCCTTTATTTTGATAAACCCAAATGTACTTAAAAGTTGGAAAGCTATACAATTGTAATTTGAAGAAGTGGTCTATGCTTGAAGGGCTGTTGTAAAGAAGTGAACATTCCATGAGAGAGGCAATTTAGGAAGCAATTGATTTTGAGATTCTTTAAGGCAAGACAAAACACTAAGTGGGTTATTTTTCTTCTTAGAAAAAGGTATTGAATGATACCATTCATGTGTGAAATTTGAAAATACCTGCTAATAAGCCTTTTGATTTCTTACTCAATAGACATTGGAAAAAATAATTTCTACTTGCTCCTTCTTGGTTCAGTGTTTCATTAATGTAAAATAATTCATGTGACATTGATCCATCAATGCTATTCAGTGTAAGATCAAAGGTCAAAGTTCAATTGGAAATTGTGCTAAGCAGTTTAGAACCATTTTGAAGAAGTGAATGAGCCGTATTTTAATGTGTAATTAGTGGATTTATCACAGTCCAGATGCTAATCTAGTTTCAAAAGTAAATAAACTATTCATTCAATACAAATAGTTGTATTTTAGCACTTTTCTACCATGTCCTAGTGAGGACAAAAAAACCTTTAATTTTAATTTCAGTTACTCATGAATATTACCAAAATGTTAACCTCTGAATGATGCCTGCTGTTGGCATGCTAAGAACTAACATGGAGCTGTGACGATCTCCATGTCTGACAATTTCAGTTTTGATTGAAAAACCTGAAGGCAAGGCCTACAGTAAGGCCATTTCTGTATGTTTAGCTACAATGATAGTTTGTTTATATGGGTATAGGACTAAAATGTTTCCTCAGCAAAACTTGTATAAGAGATGTACGTACAGATCCTTATCAATTTGGAAATCAATCCAATTTAGAAAAATGTTGCCTTTGGTATAAATCTTTATATATACACACACACACACACATATACATATACGCATACATACATAAATACATATATGAACATAATTTATATATATTAGTTTAATATATATGCATACATGCATATATAAAATAATATATGCATATATTTAACAATATGGCATGTTTTATCTGAAATGCCAGAAGAGTAGTTTTCTGTTTCAATGAGATTTGAAAAAGAAATATGTATATATGAATGGTAAGTGGTCTTTCTTTCCTTCTACAACTTCTTTTCTATTCCTCCATACTCCCCAAAGGGGGTGCTAATCTGACCAGATTTTAGGACTTGGACTGGGTCATATTTACCAGAGGCATGCTGTGTTGAAAGAGAATGTGTCCTTGTTCAGCCTTACCTTCTCTTCCTATTGCCTTCAGACCAAGGACCCCTTGGACCCTAACTATTCCTGCTCTTTTTCCTCTTTCAAAAACATTTAATTAATTATTTAATTTATTTTTTGAGACAGGGTCTCCCTCTGTCTCCCAGGCTGAGTGCAGTGGCTCAATCATGGCTCATTGTATCCTTGAACTCCCAGACTCAAGTTATCCTCCCACCTCAGCCTTCTTAGCAGCTGGGACTACTGGCATGTGCCACCACATCTGACTAATTTTTTTTTTAGAAGGAGTCTCGCCCTGTTGCCCAGGCTGGAGTGCAGTGGCCCAAACTCGGTTCACTGCAACCTCCACCTTCTGGATTCAAGTGATTCTCCTGCCTCAGCCTCCTGAGTAGCTGGGACTACAGGTGCATGCCACCATGCCCGGCTAATTTTTGTATTTTTAGTAGAGATGGGGTTTCACCATGTTAGCCAGGATAGTCCCGATCTCCTGACCTTGTGATCCGCCCACTCGGCCTCCCAAAGTGCTGGGATTACAGGCATGAGCCACCGTGCCCAGCCACCTGACTAATTTTTGTATTTTTTACAGAGATGAGTCCTTGCTTTGTTACCCAGGATGGTCTCGAACTCCTGGATTCAAGCGATCCTCCTGCCTTGACCTTCCAAAGTGCTGGGATTATAGGCATGAGCCACCACGCCTTGCCTGCAAAAACACTTAGGTGCTTGGGAATTCTTGCTGCGTCAGGCTGTGGTTGATGATAATATCGATATTTAATAGGGAGAGGGAAGCCCTGCTTTGGCTCAATGCCTAAACCAGGTACTTCAGCCCAGAATTATTATAGATCCCTGTGCTGGGAGCCCTCCCCACTCAGCTAACTAATAAGAGAGTGACAATTCAATTTTCCATGAACCTGGGATGAGAAGGATTGTGTTGGCCAAGGCAGGATTGATTTCCACCCTTGGAAGATAATACCGTTGCGGCCTCACTTGTGCTTTCAGATGAGGAAATTAATATTGTGATTTTGTTAAAATAATATTCTAAGACTTTTTTTGTGAAAATATGTTTCTTTGCTTCTAGATTATCACCATAGCTTAAATTAAATATCTCAGATAGATAGTAAGTAGCATTAAATACTGAACCTTTATGGACTTAAGTACTGGAGCAGATGTATTCTGATTAATCCGTTGATTTTAAACAGTTATTATTTTTTTAATCTTGATGTTGCAGATATCTGGGATACTGTGCCACAGGGATGGATTTTCATGGATGCTGTCTGCAGTATAGTTTCCTATGATTTTATTATTTGTATCAGTGGGTATTGTAAAAGGGTGAATAGTAACTTCCAATTCTGGCAATATAATGGAATAGTCAAAAAATTCTTCAACCATGAAATGCTGCAAAATGCTGGATAAACATAAAAAATACAATTTGAATTCATGGCTGAGATAGCAAAAATTTGAGGGGAAACTGAGAGCAAAAGCTTGAATTCAAAGAAGTAAATAGGCTGGGCGTGGTGGCTCATTCCTGTAATCTCAGCAATTCGGGAGGCTGAGGCTGGAGGATCACTTGGGGCTAGGAGTTTGAGATCAGCCTGGGCAACATGGCAAGACACTGTCTCTACAAAACAAATAATAAGTTAGCCTGGCCAACTTGGTGATGTGAGTCTGTGGTCCCAGCTACTCTGGCTAGAAGTTGAAGAGGGAGGACCATTTGAACCTGAGAGGTCAAGGCTGTTCTGAGCCGTGATTGCATCACTGCACTCAAGTCTGGGCGACAGTGAGAAACTGTCTCAAAAAAAAAAAAAAAAAAAAAACCAAAGAAAACAAAGGAAAGAGAAAGAAAGAAAGAAAAGAAAGGAAAGAAAAAGAAAGAAAGAAAGACAGAAAAGAAAAGAAAGGAATGAAAAGAAAGAAAGAAAAGAAAGGAATGAAAAGAAAGAAAGAAGAAAAAAAGAAAAAAGAAAGAAAAAGTGATGTTGCTGTAAGGGCACTTGCTGATTCTGAATGGGCACTGGCTTTGATTTAGCAGGCAGCTGAAGCCAGAGGTAAATCGGGGGCTTAGGTCCTGCAGGCAGGTGCCTAGTCCTACTCTGCACCTTTTTCTTCTCCCTGTCTGTTTCTTCATAGGCAGGGTAATCATACACTGTTTCTAGAATATTAGCCTTCAAAATATTTTGAAGATTATTCATTTCACCTAAGTCTTTTTTTGTGTGGAAGAGGACAGTCGGGCTCATAAAATGTCAATGGCTTATTAATGGCAGAACCAGGACAATAATCCAATTTTCTTTTTCTAAGTTCAGAGTCCATTCTGCTCCACTACCTTGCCTTTCTCTATTAGTGTTTTCATCCAAAAATGAAATGACGGACATGTGTATGTGAGTGTGCATGCAGGTGAGTCTTTTGGGACAGAGGCTCAAAGAGATGATATAGTACACATTTAACAGGTTTTGAGCTCTAAGTTGATGTGAGAGACGGGGGAGGGCTTTAGGACCTTCCTGGGCTGCTGAGGCTGTTACTTACCTCTCTAATTCTCCCATGTCTATGGAAGACGCTCCTTCAGCTGATCTCTTGGAGCTACAGATTGGAGGAGTTGGTACTGCTCCTTTTGTCAGCATGCTTTTGGCAAATAGAGTTTTTGGCATTTATTTCGAGTTCTCTAACCGTCGTGAGATCACAGGGCCGAAGCACTGTGGTCTCCTCTTCCCAGGACTATCCTTTTAATTGTGAGGGCCTGAGTTAAATATGACAAGAGTCCTAGTGGTACACTAGCCATCAGAGTGAGCCAAAGGGCTCCCCAATCTCAATTCCCTTCTGAAGTTTGGGTGCTCTGACGTGGGTCAAGCAGGGCTGGGAAGAGACATTGGGCCTTTTGGGCAGGCTATAATTTAATGTCCTTTCCAACTGAGATCTAAAAAAGTAATTCAATATCTATTGAGTGGGGGGGGGATAAGGAAAAGCGGATTTTTCTATTTAAAAATGTATCAGTAGCAGACTCATACATTAATTTATTTCTACTGACCAAAGCAGAGTCAATATTGTTAAGATATTCAGTCAAATGTTTACTCTTTCTTTCTTTTTCTTTCCAGTTTTCTGTTGCAGTTTTCTGAATGGGACAACTTTTGGGGAAACATAGTAATAGATTCCAATTCAAAATAAATAGGCGGCCTGTTCCTGATAAGTAGTAGCATAATAACATGCAAATATTTACTTGGAAATTTTTACCTGAATGCTGACTATGAATAAACTGTGACTCTTTTTACAAAACTACCCAACAGAGATAGCTTGATCCAGGATGGTCTTCTTTTGTTTTTAATTTTAAATATGCATTTCAATTATTTTTCCTCATTTGTTGGTGCTGGCTACTTTTTGGGGGTAACCAGTGCAAAGTAATAGAAGAAGAAGAAAGTGATATGAGGAGAAAAGGGGCTTAAGAACTGTCTATAAAGGGTATTTTGAGGGGTGATTGGTCTAGAATATTCAAGGGCCCAGCCAGGTGGCTCATATCCAGGTGAGACCTGAGGTATGAGAAGATTTAAGAAACCAGGGGAGATCTATCAGGCAAATCACAAAGAATACCAGGATAGATTACATATATTTTTTTAGACACAAACTTCTTCCTGACGGTAAAATTTAAAAGAAATGGGTCCTTTTACAGGGAAAGTGAAGGTAATATTTTTAAAATACAACGAACAACATAAAGCTTTTAAATAGTATTGGAACAAATTCAGAAATTTCTTTCACATAGCCATTTATTGTATTACCCAGATAAAAATTGAGAGCATAGGATTAGGATGTAGTTGATTGAAAATGTTTCTTGTGGGGAACACATTTAGAGACTCCATGTGTAGAGCTCAACAGTAATGTAGTGGTAATGAAGATAGTTAGAGAGAAATGGATAAAAAATCCCTTAGATTCTTTTCCTTGAATATCACTGGCTTTGAACAGGAGCTGGATATTAAACAGTAAAAGTTCGTCTTTCTAGGGTGATTTTGGAGCACTAGTGTTCCTAGGTGACTGCTGTGGTTTAAATGTGTCTCCTCAAGTTTGTTGTTGGAAACTTAATTCCCCAATGCAATAGTGTTGAGAGGTGGGAACTTCATGAGGTGATTAGATCATGAGAGCTCTGCCCTCATGAATGGATTTTATGCTATTATCTCCAGAGTGGGTTAGTTATCAAGGGAGTGGGTTCCTGATAAAAGCGATTAATTTGGCCCCCTTTCTGTCTCATGCATTTTTCTTGCCCTTCTGCCATGGGATGACACAGCATGAAGGACCTCACCAGATGCTGGTGGCACACTCTTAAACTTACCACCCTCTAGAATTGTGAGCCAAATAAATTTATGTTCGCTATAAATTACCCAGTCTGTGGTATCCTGTTTTAGCACAGAAAAAGGACTAAGACAGTGTGTATTGAAGAATATCCATTTATTTTGTAAACCAAATGATCAGATAGAGTACATTCCACTGAGAAATCTTCATTCTTACCTGGATGACTCCAGGTCTGCAAAACAATGTTCACAGAGGTGTTCTTTCCTTCTCAAGAAATAGGTTTCAATCTACTTGTAGGAACGCTTAATTTGTCCCAAAATATTACGCCAATGAATACAGCCCACATTATTTTAGGCTGTAAAACCGTAGGGTATTAAACTCCAGAAAATATTCTTATTGTACATTTATTTATTTATTTATTTTTATTTTTATATATTTATTTACTTTTGAGACAAGGTCTCATTCTGTCACCCAGGCTGGAGTGCAGTGGCGTGATCTCGCCTCACTGCAACCTCTGTCCCCTGGGTTGAAGCGATTCTCGTGCCTCAGCCTCTCGAGTAGCTGGGATTACAGGTGCGTGCCACCATGCCCGGCTCATTTTTTTTTTGGTATTTTTATCCTAGCCACTAGACCACCAGGGAGGCACACCTTTTTGGCATTTTTAGCAGAGACAGGGTTTCACCATGTTGGCCAGGCTGTTCTGGAACTCCTGACCTCAAATGATTCTCCCACCTCAGCCTCCCAAAATGCTGGGATTACAGGCATGACCCACCATGCTCGGCCTTATTTATTTATTTAGAGACAGATTCTCCCTGTGTCACCCAGGTTGGAGTGCAGTGGTGCTATCTCAGCTCACTGCAACTTCCGCTTCCCAAGCTCAAGCGATCCTCCCACCTGTTTCCTGAGTAGCTGGGACTACAGGTACATGCCACCATGCCAGACTAAGTTTTGTATTTTTGTAGAGAAGGGGTTTTGCCTGTTGCCCAGGCCAGTCTTAAACTCCTGCACTCAAGCAATCGGCCTGCCTTGGCCTTCCAAAGTGCTGAGGCGTAAGCCAACATGCCCAGGCTTGTAGTACATTTATTTGACTTGCATGAATCACATTACCAAACTTGTATGTGACATATAAATATTTAAGAAGTTACTAATTTGGAATTTGGGATAATTTTTAAAAAGATAAGGCAAACTGTTATCTGAAATTGTATAATCTAATAATATTAAAAGTGATGAATACTTTAAATATTAAGAAAATAAATGTCAATTACCTCAAAAGTTTATATACCTACATTTCATAACAATAATTGACATAATTTCCTCTTACCTCCTCCTTGAAAGTGAACCATGTACAAATCAAAAGTAAATGGCTAATATAAAAATTACACAGCGCTGGGTGCGGTGGCTCATGCCTGTAATCCCAGCACTTTGGGAGGCCAAGGTGGGCGGATCACAAGGTCAGGAGATCGAGAGCATCCTGGCTAACACGGTGAAACCCCATCTGTACTAAAAATACAAAAAATTAGCCGGGCGTGGTGGCACGCACCTGTAGCCCCAGCTACTCGGGAGGCTGAGGCAGGAGAATAGCTTGAATCTGGGAGGTGGAGGTTGCAGTGAGCCGAGATTGCGCCACCGCACTACAGCCTGGGTGACAGAGTGAGACTCCATCCCCCGCAAACAAACAAAAAAAATTACCCATTTGCCTTATCTTTTCATTAAACAGGTTCTCAGTAGACCTCTAGCAAGCAACATCTTGGATGGAGGTATTTTCTTAAACTAATGAATGTCAATTCTTTGAAGTACAAAATTGATGTTTTGAAAAAATATGCAATTCAGAATTTTTACTTTTTCTCGTAGGTATTTTCTTGGTTAACTAAAATTCCTCTTACCAGTACTTTAGCTCTATCCTAGAAAAACTGTCTAAATTCTTAGAATAGCCTCCTAGCCAATCTCTCTGACTCCACTCCCCATCCCAATGTAATTTATTGCTCACAAAATTTTTCTTAGATTATTACTTCAAAATTTGTCTTGTTTTACAGCCTTATTGAAAAATGATGGAAGTACAATTAGCTACACATATTTAAAATGTGCAATTTGATGAGTTATAACATATGTGCACACCAACTAAACCATCATCACAGTAAAGATATCAACCTATCCATTACCTTCCAAAGATTCCTCATACCCTTTTGTCATCTCTCTTTTCTACCCTCTCCAGTCTTTGCACCCCCCATGTCACTCTTACCTTCCAGGCAACCACTGATCTACTTTCTGTCTTCTGTCACTATAGATTAGTTTATATTCTCTAGATCTTATAAAAATGGAATCATATAGTATGTACTTTTTTTGGGTCCATATTCTTTCACTCAGCACAATTAATTTGAGATTAATTTATGTCATTGCCTGTATCAACAGGTCATTCCTTTTTATGGTTGAATAGTATTCAATTGTATGGATATGCCACCATTTGTTTATTCAGCCACCTGTTGATGAAGATTTGTGTTGTTTCCAATTTTTCGCTATTATAAATAAAGCTGCTATCAACATTCATGAGCATATATTTTCTTCCTTTCCTCTATTTTATTTTGTTCCCACTCCACCTCTAAACAAAGGGTATACAGCTAAAAAAACTCTTTGACCAGTAATTTATTCTGTTGTTGGAATTAACTAACTGATGGAAATGGACTGTTTAATTGGTATCGAGTAGACATAGGGACAAAAAGACTAAGCTGCTGAGCTCCAGCGGCCAACCTTGTGAAATTCTTGAGCAACGTTCTTATTTGCAAACACAGAAAATTTGTTTTCTGCCCTTTTTCACAGAATCTACCCATATCTTTCTTTTTTATAAATCTTTAACTTAATTAGTACATCCAAATGACCTCTGTGATGGCTTATTTTATGTGACAACTTGACTGGGCTAAGGGATAGCTGGTAAAACATTATTATTGGGTGTGTCTGTAAGGAGGTTCTGGAAGAGTTTAGCATTTGAGTTGGCAGACTAAAAAAAAGAAGATCATCCTCATCAATGCAGAGGGCATCATCCAATCCCTTGAGGGCCTAAATAGAACAAAAAGGTGGAGGAAGAGCGAATTTGCTCTTTGTTTGAGCTGGAACATCCATCTTCTTCCCTCAGACGTTGGCACTCTTGATTCTAGGACCTTTGGGCTCTAACTGGGACTTCCACCATTAGCTCCCCCTTGTCAGGCCTTCAGGCTTGAGCTGGAACTACACTATCTGCTTTCCTGGGCCTCCAGCTTGCAGACAGCACTGCATGGGACTTCTCAGTCTCTACAATTGTGTGAGCCAATCCCTCATAATAAATCTCTTTCTATGTATCTCTAAATATTCTATTGGTTCAATTTCTCTGGAAAATGGTGACTAATACAATCTTTCATCAGGAAAAGCTTTTACATGCAAAGTATATATATATTTTTAACTTAAAGAAATATGTTGGCCAGGCATGATGGCTCATGCCTGTAATCCCAACATTTTGGGAGGCCAAGGTGGAAGGATTGCTTGAGCCCAGAAACTCCAGACCAGCCCGGGCAACATGGCGAAACTCTCATTGTCATTACCAAAAAACAAAAACAAAAAACCCCCCAAATTAGCCACGCATGGCACATATCTGTAGCCCCAGCTACTTGGGACTGAGGTGGGGGAATCACTTGAGCCCAGGAGGTTGAGGCTGCTGTGAGCCAATTTCACATCACTGCATTCCAGCCTGAGTGCCAGAGGGCCAGACCCTATCTTAAAAAAAAATGCAATATATTGTTTGTGTTTTTAAATTTCATAGTCCTTCTAGCCAACTATTAGACATATTATTTTTACATATTTGTGAATCTGTTTTTTTTGGATAGCAAACAGTACAGAATTTCTAACATTGATTTTGCTAATGCATATTTAATAAATATCTTCAATCTCTTAAGTAATGTTAAACCTCAACCTTTGCTCGTATTTCACAGGGGAATAATGCTTTATGTATTATGCCTACTTAAAGAATGTCTGGCAAAATAGTTGAGCACATGTTTTTCAGCTAAGAGCAATTGCATTTGGGGCTTTTAAGATAGCTTTTGAATTCAAGTACTGTGTAATTAAATTAATAATTATAAAACCTACAAAATTTATATGTAAAATGAATTTAATTCTAAATTTTATTTGTGATTCTACAAAATTTGAATTGCCAAGAAGAAAAAAAATCAAGCCAACTGGCAAAATGGTCTATTTCAAAATATTTTTAAAATGTGATTTCTAATATTGTGCAAATATAAATGGAGAGAGGAGATAAACATTGATTCAGTCTATAGATCTATTCTGTCCTTCTATTCTCAGTTTAACTCTTTCCTCCTGAGGCTTTGTCTTAGCCTCTTCCTTTATTCTGCAAAACTCTCTACTCATTACTTTCACAGCATTTTTTCAATTTGCAATGACATATTTATTAATTTGTTGCTTTGTTTATTAGATAAAATCTCACCCTTGGGTTTGGGAGGTGAAATAGGCAAGATTTACCAATTAATCTAATTAACTGGCGTCGAGAGTGGATGGGGCCAAATTAGACATATGCATAAGAAAGAGCCTTTGGGATCAAATGGTGGACGAGATCAGGGCTCTTGACACAGTTGAGGTCCTTGACATTGTAGGTACTGCTGATTACTTGGAAGAAGGACTGTACAACTAATACACAAGCCTGTTCTTTTCTCTTGTTTTTCCTTCTTTTTTTGAAGGAATTTGGAAATAGAATAAATTTGATACCAAAGTTAATATGCTACTTTATCCTTTTTCTCAGTTAGGACTGCAACATCAGGCCTTCAACTGCAAAACAGCTGAATTCCTTGTGTCTGAGCAAACATCGTTATGTGAAATAGTTCAGCTTTAGGCACAGGCATAGATAGCAAGGCATGGGTAGGCAGCACTGATTGCCTATCCCAGATTGTTCCATTTTATTGTAGTTTAAATGAATCCCAGGCCAAAGAGGAACTTGGATTTTGATCTGCCCAAAGCCTTCTGGAGTCACCTCACCCTTTCACCTCATATGTTTTCATATTGGCTCTGAACTGGAATACTATCTGGGTTGTGGATTTCAGGGACTCAGATAGTGGATTTGATCATTGAGAGTTATTGGAATTTTATTAATGGAGAGAGAGAGAGAGAGAGAGAAATGGGGAGCCTTATTATAAAGAAAAGATATCATATTGTTGTGATAGAAAAAAAATCTCAAGTTTACAAACCATAGAGTTGAGGTGGAAATTTGAAAGAACTGTGCTGAAAATATTGTCTACAAGAGTCAAGTTTATTCAGAGGCAGTGGAGACAATGGTACACTTATAAAGAAATGACTTTAAGTCTTGCATCAAGAAAAAGTGGAAGATGACAGAAGAAAGGTACATTGACTGCAAAACAGTGAAGAAGAGAGCGACCATCTCATAAGAAGGATTGCAACCTTAGAGGGCAAGGTAATCACAGATGAAAGCTCCAACGACCAACTTTGTGTGCATATAAAAATGTTCTTAATGTTAGAACTAAGCAAGGAGTTCTTGTTGTCTTTATATCAGTGAGTCTGGACTAGAGCTTAATGAGGTTTAACTAGAAAGGATGCAAGATTCTAGAGAATAAACTAGGAGGACTCCCTGCTGAGGGGGCCCAGATATAAGAAACTATTGAAAGGCACTCTTGAAAGCTATAGGGAGGGAGTCAATAATAAGAAAAACTGGGAGAGCTCGCCCTTGATAATTGGGACAGCCTCTAGAGGTTATACAAGATTTGGAATATTTGATATTGGAAGCCTGGGAAAGTAAGCATAAACTACTTCAGTCATTAGTAAGGGAGTGTTAAAGTGTGGTTAGTACAGGTGGAGAGGCAGGTTCTCTCATGCCATAGCGGAAAATGATTGAAAAATTTATGGTGATAGGACTCTTGGAGAAAGATGCAATGATAAGTATTTAATGGGAGTCAGACAGCATTCCAAAACATTGAGTTCAGACATGGATTAGGAATGAGACTGATGGATGGTTTACTTCTATGTGGGAATTAGTCTGTTCAGGGAAGGGGAAGATTGGCAGGATTTGTTGTGGCAGATATGGAACCCATTCATCTCATCTCACTTTCTATAAGTAATTGAAACAGGCAGAATCTGGAAGTAGACATTAGGAAAAAAACAACAACTCCTGGGCCAGAAAGCAAAGATTACAGAGAAGAATGAAAGGAAGGCATTGGAACTTCGCAAATAATAATAGTTCTACACACACCAAGAAAAAATATGCCAACAGCTGGTTTAAAAAATCTCAAAGCATTTGAGTTTTTTTTCTCGAAGTTTGAAAGTCAGCTAGGTGTTCCTGAACTGACTTTGAGAACAACTGAAGAAAAAGGGACACAACATGGAAGTAAGAGAATTGGTAGAAGGCAATTAAAGGCATTGCAGCCATTGAGAGTGTGTGTGATATTCAGGGGTGGGAAGATTTGAAACTGGCAGGATTATCTCGCTGTCTTTACTGGATCCTAGAAGCCCAGGCGATGGGAGCAAAGATAGTCACATTGTTGGTTCAGAAATATGTTGGATGTTGTGATAGTTACCTGTGGCTGACATAACAAATGGCCACAAACTGGGTAGCTTAAAATAATAGAAATGTATTCTTCTTGATTCTGGAGGCTACAACTTAGCTTAATAACATCTGCAAAAACCTGTTCTCTAAATCAGGTAACATTCAGCAGTTCCTACATTAGGAAGTAGATATAACTTTTGGGGAGCTACCATTTAATTCACTATAGGCATGATTAGGATTCTGTTTCCTGAATCTAGGTGGTAGGCTTTTCTTCTTGTCACTGCTTTCTCTAGTGCAGTAAGGACATCTGATCAGAATCTGTATTCTAGAAGTAGATTCAGCTATTCTCCAATCTTTCTGTTTTGATTTCTTTATCCTTGACCCTTTATAAATCAGGTCAGCTTTTGTCCCTCTAAAGTGGTCATCTTGGATTTGGAGGAAGAGAGCAGGAAGCCTCAGACAAATGGGTCTCTCATTTGTCTGAACATTTTGTGAGAGGAGCACTGACTATATAATTCAAGGATTTTGTAAGCTGGAAAGCCTTGGAACATAAAGATAGTGTCTCCCTCTGGAGCAGAGGAAATGTTTATTTGTTGTTTGGTGTAATAAAGATGTCTTCCTCTGGGACAAAGTTTGGGCAGGTTTGCTTGCAGTTGTTGTGAAAGATTGGGGTCCTCTAAGCTTGAGTTTCCTCAGCTGTGACACAACCCACTGTGTGAGTAGCATCCACCTGGCTGATTTATGTTGCCCCATAGGACTTGGGGACAAGGGGAACCATGAAGCTCATGCTGTTTGCTATGCAGTGAAAGAGTAAATTCAGGATACAAGAGTCTTGTATCTTCTGCCAGAATCCATGAAACTGTAGCAGACAAACTTCTTAGCTTGCAGCTAGGGTAAAACCTCAGATCATTACGTTTTAAACAGTCTCTTTTAAGCCTCCTACCGTAAGCTGAATTCACTAACTTGGTTTTTATCAGAGAACCCAGGTATTGAGTGCTTATTCAATGATGAAAATAGTCGGTTCTGGTTCTCATTTGACTATCACTGCTATGTGTTTGCTTTTTCTATCAGAACTCCAGGCAAGAAGGGGTTAGTGGCAGGGTTTTGGATAGGACATCTGCCATATGGAAGAGTGGGCAAAAAATTTACTGTAGCAGGTTTAAGGCTGGATAGGGAATCTGTGCAACATAAATAAAAGTGTGAGTAAGTGAAGACACATGTACCAGTGGGTTTATTGCAATATGGTTATAATAGTGAAAATCTGGAATCGGCATGAATGTCGATCAACAGGGTTGAATAAAATATAGTACACTCATGCTATGGAATATTATGCAGCTATTAAAAAAGCAGGGAAATCTGTATATTTGGTCTCAGAAGATATCCTCAACACCCTCCTGAAATGAAAAAGAGAAGTTATAGTATAATAAACATGGCCTGTTCCTTTTAAGGACTCTGTATATTTCTGTTTCTATTTATATACACAAAACAAGAACTTCAGGAAGATGTAGGGTAAGTTGTTATAGTTAGCATTTGTTACTTTTCTAGTCAAATTATTAAAATAGAAAAGTATAGGAGAAAAGCGTTAATAGGTTTTGCATGAGTGGAGGCTGTTACTTAGAGAGCTTGGCCATGGAAGGAAGGAAACAGGGGTGTGTACTTAGGGAAATACAGAGTTCAGGGAAGTTGGTGATTTTAGTTTTTTAAAGATGGGAGAGAGAGTGTATTTATGGGGAAGTAGCCACTAGAAGAGAAACCCACTTTTCCATCTGTTCTATCCTTATCCTTTCACCCATCTTTCATCCCATCCCTCTTTGCATTCATCCTTCCTCCCTTCTTCCCATGGCAATTAAGAAGGGTGAAAGGTGTAGGGTATATAGCAATAATAAAAAAAAAAAACCAGGTGTCTGCTTTTGTGAAGTTGCATTTTAGGGGGAGACAGGAAATGAACAAGTTACAAAAAAAAACATAATTGCAGGTAGAGCCTAGGGTTGTGAAGTGACAATGAAGCACAGTGAGGAGCAGATGATGATAGCGGGGGTCGTGTGGGGAGACTTGAGAAAGTCTCAGGGTGGCTGAGAAAGGCCTTTTTGAGGAGCTAACATTTCAGCAGAGGCTGAATGACATGATTTTGTAAAATCTGCAAATTTGATGGAGGGTTCCTGGCAGAGGGTTCAGCAAGTGTAAGGCCTGAGAACAAGCTTGTCATGGAACGATGGTGCAGGGAATGTCGCAGAGGTAGGCAGGGGCCACTTTTGGAGTAGGGGAGTGCTAGGTTGTGCTATGGAGCTCCTTCCCCTGGGATGGAATGAAGTGAGGAGGGAAAACTTCGCTTTTTAACAGAGTGTAGTCAGCACTGCTTACTCATTCCATGGAAGTCTTTTGTTAACAGGTGATCAAGTTCTGGAAATGGGTTAAAAGTAATCCTGTTTCCACAGCACATTCTGTCTCCATGATGACAAAGATTCTTTGCTGGGCCAAACTTTAGTTAGGCTTCTGAACCTTCTCCTAGGCCTATCTGTGTGCTTCTGGTGAAATCTACTTTTAGCAAAGAACCCTGCTAAGTCAGTTTGGCAAAACCACTCCCCTCCCTTCTAGACATCGGACTGGGTTTCTCATCCTCCACCATTGCCCAGGTAATCATCCCCCAGTTCCAATCACCCTGGACTGGCTTCAGCAAGAATTCTGCTAGGTTGGTTTAGCCAGAATTCCCTTAACCCCTGATGCTTTCTCTTAGTAATTTTCCATCCACTGACCCTCATGCTGTTCCTTAGCTGTAAATTCCCACTTGTACATGCTGTATTCTGAGTTGAGCCCAATCTCTCTTCCCAGCTACAAGAACCCATTGCAGTGGTCCCTATACCTATCGTGCTGGTCCTGAATAAAGTCTCCCTCACTATGCTTCAAGAAGTATCATTGAATATTTTTATCTTTAACAGTGATTAAAGTAAACATTCTGCCTTGGCAACTTTTGTTTTTCTTTTGCTCCTTGTGTCTTGAAAGCAAACTGTATAAATAATATTGTGTCAATTTTATTTTGGTCATCTGATCAGAATTGTCTTTTTTCCCCATAGTGTAATTGATATGAAAAGCATGTACTGTAATTTAAATGCAAATATCTCCTTGGGTCCAGATACATTTCCCAAAGTTTGAAAGTGGAAATTGCTTCCCAAACAAAGCCAAAAGTGTATTTAGGATTAATATGCACATGTGGAGCCTATACAACTGTATCAGCATCATTGCTTTCAGCTTCATTAAAAATGGATTAATATTCCATGGTGTTTGAGATTAGTTTCTATTGAAGGTCTGCATGCTTCACAGTGTTATGCACTCACCTTTGAAAAATCTTATTGTTTCTTTCTAAAAAATTGGGATTTCTAGGTGGTCCTCACTAGAACAGTGCCGTAGAATGCATAGGGGCTTCCACAGGGCTCCTTGTAAACAGGGTTCTTGTTGAAAGGTGGGGTGCTTCACAGTGTGTCCAGCAGCCAGGAATGATACACAGCATGGGGGATGTGCGATACAATCCTTACATTCAAATATTGAGAGCATGAAGAATCATCTCAGCCAACGATATCTGTGGGAATGTTACAGATCTTCCAGGTGGCTGGCTGTCAGGATTTTTTTTTTTTTTTTCTGAGGTGCTGGTGCTGTGGATAGGTAGCTTTGAGAAGTATCTACTATTATCTATAACATTTTTTCAAGCATTCTTATTTGAAATGTTCTTGTAACAAAGCACCTGACTTATGATGAGACTTTACTTTAAGATGGGCTCTGGTTTTCATGCAATGCTTTTCCAGATAAATAATCCCAAGTGCATTATCAATACAATGCCGTTTGGACTTAAAACATTCCAGATGCTGCCACTGAAGATAACATTTGCAATTATCCTGCTTTTTGAGTAAGGCTTATATAAGACAAATTAATTATGCATTTTCTTTTCTTTCTTCTTCAAATGCAGTCACACTCTTTTTACTACCTGATACCACCTGCTTTATAGCTCCAGGGGGGGAAAGTTAAATTCCATTTGAAGTAAGACTACAAAGCTTCATATTATCATGCAAAGGCCTCAGCTTCATAGCAGCCTATGCATAGGGTCTCTATGACACCTGGGGGTGCTCTAGGCAGACACAATGTTTACTAGAGTAAAACAGACATTTTGTAGAGTCTGGAGAGAACCCAGCCAAGAAGCTACGCTTTCCTTTCAACAACCCAGAATTCTACGACTTTTGCACTGAAGCAAAATAGAGACCAGAGAACCCACAAAATAGGAGTACTGAGTCCAGCTCAGCACACCCAGAGGCAGCATCTTGAAGTATCAGGAGGTGCAGCAGATGTTTTATAGATCCCTGCAGCAGAAAATATAGGACTACAGAACCACTTTGAACTTAAAGTATTGACTTTGAACAGATGCAGGTGCAGAAACAATGTTTATATGTGAATTCTTATAGACAAGAATTCTTATATGAATTCTTATTCATAATAATTGCTGAGATATCTATACATAAAGAAGTGCTCATAGCATTGCAAATCATAGCCCACAGGAACAAAAGAGTATCAGTGGGAAATGCAGAATTGGAATGGTAAAGGAAGTGAAACTCGGGACAAGAATGAAGCAGGAACACTTTCCTCAGCTATCTGGCTAAGAGTTGTACAAATTCCTGTTGTGTGGTTTGTTATATGTGTAAATGTGCTAAAGGGAACTCTTTAGTACACTACTGTATTGCATTCTTCCATAGTGTGTACTTAGACATTTTCAAAGTACCCCTTTGCTGTCTTCATAAAGTGTCAAGTTAATGAAACTTTTTTAGGTGTATAAAGAATCTGAATTGGTTGGATTCAGGTTCAGGTGCTCAGAGTGGGTGTATATCTCTAGGTTAATTAGCTGAAAGTGAGTTCATTGAAATTAATTACTCAGAAATTGGTTTGCCAAAAGACGTTTCACCAAATGGTTAATTGGCAAGGAAGGCATGTCAAGGGTAGTATAAAAGAGTTTTTTTTTTTTTTTTTTTAAATTTGTTTTCAATCCGGTCTATTCTCCATCTCTTAATTCACATGTTGTCAGCTACCTTAATCAGATTAATGCTTTGTATATGTTTCAGTATCTTAAAATTTCTCACTTGTCTGACATGGCAATAATGCACATAGCTGCTATTTCATAGGCCTCCACAGCTCCTGGCATGGGTGCCCAGGTGGTGGTGACATCACCGGTGCAGGGAAGCTGAGCAGAGAAGGTTGGTGGGGGAGATTCAGGAGTTTCATTCATGGGGTGATGAATTTGGGTTTGGGCAGAATCATGAAATTCATTTTGTCTTATCACTGTGTACGGCTTTTCATTTTATTTTGTGTTGAGGAAACACATAGACGTAATTTTCACAATCTTTTGTAATTTGATATAGCATTCCTTTTGTATAGATGGGAAGGAAATTACATTTTTCTCTTTTTTGGAACTCTTGAAATTTATCATTTTTATTTTCTCTTTTTTCTCACACAAAGATATATAAATCTTAATAAGGAGTAACCCAAATATATATAACATTGCATTGTTATCTCCTTTTCTCTGAAATGTTGGTGTATATTCTCATTTCTTTCTGTTTGTATTTAACGTATTTATGTGGATGTGCTAAGTAAGGTAAAGTACTATACAAATGTGGCCTATAATTACCTTAGATGTTACTCACATTTAACAATTACCAGCCAATCAGATAATAACAAGCATTTACTGAATTCTTTCAAAGTTCAAAACATTTTATTAGGTACTTGGGGCTACATATAGAGGAATAGACATAGCCCAAGACCTCAAAAAATCCTTTGGAATTGAGAAGCACGATACACAAACTTGTAATCAAAATAAATTATTTTTTTGTCCAGTGAGGCTTGAGATAATTTGAGGCTTGAGATAATTTAAGCTGTGAGTTATGGTCACCAGGTAAGTCATTTACATGGAACTCAATAGAGTTTGGGGAGCACTCTTTCTCCTTTTAACATTCAGAGAGAAATATTCAGTTGCAAAACAGCAGCTGGAGGCACACTGAAGTTGGATACTTATGGGGCAGTTTGGCTGGATTGGAATTAAAATTCTGTTAGACCCCAAGGATGATAATGGTAATGCAACTGAAGTTGCCGTACAGACACTGATCTTTAAATCCCATTTGCAGACAAATTTTGCTTGCAGCCACCAGATACAGGTATTAGAATGATTAAATATCTATTGCTAAAAATAAAGAGCCCAAAGACCATATTAAATTTGCTGTCTGTCCAGGTGATCAATGCAAAGCCTCCAAAATCATACAACAACATGAAACAATGGCCACTATTACCCTTATAAAAAGAGTCACATGCTCTGTGGATCACTTTGGAGGATCTTTAGGGGACCTCAAGCAAGTGTTTTCTAGTAAGTTATTTATTTATTTGAGTTGAGCATCCACTATATGCCAGATACTGTGCTAAGTAGTGGGTTTTTAGGATGAATATGATGCACTCCTGCTGCTGAAAGGTTAAAGTCTTTGGGGGACAATCACTAATGAAAATAAGTCAATGCAAGGTAAGCAGGACCATCACAGGGACATGGATGCAAGGATATGGGACCATGGAAACTGGGGAAACTGCCTGGGAGACTTGGGAAGTCGATGAGGAAATGATTTTAAAAACACAAAGTTCTAATAATTTGCTTAACCAATTTTCTTTTGTTTCCACATTTGAGTTGTTTCTGAGGTCTGATATAAATATTTCAAGGAACATATTTATGCATATACCTTTTATGTATGCTTTAGATTATTTCCTTTGAATAATCTGCAGACATAAAAAGACCATGTTAAAAGGTTATGAAAAAAAACTAAGTATCTTGTACACATTTTCAAATTGTTTTTCAAAAGGGCTCTATCAATTATCACTCCCACTCAGTTATGTAGGAGAATACACATTTTAATAAATTCTTACCAACACTGGGTAGTATAAATTTCAAGCTTTGCCAATTAATAGGCAAAACCTTTAGTTCCATATTATTATTATTTATTAATTAATTTTTTATTTTTATTTTTGAGACGGAGTTTCTCTCTCGTTGCCCAGGCTGGAGTGCAATGGCACGATCTTGGCTCACCATGACCTCTGCCTCCCAGTTTTAAGCAATTCTCCTGACTCAGCCTCCTGAGTAGCTGGGATTACAGGCATGTGCTACCACACCCGGCTAATTTTGTATTTTCAGTAGAGATGGGGTTTCTCTATGTAGGTCAGGCTGGTCTCAAACTCCTGATCTCAGGTGATCCTCCAGCCTTGGCCTCCCAAAGTGCTGGGATTACAAGCATGAGCCACTGGGCCCAGCCTCAATATTATTTTTAAAGTGTTTCTTTAGAGTTTGGGTGCATAAGTATTTTTAATATCTTTATTAAAGTCTGATTTCATATAAAAAGCTCACCCAATTTATTTGTGCAGACTAGAAAATGTACATTTGAAAATGCATACAGTCATATAACAACCAACACAGACTTAAAACATTCCTGTTACTCCCAAAAGTTTCTTTGTGTCCTTTTGAAGACAGCCTGCCCTTTGTGTCTGGTTCCACGAAACTACTCGTCTCTTTTCTGTCACTGTGCTTTTGCCATTTCTAAAATTTCATATAAATGGAATCATATTATATATAGTCTTATGTGCCTGCTTCTTTCACTTAGCATACTGTTTTTGAGCCAATATTGTTTTATTGCAAATTTTAAAATTATTTTTGGAGTTAAATACTTTTTCACGTACTTTTCAATCAGTTGTTTGGAGGAGGTAATATTTGGTATTAAAGAAGGATCAAGAATTTCCCAAGTGAAACTGGGGGAGAGAATTAAAGATTGTAAAAACTATATCATATAAAAGCAAGGCTCATAAAAGGCTTGACAAATCCAGGGAATCGTAAAAAGTTCAGCCGCCAGGAGTTTAGAGGATGTTTCTTGGGAGGATTGGAAGAGGAGTTTACACCAATGGGGATAGATTGTAAAGGGCCTTAAGATGATGCCCCCTTTTCCCCTATGGGCAGTTGGGATTTCACAGAACCTATAAGGAGGTCATTGACTTTTTTCCTTGGTTTGAATATCATTCTAGTGACAACAAAGGTAGAAATGAATAGGGAGAAACTTGAATCATACAGAACAAGTTGGAGGCTATGCAGAAGATGCATTATTTCAGGAACACTTAGGAAATGGAATCAGCAATTTGGAAATAAAATCAATGTATAAGGATAGGAAGAGAGATAAATTAGGAATGATATTGAATTATCTAGTTTGGCAGACTGGTTGCATAGTTAATTTATTAGTTGCGTCAAAAATATTGGATGCGACCACATGTAGGAGAAAAGATAACTAGTTCTATTTATACGTTGAGTTTGCAGAGTCTGCAGTAGTTGGCACTTTGAATTTTGAGTCTAAAGCTAGGACTACAATTGTGGGCTAGAGATATAAATTTGAGAGTCACTGGTTATTAGCAGGAAAATATATAGAATCGTGCAATCTGAGTAGAGTGAAAATAGAAGCAACAGAGGATAGAATCTTGGGCAACTTCATCACTGAAGAGCCTTACTGATTTAGTGCAACCTATTACTTGCTGAGAGGTCCTGATTTTGTGTTCCAAGACAGCCTCCCCCATATTACCCAAGGATAAATATGTAACAGTCTAAGCTCATCTTGATAGTTTCATTCCCCTTATCAGTGACTGTATTAGGGTAGGGCATTTGGCCCAGTTCTGGCCAATGACACATGAAAGGTAATAGGAAGGAATAGATCTTTGTCTGCTAGATATTGTTCTGTGTGGACTTGATGACTAGAACAGTAGCAGTTATCTTGTGATCATGAGGGAAGAGCAGAGACACAGCTGACAAGCAAAGCATGCCGAGCAGAAAGATGAGAAGAACCTGTGTGTTTTATGACGTCACTTGCATCAACCAGTTCTGGAGCTGTCCAACCTAGGACCTGTTATGTGAGACAATTGATTTTCCTTTTTATTTAAGCCAGTTGAGTTGGAATTTATATTACATGACGTTGAAAGTTGATTTTCCTTTTTATTTAAGCCAATTCAGTTGGGATTCATATTATACGAGGTAGAAAACATCCAAAATGATACATCATTCTAGGTAATTACATATGTATCATGTCTGTAAAAATCTATACTGTTAATGTACAGTGCTCAAAACATATGGAAATATCTTGCAAGTAAGATTATATCATGAAACATCAGGGCCAGGGATAAATTAAGGCATATTATTGACATCTTTACTAAAATTACATATAGAAAGCTATTTTATCATTGCATTTTAACTTTAATGGCACCATCTACATGTATGAAATTAATTGCAATTCTTAATAGAAGAGGTGATTTCTGTGGATAGATTTTCATTATTAAGGAAAAGGAATGAAACCATTCACTGATGTATCATTTTAATTCTTATTTCATTCCTCTGATGAGGTAGTCTCAAGAATGGGGAGTGGGTATCATCGCTTGAGTCAAATGTACTACCCTATAGGCACTTCATAGGCACTTCATTCCTGTTAGGTGAAATCAGAATCTCTTGGATGAACAGATAGCATCATTTTTCTCGAGGAAGACTCTAGATTGCGCACCCAGGACCTTCCTAAAGCAGTTTCCTAGGTGATATGAAATAAAGAATGAAGTGCAGTGAAGAAGATTCTATTAACAGCACTTGTGATCTAAAATTAAGTGAGCAAAGCAGTTCTGTAAATCCTTGTTGAATAGACTAACGGAGGTGCACTTGATACTTCTATAAGTATGGCTGCTGTCACAAAGACTGAACTTTCTCAGCAAGCACAAAAGTTTCTGTAGATACGAGCCCCTGTCAATACATCTATGTCAATGTACTTTTACCAGGGACTTTCCTACTTTGTAGAAATCAAATCAGAGAGATATTAGGACATCAAAGAAACTCACCACTCCAGATGGTTGATAAAGTCTGAATGCAATCCTTTTCACCCTGTAGAGCCATTTTCTGCAACTAGCCCTAACTCAACAGCTGTACATGATCAAAGCAACAGAAGGGAATATTTGACATATTCATAAACAGAAAATATTTCTGAATGCCCAGGGGCACAAGTGAGCATCTGAAAGTTAGTATGATATCAGATACCATGAGTGCAAGGCATTATATTGGACATTTTTATTCTTCTACGCACAGCATGTCTTTTAACTTACAGTAATTTTTAACCGATGATATGCTCCAAAGGTAATGAGTTTACTTACATTATGAACAGAGATGAGATGCCGATTTTTGACTGTGTACACACTCTCTGGACTGATCTTACTGATTGCTGTAGTTTAGATATGTGACCCTTCAAACTTCATGTTGAAATTTGATCCCCAATGTTGGAGGTGGGGCTTAATTGGAGGTGTTTGGATCATGGGGGCTTGATGCCATCCTCGCGGTAATGAGTGAATTCTTACTCCATTAGTTCTCCTGAGAATCCTTCCTCTTTCTGCCTCCCAGAGCTGGTTCTTTTAAGGAGCCTGGCATCTCCCTTCTCTCTATCTCTCTCGCTCCCTCTCTCTCTTTCTCTCTCACTGTCTCTCTAACCATGTGATCTGCACACACTGGCTCCACTTGCCTTCTGCTGTGAGTGGAAGATTCCTGAGGCCCTCATTAGAAGCAGATGTTTGTGCTCCTTATACAGTCTGTAGAACGACGAGCAAAATAAACCTATTTTCTTTATAAATTTTCCAGGCTTCGGTGTTTTTTTTAGCCACACAAATGGGCTAAGACACTGGTGGTGGTATAACCACTTAGAGGCCACCCTGCTCATCTTCTCTCTCATCTTCCTCTGTACTATTCAGATCACTTATGCCACTAGCTGTCAAATAAAGGGCTCTGAAGAAAGTCCTATATAGAAATCAGTTTTCTCAGACTTCCATGCAGAAGTGGCTAGACAATTTCTGCCCAAATGCAAAACATAACTTCAATGTATTAAAAATGATGATGATTGTTAGTTCAGACTGGAGTTGATTTCTTGGACAGATTGGAATAAATACCCCTAGGAGGAAACTGGGACATATAGAGCTTGGAGCAGATGGGGAGGAGCAAACCAGGCTCAGAAAAATGTGACAAAGTGAAGGTGACTGTGGGAAGGACATACACAGGAAAGAGCAGGATCTTCCCTTGGACTGGTTGCTAAAATCTCAGCATTGGCATCGCATTCTCTTACTACACTTTTTTCTGTCTTTCCAGCTCATTCCCTCTAGGACTCCAACTCCAACAATTCTTTTAAAAAATTATAACAGCTCCTCCCATCCATTGATTCTATGGTGTGCTGGTAAATGTTTAACAACCCGCATCCTGATAAAAATAAAAGCACCCAAATTTGGAACATTTGCTGATTTCTGTCATGTAAATACTCCTGCCATGGCCAATTTCAACTATTGACCTGAAGGCTTTGAAGACAGTGTTGGGTCGAGATATGGCTCTCCTGAGTAGGTGTGAGTCAGCTCCAGAACATTTCTGCAAATGAACCCATTACTTTTTCAGTGTCTCACTTCCCTTACCCACGCCCCTCACCCCCACACTCCTCCACTCCCAGCTTGGCCCTCATTGCCTTCCTTGCCTAGGTTAAATTTACTGGGTCATCAACATAATCACGCCCTTGCATACCTCAATTCCGTGAAACATTGCATATTCTTCTTTATTGAACAAAGCTCATTGTGCTTCAGTTGTTTAAGTCTCTGCTTTCCCATTAGACAATAAATTTTGAAGAATGCATCTTTTAATTTTTGAGGTCTTATTGCTTACCATATTGCTGAGCTTATAGCAATTGCTCAATGTATATTTCATAAATGAATAAATGACTAAATTACAAAGGCAACTTAGGAGGAAAATATGTTCAAAAAATGAAAACCACTCAGTAAAATAAAAAAAAAATTTGGAGATAAAGAGAATATAAACATGGAGAAAGAGAGAGAGAGAGAAGGTTAGAAATCCTGACTGTACAAGAGATGAAAGGATGCTCACATAACTAATTGAAAATTTCTTTCTTTCTTTCTTTCTTTCTTTCCTTTTCTTTCTCTCTCTTCTTTTCTTTTTCTTTCTTTTTTTCTCCCCTTCCTTCCCTCCCTCCCTCCCTCCCTCCCTCCCTCCCTTCCTTCCTTCCTTCCTTCTCTCTCTCTCTTTCTCTTTCTTTCTTTCTTGAGAAGAGGTCTCACTTTGTTGCCCAGGCTGGTCTCACACTATCTAGCTCAAGTGATCCTCCCACCTTAGTCTCCAAATTGTTAGGATTACAGACACGAGCCACTGTGCCCAGCCTTGACTAACTGAAAAATTTCATGATATGGACTTGTAGGAGCACTAAGAACCTGAGAAAAAGGCACATTTATGTTGTTTGAGGTGGAAAATAGACTTTCAAGAAATGATAAAAATAGCAGTGAAACTTCCCATTTTTAATTTGCCCCCATATTATCTCTTGGTAATTCAGCATTTTTTTTAAGAGGCAGTGCTTTGCTCTGTCACCCAGGCTGGAGTGCAGTGGTGCTCACTGCAGCCTCTAAGTCCTGGGCTCAAACAATCCTTCAGCCTTAGCCTTCCAAGTAGCTGCGACTACAGACACATATTCCACCAAGCCCAGCTAATTTTTTTTTTTTTTTGCGGAGATGGGGTCTGGCTATGTTGCTCACGCTAGACTTCAACTGATGGCCTCAAGCGATCCTCCTGTCTCAGCCTCCCATAGTGCTGTGATCACAAGTGTGAGCCACCACATCCTGGTCTAATTCAGCATTTTAAAAGGACTTTGTTGACAATGTCTCACGATGATTAAATTTGCAGATGATATATAGAGAGAATGGATGGAATATTGGAGGATAGCATTCTAAAGGGATTTCAACAAGTTTGGAGAATGACTTGATCGAAATAACAAGATATTTAACATGACATTTGTGAAGTCCTAGACTTAGATAGCTAACTACACAAGGATAGAATAGCTTAAACAGCAGCATATGTGACAAACAAAAAAGGAAGATTAGTAAGACTTCCAGTATGAACCAACAGTATAATCTGGATACCTAAAAAAGTCGTTGCAATCTGGAGTTACATTTGTAAGTGTTAGTCATGTCTGCTTGGCTATTTCTAGCTTATTGTATTCCATTATGGTTGTCACATTTTAAAAGGGATAGTGAGAGAAGCAACCAGCAGGATGAAGGGACTCAAGCGTGTCATGAAAAGTTAAGCTGAAATAATGGCTTGGGGCATGAAAACATTTAGCGGACATATTGGGTCTCTTCGTTAATATCATGGACTTACATGTTGAAGACCCATGACACTTATTCTTCCAGGAAGAAGCTTATAACAAAAGGGGTTTCAACTTAATGTAAAGGCTGATCTAATATTGAGCTGTGTGAAGATACACCTTCACTCAACTGCTCTGGAAGGCAGTAGATGTTCTTTGCTCTAAAGGGAGTTTAGAGGTTGGACAATCACTTAGTGGAGGTTCTGCAGAGGGACACCAAGCTCTGCAAGGGGGGTTTAACTAGAAATTCTAAATGAGACTCCCCACTACCCCTCCCAGCCTCTGGTAATCATCAATCTACTCCCTCTCCCACCCCGCTGCCTTCTGCTACCACTGAAAGTGTGCTCATGTCCCAGATGGATCCCCACTTCACGTTGGCCCTGTGAGGCATGTAGCACTCTTCTTATGGCATCTGGAAGTAATAAAAGACCTCTGTTGGCATTCAGGAAGATGGCTGAATAGGAAGAGTTCCAGTCTGCAGCCCCTCTGGGACGAAGCTTCCAGAGGAAGGAGCAGGCAGCGATCCTTGCTGTTCTGCAGCATCTGCTGGTGACACCCAGGCAAATAGGGTCTGGAGTGGACCACCAACAAACTCCAGCAGATCTGCAAAAGAGGGGCCTGACTGTTAGAAGGAAAACTAACAACAGAAAGCAATAACATCAACATCAACAATAAAGACACCCACAGAAAAACCCCATCCAAAGGTCATCAGCATCAAAGATCAAAGGTAGATAAATCCACTAAAATGAGGAATAACCAGTGCAAAAATGCTGAAAATTCCAAAAACCAGAATGCCTCTTCTCCTCCAAAGGATCACAACTCCTCGCCAGCAAGGGAACAAAACTGGAGAATGAGTTTGACGAATTGACAGAAGTAGGCTTCAGAAGGTGGGTAATAACAAATTCCTCTGAGCTAAAGGAGCATGTTCTAACCGAATGCAGGGAAGCTAAGAACGTTGATAAAAGGTTACAGGAACTGCTAACTAGAATAACCAGTTTAGAGAAGAACATAAATGACCTGATGGAGCTGAAAAACACAGCACAAGACTTCGTGAGGCATACACAAGCATCAATAGCCAAATTGATCAAGCAGAAGAAAGGATATCAGAGACTGAAGATCAACTTAATGAAATAAACTGTGAAGACAAGATCAGAGAAAAAAGAATGAAAAGGAACAAACAAAGCCTCCAAGAAATACGGGACTATGTGAAAAGACTAAACCCATGATTGATTGGTGTACCTGAAAGTGACGGGGAGAATGGAACCAAGTTGGAAAACACACTTTAGGATATTATCCAAGAGAACTTCCCCAATCTAGCAAGACAGGCCAACATTCAAATTCAGGAGATATGGAGAACACCACTAAGATACTCCTCAAGAAGAGCAACCCCAAGACACGTAATCATCAGATTCACCAAGGTTGAAATGAAGAAAAAAATGTTAAGGGCAGCCAGAGAGAAAGGTCAGGTTACCCACAAAGGGAAGCCCATCAGACTAACAGTGGATCTCTCTGTAGAAACCCTACAAGCCAGAAGAGAGTGGGGGCCAATATTCAACATTCTTAAAGGAAATAATTTTCAACCCAGAACTTCATATCCAGCCAAACTAAGCTTCGTAAGTGAAGGAGAAATAAAACCCTTTACAGACAAGCAAATGCTGAGGGATTTTTGTCAGTACGAGGACTGCCTTACAAGAGCTCCTGAAGGAAGCACTAAACAGGGAAAGGAAAAACTGGTACCAGCTGCTGCAAAAACACACCAAAATATAAAGACCGACGACACTATGAAGAAACTGCATTAATTAATGTGCAAAATAACCAGCTAGCATCATGATGACAGGATCAAATTCACATATAACAATATTAACCTTAAATGTAAATGGGCTAAATGCCCTAATTAAAAGACACAGACTGGCAAATTGGATAAAGAGTCAAGACCCATCAGTGTGCTGTATTCAGGAAACCCATCTCATGTGCAGAGACACAAATAGGCTCAAAATAAAGGGATGGAGAAGTATTCACTAAGCAAATAGAAAGTCAATAAAAACAAAGAAACAAACAACAACAGAAACCAAAAACCAAACAAAACAAAAACAAAAAAGCAGGGGTTGCAATCCTAGTCTCTGATAAAACAGACTTTAAACCAACAAAAATAAAAAAAGACAAAAGAAGTATGTTACGTAATAGTAAAGGAATCAATGCAACAAGCAGAGCTAATTATCTTAAATATGTATGCACCCAATACAAGAGCACCCAGATTCACAAAGGAGGTTCTTAGAGACCTACAAAGAGACTTAGACTCCACACAATAGTAGTGGGAGACTTTAACACCACATTGTCAGTATTAGACAGATCAACGAGACAGAAAATTAAAAAGGATATTCAGGACTTGAACTCAGCTCTGGACCAAGCAGACCTAAGAGACATCTACAGAACTCTCCACCCCAAATCAACAGAATATACATTCTTCTCAGCACCACACACCACTTATTCTAAAATTGACCACATAATTGGACGTAAAACACTCCTCAACAAATGCAAAAGAATGGAAATCATAACAAACAGTCTTTCAGACCACAGTACAAACAAGTTAGAACTCAGGATTAAGAAACTCACTGAAAACTGCATAACTACATGGAAACTGAACAACCTGCTCCTGAATGACTATTGGGTAAATAAGAAAATTAAGGCAGAAATAAAGATGTTCTTTGAAACCAATGAGAACAAAGATACAATGTACCAGAATCTCTGGGACACAGCTAAAGCAATGTGTAGAGGGAAATTTACAGCACTAAATGCCCACAGGAGAAAGTGGGAAAGATCTAAAATCAACATTCTAACATCACAATTAAAAGAACTAGAGAAGCAGGGGCAAACAAATTCAAAAGCTAGCAGAAGACAAGAAATAACTAAGATCAGAGCAGACCAGAAGGAGATAGAAACATGAAAAACCTTTCAAAAAATCAATGAATCCAGGAGCTGTTTTTTTTTTTGACAAGAATAACAAAATAGATAGACCACTAGCCTGAGTAATAAATAAGAAAAGAGAGAAGAATAAAATAGACACAATAAAAAATGATAAAGGGAATATCACCACTGATCCCACAGAAATGCAAACTACCATCAGAGAATACTACAAACACCTCTAAGCAAATGAACTAGAAAATCTAGAAGAAATGGACATATACCTGGACACATATACCCTCCCAAGACTAAACTAGGAAGAAATCGAATCCCTGAATAGACCAATAACAAGTTCTGAAATTGAGGCAGTAATTAATAGCCTACCAACCAAAAAAAGCCCAGGACCAGATGGATTCACGGCCGAATTCTACCAGAGGTACAAAGAGGAGTTGGTATCATTTCTTCTGAAACTATTCCAAACAATAGAAAAAGAGGGACTCATCCATAACTCATTTTATGAGGTCAGCATCATCCTGATACCAAAACCTGGCAGAGACACAACAAAAAAAGAAAATTTCAGGTCAATATCCCTGATGAACATCGATGCAAAAATCCTCAATAAAATACTGGCAAACCAAATCCAGCAGTACATCAAAAAGCTTATACACCACGATCAAGTCAGCTTCATCCCTGGGATGCAAAGCTGGTTCAAAGTACACAAATCAATACATGTAATCCATCCCATAAACAGAACCAATGACAAAAACCACATGATTATCTCAATAGACGCAGAAAGGCCTTCGATAAAATTCAACACCCCTTCATGCTAAAAACTCTCAATAAACTAGGTATTGATGGAATATAGCTCAAAATCCACAGCCCATATCATACTGAAAGGCCAAAAGCTGGAAGCATTCCCTTTGAAAACTGGCACAAGACAAGGAGGCCCTCTCTCAACACTCTTATTCAATGTAGTATTGGAAGTTCTGGCCAAATAAATCAGACAAGAGAAAGAAATAAAGGATATTCAAATAGGAAGAGAGGAAGTCAAATTGTTTCTGTTTGCAGATGACATGATTATATATTTAGAAAAACCAATCATCTCAGCCCCAAATCTCCTTAAGCTGATAAGCAACTTCAGCAAAGTCTCAGGATACAAAATCAATGTGCAAAAATCAGAAGCATTCCTATACACCAATAATAGAGAGCCAAATCATGGGTAAACTTTCATTCACAATTGATACAAAGAGTATAAAATACCTAGGAGTCCAACTTACAAGGGATGTGAAGGACCTCTTCAAGGAGAACTACAAACCACTGCTCAAGTAAATGAGAGGACACAAACAAATGGAAAAACATTCCATGCTCATGGATAGGAACAATCAATGTTGCGAAAATGGCCATACTCTCCAAAGTAATTTACAGATTCAATGATATTCCCATCAAGCTACTATTGAGTTTCTTCAGTGAATTAGAAAAAACTACTTTAAATTTCATATGGAACCAAAAAAGAGCCCACATAGCCAAGACAATCCTAAGCAAAAAGAAAAAAGCTGGAGGCATCATGCAGCCTGACTTTAAACTATGCTACAAGGCTACAGTAACCAAAACACCATGGTACTGGTACCAAAACAGATATATAGACCAATGGAACAAAACAGAGGCCTCAGAAATAACACCACACATCTACAACCATCTGATCTATGACAAACCTGACAAAAACAAGCAATGGGGAAAGGATTCCCTATTTAATAAATGGTGTTGGGAAAACTGGCTAGCCATATGCAGAAAACTGAAACTGGACCCCTTCCTTACACCTTATACAAAAAGTAACTCAAAGATGGATTAAAGACTTAAACATAAGACCTAAAACCATAAAAACCCTAGAAGAAAACCTAGGCAATATCATTCAGGACTAGCATTTGATCTATTTTGTTAACTTTTTCAAAAAGCCAGCTCCTGGATTCATTGATTTTTTGACAGGTTTTTCATGTCTCTATCTCCTTCCTTCCTGCTCTGATCTTAGTTGTTTCTTGTCTTCTGCTAGCTTTTGAATTTGTTTACTCTTGCTTCTCTAGTTCTTTTAATTGTGATGTTAGGGTGTTGATTTTAGATCTTTCCCACTTTCTCCTGCTGGCATTTAGTGCTATAAATTTCGCTCTACACACTGCTTTAGCTGTGTCCCAGAGATTCTGATACGTTGTGTCTTTGTTCTCATTGGTTTCAAAGAACTTGTTTATTTCTGCCTTAATTTACTTATGTACCCAATAGTCGAGCAGGTTGTGCAGTTTCCATGTAGTTGTGAGATTTTGAGTAAGTTTCTTATTCCTGAGTTTTAATTTGTTGCGCTGTGGTCTGAGAGACTCTTCGTTATGATTTCCATTCTTTTGAAATGCGTATCATTTCTAATAGTTTTTCAGTTGATTGCATTGGATTTTCTTAATATTATATCATTTGCAATAATGACAGTTTTGCCTTATCCTTTTGTTGTTTATAAATATAATTTATTTATTTAATGTTATTACATTGGCTAGAATCTTCAAAGTAATATTGAATGGTGATAGCAGGCACATTTTCCCTCTTGACTTCAATGATAATATTTCTAATATTTCATCAATAAGTATAAAGTATTTTTTATATATATATATATATATATATATATATATATATATATATATAATTTAGCCAATCTCCTCATACTAATCATTTAGGTTGTTTCCAGTTATTTATTTACATAAATCATGAAGAAGAAATATTCATGCTTATCTCTTTATACATATGTGCAAGTATTTTTGTAAAATAGATTCCAGGTTTCTGGGTCTAAGAATTTACACATTTCAGAATCTGATGGACACTGCCAATTGCTTGCTGTCACCATTCACATTGCTCTGGAGGTTCTAACAAACGTAATGAAATTTGAAAAGCAAGCAAGCAAACAAACATTTTTGTCAGTCATCTATTGCTGTATAACAAACCACCTTGAAACCTAGTGGCCTACAACATCAATACATCCTTTCTCACAATTGTGACAGTTGCATTGTTAGTTTTGTGGGTCTTGGGGAGAAAATGTGGTTGTGGAGAGGTGGCTCTGTATCAAAATTTATATGTCAAAAGTGAGATGTCTTAGTGCTTGTAGTATGCTTTTTTACAGGGAGGGAACATTCACTTTTCTATAACTGGGAGAAAGATGAGCTGACTGAAGGGTGAGATATTCTGTGCAGGTTTTTCTTTGAGCCTTTAGTAACATACTTTCTTTGTCCATAAACCACGATTCCAGGATGTGCCACACAAAATTCATCACTGATGCAGTCTGTGAACAAAATTATGTTCCCAAAGAGACTGGAGATAAAAACTTTAAGAAGCAGCTGATAGTGTTTTACTTTAAAAAATGCAAACCAAGCATGATCAGAATGATCAGAGTTGACATGTTCTGACTTTCTACCAGCCCAAAGGGGAAATGCTACAACTATTAGCAAGGATTCATCTCCTCTTCCCCACAAACTTTGCAGCTATTGGTTAGCATGTCTTGGTCAGGTCTGACAGTATAACTTCAACATTTTTTTCCCAGATGGCTTCTATAAGTTTGGGTTGAAGAAAGCTACCTCTTCAAATTCTGCTCAGCTAAAGTGAGAAAGTCAGCAAAGAAAGAAGAGGTCAATGCAACAATGAAGGAATGCCCATCCCCTCTTTTTGCTGTTCTATATCCTATGGTCCTTCAGATTTCAACTTGATATCAGCTATCTGCCATTAATTCATTATCTTACTTATTCAATATATATTTATCAGTTGTCTACTTTGTCTACAAGGAAACTGGGTTAAATACAGGGAATAAACAAAACAAAACAAAAGGCAAAAACAAATTTAATCCCTGGAGCTTACAGTTTAGTGGAGGACACAGAAAACTAATCACTCAAAAAAATTTTACCCAACTAAAATTATGAAGTAGAAGCCAGGAAAATCTTCTTTAAGGAAGCATCCCTTTGTTGAGTTCTGAAGGAAGCACAGAGGTTGGCTAGGCAGAGAGGGTTTCAGGCCTATGTACAAAGGGTTTGTGGGGTGAGGGATGGTGACACTAATGTAGGACCCATTCAAGACTGAAATGGAGAAATTGAAGAGGGCTGGCTGCAGTATGGAATGAAGCTGGAGAGGTAGGGATTGGGGCCTGAGTATGTGAGGTCTTATGTTAGTTTAAGCAGTGTTGTCTTTGTTTTAAAAATAACAGAGTTATTCTTTCTCTTAGGCAAGGCTGGATGCTTTTGACCTTGTGTTGTAATTGCCTTTTAAATTATCCTTTTGCTTTCTCAAGAATGTATGTTCCATCTGGGCAGATTCTATGCCTTGTTTAATTTTGTAACTCCAGTATCTGGTACCCTGCCAGGCACAGAGTAATTGTTCAACAGTTTTGCTGAGTGAATGAATTATTATTAATAGCAAGACCTTCTTAGTGGGTGACCTGATGAGAGTTCTGCAGTCAGTGAGGATATAAAAGGCTGATGAATGTGACTCTCAAAGTAGGTCAGGCATTGCCTACCTGTCGGTGAATGAAGGGGCATGATAAGAAGGCTGGAGGTTAGCTAATGAATTAAGCAGAATATAAATATCAAAGTAAGGCTTTGGACAGCTCTAACACTTTGGATAAATGAAAGCATTTTCCTGGGAATTTTACCCTTCATGTAGACAAGAAGGCACTCTGCCAGGTTGTCTGCAGGGGCAAGAAATGGGATCTAAGGCTTGACAAGTCAGGTAGAGAGATCACCACTGCAGGGATGGAAAGGCAACCTTCCCCATGTTTTCCAGTATTTATGAAACGATTTGCCTTTGGTTTTGATATGATTGAGACAGACCCTCTCAACACCACTTGTGTGACTCTGCATCTTCACCTCTTATTTATCATCTGTAAAGATAAGCCTTGGCTCTTTGTATTACAGAGGTTATTATTATCAGTAGTAATAGTACTAGCAACCATAGTAAGGTTGCAAGAAATTAAAATGTATTTACATAAACGATGGCTACATTTGATAACAAATGGGGACATTCTAGCCGTGAGACTTCCTTGATCAACTGGAGACTGACTCTCAGCAGGCCTCTTTAGTCCAGAAATTGCAGGTGAATTTTCCAGGGTGAGGAATTTTCCACGGTGGGGTTGTCATTCTTCCAGACAGCCAGGACAGTTGTGCCCAGACAGAGAACAATGAGGCTGAGGCAGCTTATAGGACTTTGTGGATGTAGCTAAGTCTCCTGCCAGAGGTGAGAGGTGGTGAGGTGTGCAGTGGGTGATAAGCCAGCTTTTTAGGATTGTGAGCGGCCTGCAGATGGGCTTTCCCGGGCCACACCCGTCCCAATGGAGTTCTTGGTGGTGGCCCACTGCGCAAGTGGAAGTTACATAAAGTCACATTTTGAGGAGAAATGTAAGAGGAATTATATCAGATAGAATGCTCTGCCTAAAGGTAGCAGAAACCATAAGGCAAAGGAAGCTTAAACTCTCAGGAAATTGTTCATCTACATAACATGAAGTTCAGAGACAAGCCCCACATGCTGGCTGACCTGGCCTCTGGCTGTGTCTCATGGTAGTTCTTTCTGCTCTTTCTCCTCTTGTTTTGTCCTTAGAATGACTTTTCTTCGGATTGTAAGGTGCCTGTTGGTAGTAAGGCTCTCCAGTTCACATAGCAGGAAAGAGAGGAAATCATTGACCACCACTGAATAAAAATTCTTCTTGTCAGTCTAATTGGGCCAATTTAGTTTAAATGCCCACCTAAGACTACTAACAACTTCTACAACACACAATAAAGAGTGTACAACACCTATAGGGAGTTCTTTGTCCATTAGCAGTCCATGTACACTGAGATAAACAGCCCCAAAGAAGCGTTGCCACTACTCTTTCCATAATTATTTATTAGTCAAGATCTCACTCTGTAACAGGAAGAAATTTCTGAGCTCAAATTGGAGAATTCTATGGGAAGGGACTCCCAGACTAAATGAAACTTTAGGTGGTGAGGAACTTTAAGAATATATTTGACCAAAAATAATAAAAATAGAAACAAAATTCTTAAAAATTGTCTACTATGTTGCTGATGCATTGGCTACAAGATGAGACATTATTTATTTAGATTTGCTTGATATACCTAAATGTTGATTAAATTTCTAGCAAAGAGAAGAATACCCAAAAGTTATGCAAATGCTTCTTCTAAGCATATTTGACATATTAAGCAAGGAATGAAATTCCACATATATAAATATTGAATGAGTAATTTTAATGTTTAAGGAAATGTTAGACTTTCTAGTTTAAGATGGCAGAGTAAAACTTGACCACAAAAATCTTCCTTTCAGCAAACTCAGCCACTGAAATAATACATAAGTACATCAACCCATCAACCAAGCAAACACACAAAAATGAAACCAGAAAAATCACCCCAATAACTAAGGTTTCCAGATTTAGCAAATAAAAATACAGAATGCCCAGTAAAATTTGAATTTCAGACAAATGACAACTTTGGGGGTAAAATTATTTCCCAAATATTGCACGAGCGTCCTGTATTTTATCAGGCAACCTTACCAAATGGCAGGAAAAAGGAGGAACTGGCTGGTGGCTGTGAAAGAGTAAGATCAGAGTTTCTGAGAATTAGCAATCTTCCATGAAGTTTCCAACTCATCTTTCTCCAAACATTATAAGGAAAAAAAATGAACAAAATTCTAGAGCCTCACTAATACCCCTAGCTTGAAAACAGGCAGAAGGGAGTGTGTAGAAGCCCTTCTTCCACAAAGGAAGCAAAACGTTCCACAAAGGCAGAATTCCTTTCAATCATTTCCATGACCCACTAGAGAGAGAATAGCCACTTGAGTTCACCATATTGGAGACCATACTGGCTGGACAGGAGAAGAATGTCAGGATCATAAACAATGGATTGAAAAATGAAATGATCTGAGGTCGAGATTAACTTTATTTCTTGGTGTGAGGGATGGGGCAGGGGTGAGGGTGGGAGTGAGTGGGTAGATGGGGACATAGATGAAGAAAGAACAGCCGTGTGTTTATTAGTAATTACTAAAGTCAGGTGATAGGTACATGGGGTTATTTACACTAGTTTCTCTATCTTTGAATGTGTTAATTTTTTATTATAAAAAATTTAAAATTTAGCCAAATAGAGGCCAAATAAAGATAAGTTATAACTCGGTTTCTGAGGATGTAGGAGATGGGGAAAAGACTCCCTGAGAGTCAAGTAAAATGTTTCTACCTTGGAAACACATTTCATGTTCTATATTATGCACTTTCTGCTTTGGGGAGTCACAGCAGCTCCTGGACGGGGAGAGATGAAGTGGGAATGGCTGACTCCCTGGTTCAGGCCTCATAGTGCATTTGGGTAAACATCTGAAGTCCAAGTACATCTGAAGATACAGTAAAACAGAATGGTGGAATTGTGGACACAGATGTTAGGCCAGGCAACAGAGGAGAGGGTAAAGGCCAGCATGGCAATAGAGCTGCCAACAGCCGTGATTCTTTTCCCTTATCCAAGTTCTCAGCTTTAGGATCTCCAACTCTACAATAGTTACAGGACAAAACACACAGATATCAGAAAAGTGGAAAGGAATCACAAGGAATTACCTACACTAAATCCAAGCTGTCTTCCCTATTCAAAAGCAAGATGATAAAATATCATGCCTGGCTTCTATGCAAATATACTGCAGAACAGCCCCTTTATCCCCCTCACCAAGTAAGTATTGAAATATCAAATGCAAAACACAGATGAAAAGTCTATCCAGAAGTGAACACTCAGGAACAAATGTTCCTAAGGATGTTTTACTGTATGGAAGAGCTTACTAAATACAAACATGTTATTAAACAATAATTTAAAGATGAGATACTAAAACAGCAGTTGTGAGAAAAAAAGAGATTTGCTGAGCTAAGGAAACAGATCAAGTACTAACAATTTAATACCATTGCTGAATTAATAAATAAAATGAAGTAAAAGAGCAAGAAACTGACCAGGCATAGCTAAAAATTGGATGAATGACCCAGAAGAAAGGTTTAAGACAATTGCAGTGAATGTAGAGGGAAAAAGACAAAGAGATTAAGACACTGATTGAGAAAATAATAGATATGAGTGGTAGACAAGGCCAAACAAACATTGAATTAAAAACCCCAACAAATCTAACAGACAATATGTTCAAAGATGACATAGAAGATAATTCGAACAATTGAATAATCTGGAAATGCAAACCTATGCTTGGAAAAATGGATTGACGAAAATCAATAAGGAGACATATCCTTATTAAGGTATTGAATTTCAAGGATAAATAAAGCATTTTTCAGGCATTTAGACAAATTAAGCAACTTACGAAGGTGAAAATCAGTTGATTGAGTTTTTCTCAAGAATAGCACACCCAATAAATGAAGAATGTTAAAAGGATTGCTCACATACGTTGAATTCATTTAAATGTAGGCTAAACAATGGTGAGAGATACAATTGCAAAAGGTAAATATTGTGAAAATTAATAAGCAAAAGTAAAAACTTTAAAAAAGACAACATACTCCCAATGAGAGGAAGATGAAAAGTGACTATGCTAATTTCTTGGTCTTAGATGAGTTCAGTAGATACTACCTACAAAAAGAAGTTTAGCATTTTACTTAATGTCATCAAGGTATTCACTGGAAGAATGAAAATGACAATTAGCCAAAGCAGGAGATAGACATGGGAAGGAAATACCTCATTAAGAGGAATAATTTATAGTAGGGAGTCAACAGAAACTTTATAATGTTATATAATAAGAAATAGAGGTATAGGCATAAAATTGAAAAACTCCTAAAAGAGCTAAGATAGACTATAGCACATAACCTCAAGACAGAAATCACACAGACAAACCTTTAGTGATGTTGGTTTTGCATCACATGTTCAAGTGGGAGCATGTGATGACAGGATGAGCCCTCTTCTGTCAAGTTCCTCATCAGCTTTTATCTAAAAGAGTTCCATTCATTGAAGATCGTCACCTTTTTGGGTTTAGTAGGAGTTGCAAAATGGAGATGTTTTAACCTTATCATTCCTTTCACTTAGGTGGAATTCTTCTGTATAAAAACAACGCCTCTCATGAAATAGGGCTATTTTTACAATGAAGTATGGTTTATTCATCAAAGGCAGAATATATTTTTAACTGTTTTCTTTTAGTTGCCAAATTTCAGATTAAGGTGTTTGTGGGCTAGTTACTTTAATATATGGTAAAAATGTTGTTTCCTTCTTTCCCTCCCTTTATTGTTTCTGTTGGTAGGCTTTCTCTTTTTCCATTAGATGCATATGAATTCATGGATTTAAAATGGAATTAGATTTTAAATTGAATTCATGAATTTTAAATTACATTTAATTGAATCAATTTGTTTTGATATTGATTTGAACAAATCGATGATACAAAATATTTGGAGACATCCAGGGAAATATGATTATTGACTAGGCATTAGATAATAACACATAATTGTTATTGAATTGTTAGCTATAATAATGATATTGTGTTTATAAAAGAAGTGTCTATTTTTAAGAGAGATTCATACTAAAGATTGAAGGCATATATGATACTTGGGATTTGTCTTAATTATTCAAGGAAGAAAAAAGAGGAGATAGAGAAGCAAATGTGACAAAATTCTGACAATTTAAAAATATGACGGAAGGCTAAGTGAGGGTTTTATTGTACCATTCTCGCTGCTTTTGTGTATACTTGGACATTTTCATAATACAATTATTTTAGAAGCTTAGATTTAAAAAGAAATGATGAAATATATATTATTAATAAAGAAATATCATTATGCTATATTAAAAAGGAAAAAAGCAAGATAAACAATGTAGTAAATTTGTGTGTGTGTTTGGGATATGCCCAACAAGAAATAAGCTTAAACATATCCGTCATTCTCAATTGTGGCAGGTGGCCTGAAGTCCAGACATCCAGCAGATGGCGCTCTGTGCCCGTTTTATGTGGCGGAGAGAATCGCGCCCGTCATTCCGCTTCCCGTATTGATGCAAATCCTGAGCATTCTACTGTGTTAAAATCAACACTTCATGTTCTCATAATTAGCATTCTGCTTTTAGAAATGACCCTACCGTCCTTTGTTTTTTCTTAACAAAGCAAAGCTGCGAAAGTTTATTAAGCACAGTATTACACTCTTGGATGGGGAGAGCAGACAGACCTCTCTGGGAGATGAGATCAGCCCCTACTGTCCTCTTGGATTTGGATTTTGTCTTCCTTCCTGGCTCAGTTTGAGCTTGAATTCTGCAATGTGCTTCACATGACGTGGGGGATGAGTGATACCGTGAGAGAACACTGGGCTGGGAGCTGGTAGTTCTGTACCTGGGTGACTTTGGGCAGATGTTTGACCTCTTACAGCCTTGAATTCCTTGTTTGTAGACTAAGGTTGTGTACCAGATGATCACTAAGGTCCATTTCTTCAATCAAATTCTGTGATTCTGCTTCCAGTTTTCAGCCTACAGTTCTCTGGGGAGGGGACATAAAGGCACCACAGTAGTGTCTTCAATAAAGTCAAGTTGGAGAGAGGATAGTTGTCTCAGTCTGTTTTCTGTTGCTTATGACAGAATACCTGAAACTGTGTAATTTATAAAGAAAAGGAATTTATTTCTTACAGATAAAGAGGCTGGGAAGTCCAAGGTTGAGGAGGCACATCTGGTGAGAACCTTCCAGCTGGTGGGAAGTTGTGGTGTCCTGAGGTGGCACAGGGTATCACATGGTGAGGGGGCTGAGCATGCTAACATGCTAGCTCACATCTGTCTTCTTCATCTTATAAAACCACCAGTTCCACTCCCATGATAACCCATTAATCCACTAACCCGTTAATAAGGGTAGAAGAGTCATGATCCAATCACCACTTAAAGGTCCCTAACTCTCAGTACTGCCACATTGGGGCTTAAGTTTCAACATGCATTTTGGAGGGGATATTCCAACTGTTGCACTAGTGGACCAAATGACTGGATAACAGAGGAAGGGAACAATTAAGAGACAGGAAGGGGAAGCAACAATGAAAAGGAGAAGGTCAGCAAGCCTTGGAGATTAGACTGAATCTGAAGCAAATGCAGAGCTAGCTATGGCTTTTGACATGGTTTTGAATTCATTTCTTCCAAATCTCATGATGAAATGTGATTACCACTGTTGGAGGCAGGGCCTGGTGGGAGGTGATTGGATCATGGGGTGGATCCCTCAGGAATGGTTTAGCACCATCCCCTTGGTGATAAGTGAGCTCTTGCTCTGAGTTCACGCAGGATCTGGTTGTTTAAAAGTGTGTGGCACCTGCCCCCTTGCTCTCATGCTCCTGCTCTTGCCACATGATGCACTGGTTCCCTTTGCCTTCCACCACGATTGTAAGTTCCCTTAGGCCCTCACTAGAAGCAGATGCTGGCACCATGCTTCCTGTACAGCCCACAGAACCATGAGCCAATTAAACCTTGTTTCTTTATAAATTACCCAGTTTTAGGTGTTTCTTTATAGCAACACAAGAATGGCCTAATACAGCTTCATTTAGCAAATGGCATAGGAGGGATTCAGGACCACTTTTGTCTCTAGGACCCCTGACCTTAGCTTCAGGCACAAAGTCCTTCACCTCCATGGAAGGTGGATTGTAAAGTAACCTAATGCAGTGCAGGCAGCAGTGTGACACTGCTCTTGCTTCTAGCTGCCAACAGCTCTGTGTTCATCAGCAGCCCCAGCAGCCGAGAGTCACTTTCTCCTCTGGTTCTGTCTTCTATCAGACCCTCATCCAACATCTATGTCCCTCTCATTTACCTCTCATTTACAGACTAGCTCATGTTTAACTCTCCACTACTGTTGAATTTTGCTCCTGTCTTTCATCTTCTCTCATTTGTACAATGGTTGGAAAGGAATACCATAACAGATCAAACTGATATTCACCAGTTAAGGGATGGGATGGGAGGTTTAGAGCAAAGTGAAAGGATCGTGTGGGATGTCAGTACAGTGTCATGAGAGCCGCGTGACCATATATGTATCAGGCATCCAGCAGAAATTTAGGTGGCATCTCAAAAGATTTGAAAACTTGTCTATTCATGTTTCACTTACCAGATCAGATTCTATTTTCTCTGTAAAGCCTCCTACTCCCTCTGAAGTTTAAAAATGCTTATCTGAAAAACATCCTTGATAATTGTTTTTTTTAGCATTGTTTATTATATTTTCATGTTCATGTCTCATGCCATCATGTGCTCTAGTACTCCTTGGGGATGGGAACTGCCTTGTTTATATCTACTGCATCATTTAGCACTCTTTGAACACAATAGTGCACTTCACTTTCAAGCATAAAAACAAACTTAACTTGGATTTACTTGTCCCTACATTTATTTTAGCTTGCTTTCCAGACTGTGAAAGTCACATTAAATTCCTGATTACTCTAGGATTGATCTTGCAGTTTGAATATTTAAGTCCTTGGCACTTTTCTCTCTAATTTTTATTCTTTTGCCTTCCGACTATTTTGCATCTTTCCCTCATTTTCTTCACATGATGGAACTGGAAGTGAAAGGAGATGAAACCAATTTATTTTTATGTTGCTACTTTTAACTGGTAGAGTTTGTAGGGTTGAAGTCGAGGGGGAGGTTGGAGAAAGAGTGGCAGCTGCTGAAAATGAAGTTTCCAAATAATGGAAAGTTTGCTATTCATGTTCTTTTATGTGCTGGTTGTATAAGTTAGGATTTTAAAAATGGAGTTGGCATTTATGATTCTATTATTTCTCATTATACATCAGGTTGTATCTGTGTGTAAATGCAAAAGGTGTTGTGCTTTCACTGCCATTCTTCACTGAAAGAAGGGGCCAACCCCTGAGCCATATCTCAGAATGAGAATTAGCCTTATGGAGCACCTAGCATCTCATGGGGTGTACAGAGGGCTCTGCACTCTTCAGAATGGGTCAGGAGGCTGGATGGAAAAGGAGGCAGTTGGCTAGAAGTAATTCGTGTGTTGTTAGATTATGGCTTTTGTGTTTTGAATCTGTGCTGCAAGTTATCTTGAAAAGGTTTCCCCCAAGTAGCAGTCAGAGGCCAGGAAAGATACCTCTGGATTTCACTACTGGTGGAGTCATAGACACTGGCCACTCCAGCTGGGGTGCCAGATCACAGAATGCTGGAACAATTACTTTCTTTCTTATTTTCTTTTCCACTCAACAAATAATTTGCATGACTATGAAACCCAAGAATCAGGCCCTCTAGATATTGGGAAAAGGATGCCTCATGCCTATTCCTAAGTTAGTTCTTTAAACTTGAAAATACTGTCTACTCAAGGCCGTGTCCGGGGCTGACTTTACTGATGGTTTTGGAGTCACAGAGGCAGTTACACCAATGAAAAACATGTCAGAGCATATGACCATAGAGAAGTTAATTTTGAATGTGAGCATGAAATACACCGTCCTTTGCTTACTCATTTTCTGTTATTAGTAGCCTTTCTCTGTAGATTCCTCCTTGCTACCACGTTACTCTTCCCCCATCTCCCTCCCCCTTTCTTTGAAATCCCTCCTTCCATTTTAGTGTTGGGACCTGGGAATTCCAAACGTCTTCTTCATTATGCAGAGCAATTTCATTCTTGTTTCCAACTTTTCAGAAGCTCATATTTCTCTAAGCAAATGGTGTGATGAAGTGCTTTGTTAACTAAAATGCCATCTTCTCCAGAGAAAAATCTAAGGAGGTAGACAGTTTTACTTAGTTGCAGGCATGTGCGTGTATGTGTCTGCTGTATTTGCTATAGATAAAGTCTTACGACAGATATTTTAGGATAACATTTTCCAAATTTTTTTGAAAGACATATGAAAACCAGAGTAAGAAATATATTTGACTTCTCAACCCATGAAATATATAAATGAATATTCATGTACATTTACATTCACATATATGCATACACACATATATTTTATACAAAATGATACCTTTATTAAAAGGACTATGTTTGATATTCTATTTCATTTATTTAAAAAATACTAGTCCTGACACTTTAACTTGATTTCATGACTCCTCATGAGCTTCAAACCTGAAGTTTATTATTTGATGTGAGTAAAATTCCATATCTTGCTTTTAGAAACTAATCCTAAAAAGCTAATACAGCCTTAACCTTAAGTTGCTCTACCCATACTGGCTTGATAAAAAAAACTAAATCAGTATTTGAAAACTTCAGTGGGAACTTTCATTCTGAAACTTCTCCAAGAGGTTTTTAAAAACATCATTCTGTTTTTTTTGTTTGTTTGTTTTTTTTTGGATGGAGTCTTGCTCTATTGCCCAGGCTGGAGTGCAGCAGCATGATCTCGGCTCACTGCAACCTCTGTCTCCTGGGTTCAAGCTATTCTCCTGCCTCAGCCTCCCGAGTCACTGGGATTACAGCTCTGTGCCACCACCCCAGGCTAATTTTTTTGTATTTTTAGTAGAGATGGGATTTCATCATTTTGGCCAGGCTGGTCTTGAACTCCTGACCTCAAGTTATCCACCTGCCTGGGCCTCCCAAAGTGCTGGGATTACAGCCATGAACCACCACGCCTGGCCAAAAAATGCATACTTTAGTAGAATATGGCAGAAAATTTGGAAAGTAGAGTCAATAGAAACGCAATCTGCAGCTAACTCCCATCATGTACCCTGTTAACATATCATGATATTTCACTGCAGCATATTTGCTATGCATCCAGACTAACTTCTTATTGCAAACCCTCTTCTTCTTCTTTTTTTTAAAATTGAAAACCCCTATTGTTTTTCCTCACATGTCAAGGAAGACTGAGAACCTACATATAGGGTTCTAGCCTATATGTAGCCTCCCATGTATGCAGGGGGCACACTTGCACACGTACACACACACACACACTCTCTCTCTCTCTCTCTCTCTCCCTGTCTCACAGAACGGAGGAAAAACTTCACTGCCTGACTTTAATATTAAATCTCACTTTTCTCACATTTTCTATGTTTTCACACCTACAGTCTGGCTAATCTATTTTCTAGGCAATTCTTAGCAGAAAAAAATGTGAAAGTGATAACTAGATTGTAATGTGTGAAAAAGCTCTCAGTACAGATCTGAATATATTTGGGAGGAATAAGAATATCCTAGATTTTCAGAAAATTAAAGATGTCATTTAAATAATAACTTTCCCATACTGGCCTTTGAGACTATCTTCCCTGACTGTTACAGTGGCTCAACCATAAAGTGGGAGAAAATACTAATGTTATTTTTGAGGATTGCATAAGTTAGAATTAGTGGCGTTTTCCTGGGCTCCTCCTGTAACTTGGGAACTAAATTGGAGTTGCTCTAGGATCATGTAATGCTAGTAATGTGTCTGGCTTCTCTTTATAATCAACAGAACCACCCACTAATGACCTATGCTCCCTTTTTACAGAATATTTTCCACTCTTCATTTAGCTGATATAAGTTCTTCATAACTTGGGGCATTTATTTTGTTAGCTTTTTATACTTAACAGGGGATTGGAATTTCATTTCTGAAGAGTAGTATTTGCTGCTTTGAGCTCTTGAGGAAAAAATAAAAGGGGTTAATGATTTCAGGACATATATGTTTGAGTTAAGATAGAAAGTTGTAATCACAAGCTGATATAAAAGGGATAATTTTGCAAATATTAAAATCATTAATATAAATCTCCTACGTAAAGTATCTTTTTCTTACTCCTTTCCATTTTTAGTCTAAGCCACTAAGCTAATGCTGCCTTGGCAAGAGAGAATAGTACAATACACGAGAAAGCTAGATGTAGAGAGAGGGACAGAGAGAGAGAGAGAGAGAGAGAAAGAGAGAGAGGAAAAATAAAATATATTTAAGTTTCTATCTCCCTCTTTAAGATATCCAGAGCCAGGCTTGGTGAACTTCAACATAGAGTTATTTAGGACAGTAGTGGAAGAGAAAGTAGGAAGAGAAGGGCTTCCCCTCCTGGCCCTCAGGGATGGTGAGATGGAGACATAGAAAGAAGATAAAACAATGAAGACAGCTCCTTGCTCCAGGCTTTGACCCAAAGCACAAATGATGTTTTTAAAAAACTGGGGAGTACTGAAGTTAGAGGGGATATACTCACCTTGTTTGGATCTCATGAAGGGTGCTCGGCAAGAACTACTGGCAGCTTCACAGAGTGGTGGGGTCAGAGTATCTGAGTCTGGCTCCTGAGCCTCTCTAGTTTCTGGTATGGCATAGAGATTGATTGAGAGTCAGAAAGGCTGCCTTGGGCAACTCTACAGACTTGTAGGGTCAAGGTGATCCCATGACAGAAGCTGAGGGTAGAGTACCCAAACCTAGGGGACAACATGAAGGATGCATGAGAGATTTAGAATGGGGTTGTAGCCACTGAAAGCTGAGAGGAAGGAAGCTGAGTGTTTTAAAATGCAGTGTGCTAATAGAACATTTAAGGTATAGTAAGGCCAACAGATCAGGAGACAGTTGTCATTGAAAAGACAGTTTGTGAAGTTCCCAAGAGAAGTGTGCATGCTGTACTTCTAGTAGGGGCACATTGGTGAGCAACGGGCTTGGTCAGGAGGCAAGGGAGAGAGGAACTGGGGGAATTGTGGTTTCTGGGAAGGAACAAGCAAGGCAGGGTAAGCAGGCTTAGGACTGGCTGGTTTGAATAATTTAGTCAGGCTCTGGAGCATAGAAGCTGTCCCTGGTTGTCTGGTATCTGGCCCTGGGATGATTAGGTAAGTTTTGTGGTGTCTCAGAGTATAAGAACCTGATAAAGGAGGTGGTTGCTGGTGTGGACTCTGGCTTGATCATTTTTTATTTGAATTCTTACCTCCCTCCCACTCTGCCCACCGTGGGAGGAAGGTTCCTTCTCCCTAGGTGGGGAGGCGGCAATGAGGGAAGTGGGAGGCCAAGGCGGGGAGATTCAGTCATATTATCAGGGTGTCCAGAAGAAGGTGTGTCTGGAATATGCATACAGGACAGATGTCAATGCATCAAGTTTACAGAAGCTAGAGAGGTGCTTAATACACTGAGTCAGCAGTAATATTCCACCAGGTCCTGGCCAAGTCAAGCAAGAACAGTTCACAAATTTACAGCTGCAAATACCAGCAGTGGATACCAGTAGAATGCTCATGGATGGACCAGTCAACACATCCAATATGTATGCCAGGCCAGCCTGGAACCTGCAAGGGCCTGGGGGTCAACAAGAGGGTGAGGTCATTCATTTACTCATTCACTTAACAGCTACAGTGAACCCAGATACCAACTTGGCATGTGTAAACAAGGGGAAGGGAAGAATGAAAATAGACGAAGCACCAAATGGTGCTTTTACCCTAAAGACAAATGGTACCTAATAAAGGATTGTTTTATTTATTAGATTAGATGATATGTAATCTAGTGGTCCCCAAACTTTTTGGCAACAGGGACCAGTTTTGTGGAAGACAAGTTTTCCAAGGTCAGAGAGCTGGGGGGCGGTGAGTTGCAGCAGTGGAAGGGATGGTTTCCAGATGAAACTGTTGCACCTCAGATCATCAGGCATTAGTTAGATTCTTAAAAGGAACATGCAACCTAGGTCCCTCACATGTGCAGTTCACAATAGGGTTCGTGCTTCTATGAGAATCTAATTCCGCTGCTGATCTGACAGGAGGTGGAGCTCAGGTGGTAATGCTCGCTTGCCTATCACTCATCTCCTGCTAGGCCACCTAGTTCCTAACAGGTCATGGACTGGTACTGGGTTGGGAACTCCTGGATTAGACCATTCCCTAGCACATGGGAGATTATGAAAGAGATCATATCAGTTAGAAACAACATGCACTATATTTTTGCTGAATAGTGGAGCTTATTGTGAGTGAATTTGCAAGATGATTACATTGATTACATCTCTTTCTCCCAACTCCTCATAATAGGAAGCTGGCTTGGATATTGTGTTGGAAGAGAGTTGGAACTAGAGGAAATGGAAATATGAGACTAGGAAAAGAGGCCTTTCTCTTTTCTTATTTAAAGGGTCCTTTTAGAGCTAGGCAGACAATGGTCATACTTAGCTCCCATAATATTATGGGACTCATGATACCAATTAATTCTCCTAAGGCTTTATGAGCTTGACCCATACTTACTTTCTTTTAGATAACTGTAAGAACCCCCAAAAGCCCTAAATACTGAAAAAGAGGTTTGGGTCATTCATTAAATTATTAACTATGCAGCCACCTTCATTTTCATCTTCAGGAATCATTAACCACTTTATTATTAACGATGGCAAAAATGGAGCTAATTTTGCACAGTGGGATACTGAGATTAACGCACTGTCTTACCTGCTTTTTAAATTATAGTACCTCCAACAAATACTGAATGCCTACTGTGGGCTAAGCGTCATTCTAGATGAAGATACAAGGGCAAAGAAGACACAGACTTGCCCTCAGGGAGTTTATAGTATGGTGAAGAATACAAAGGCAATTATCAAAACAGTGATGGAGAGAACTACTGGATTCTAGACGGGCACGTTCTTGGAAACTTGGGAAAAACTTTCTAGAGGAAGGGTGACTTAAACTGAGTCGTAAAGGGCCAGTAGGGATTAGCCAGTGAAGAGTGAAAGGAGAAATGTGAAAAGACCTAAGGAGAAAGCATTTAGTTCATCTGGAGAAGTGAAAGGAGTCCTATTAAACTTGTACTACCACAATTAGTACTAGTATAAATTGGCTTCCATGTGCTATAGGACTGCCAAGAATATTCCCCAAATCTTGCATATAACTCACTCAACCATGTGCAATTTTGGGGACTGACAGACTTATGCTCATATTTTAGCTTTGACATCTTAAAGAATTTACTCAACATCTCTGAGCCTCTGTTTCTTCAACTGTAAAATGATGATAATAACTTCTTTGAGGAATCATTATGAGGACTGAAATAAGTACGTGAATATAATGTATATTTACATTCTTTAAACAGTTGATGGATTCCCTTAGCTTTAATGAAATTTGTCCTAATTAAGAGATATTACTAGATTTTACCCCACTTTTTAAGGTCATAGCAATTAATGGGAAGCTTTTTTGTGGGGGTGATGAACCCCAAAGAAAACTTCAAGAGTGAGGATTAAGGGAAGGGATAAACTTCTTTCACAAGTGATTTTAGCAGCTAAGATGAAAATGTGTCACCTCAGATGGTTAAGTCATCAAAGGACAGAAAAGCTATTCTGGAAAAAGATCAGAAATTACAGGATGGAGAGAACTTACATTTGGAAAATTCTTGGCATTTCATGACAAAGGAGGAAAGGAGTAATTAATTACAGCCCTCTTTCCCTCCAAACTAAGATAGATCTTCAGAATCCTCAACACTGTGTTCCTGGCAGCCACTCCCAGTAGATTAGCACTCCTACAAGGGTTCTCTAGGAAGAAACTAAAGAAGAAAAGACTTCTTTGGAGGGAGAAAGACATTTCCTTTTCTACCCAGAGGTGTCCTTTTCAGAGATCCCTTTTCCCCTCACAGAGCTGACGTCAGCCTCCACAGAGCACCAGCAAGGGGCCTTCTGGGTTGAGTTGCTGTGTTCCAAGCTTGATGGGATCAATAGTTGGAGTAGTCTAAGAAGAGCTTATAGGATGTAATGGGAAATTTTTGTTGTGGCTATTGTTTGTTCTTGTTTTTTTTTTTTTTTAAATTCTGAAGCCTAATTTTTCTGCTGTCTACTAAACCAAAACCTGATTCAGAAATGAAGGCTCAAACAAATGTAAGGAAATTATGAATGTTACAGAGTTGCTATATTTTAAATCATATTTTGTTGGAAAAAAATTTTATAACAAAATATTGAAATACTCATTAGGGTAACAATTTTATAATTACATTAAAAAAATTCTGTCACGAGTGATTAGAACAGATGGCAAAGTCTTCATAGCCTGACACAGCTTTATAGCCTGGAGTTTCAAATGGATGTGGGTCAAAGTAATTCAATGATCATTACTCTGTTATTCCTCACCAGGACAGTAACCAAGAAATTCTATAAAACCAGAAAGTGATAGAATCTCTTGCTGATTGTTTCCTGTCTTCATCTGTAAGAGGACTTGTAGTTATTGTTTTGCAGCTTATACATAGGAAACGTTCACATTAAACATTCAGGAACTTGAGCCACTCAGGGGAAGTGCTGATTTTTTTTTCTATTTTTTAGTGGAATTCATTGTAATTTAATGTTTTATGTATTGGGAACAAGTTCAATGCTCCATATATCATAATACTCTAATGAGATGCACTATATATTACCATGCTCGCAGAAGCCATCATTTGGTTCATCCCATTTGCCAGGTCTGGGATGTGGCAGAGAGCTTTATAACAGGTGCCCAGTGAAGCACACATGTTTTGCACAATTCATAATTCAGCCCTGGCCATGTGTCTGTTCAGTGCTGTGGCCAGATTAGGCAAGTTGCTGCATAGCCATTTCAAACAAAAATTCATATTAAACTATTAAATGAGATTTGTAACTTACCCAGCAAAGCTAAAAATGGGAAGAGTAAATTTTATTTTTGGGAACTGGTGGAACATTTACAAAATCAAACTGATTGTTATATTTTTCTCACATGCTAGTTAGAAAGATGTTGATGTATAACGGAGGAATATATCTGTGTAGATATAATCGGTAGTCATAGCACTGCCTATTGCACATTACTTATATCTTAATTTGTTTAAGATATAAACAATGTTTCAATGGCTGGGCCAGGATGGGGACTGACTTATGTCTACACCATTTGACCTTTCATTTACTTTCTAGTTCTCTCTCTCAGCTGGCTCCTTTGTTGTGGCTTCTTTTTTCCTCTTTACTATGAAGGATTCCCAAGTGGTCTTTTCTCTGGTGATTCTTCCTTTTCTGCATTTCCCCCTTTTTTGGGGGAAAGTATGATTTAGCCTGAAGGATCAGGGCTTGGAGGGGTGACTGGAACCCAGAAGGAGAGAGCGGTGTACATGGAGGAAAAATGGCCTTCTATAAGGGATGTGGCCAGTGTGAGACAATCTCACAGGAAGGGAACCTAGGGGAATAAACAGTGATCTCACTGTACCTCCGTGCCTCCAGTCACCTGCTGGTAGAACCCAAAGGGAAGTCCAAGGGTTCCATGATCCATGTTTGTTCAGATCAGACTTCTGGAGTGGATAGCAGAGCGGAAAAGGGTGGAGAGTAGATCTGAAGAGGCAAACAAGGTATTTGGCAAAACTCCCATATCTATAGTTCTATCCCTAACTTCTTTCCTGGGCTGGAAATCTAAGGCATCCAAAATATCTTCCATGGAAAATAACCCTGTTTACCATCATTTTGTTTCTGTTGATGGAGTCTTAATTTCCACAGTTCCTGAGGTTCATAACACCAAAGTCTTCTTTGAGGTCGACTCATCACTTCCACCAACAGTGAAGTTGAGGGAACAAGCTGTACTACTTTACCTGCTTTTAAATCTTCCACAGCAGCAAGTAATGTTTGCAGATAGTGAGCATCTAAGATATATTTATGGAATTTTCTTGACTTAACTTGCTCAGAGCTTATTGCTAATTAGAATAACTTTAACCTTGGAGATGTTTATTTTTCACTTGATTGTTGTAAGGTTGCAAAACTGGGCAGCTGCAGCCAAATTAACAGCCCTGAAAAAACACCAGAGGATAGCACAGACAGTGCCTGCTCAGTCATGATGGAGAGAGGAGAAGACAGAGGGAGCTTGCCTGATGTACTCACTAAGTGGCTGTTGAGTGAAGGTTTCTCTCGGCCAGTTATGCAAGAGGGAGACTATTTGTTCTTTTAAAATGATTGCTTATGTATTTGCTTTAGCTTTTATTAATTATATTAAGTATCTTTAACACCAGAGATATCTCACACTGGTTGCCCTAGGGCAATTAAAAAGCATTTTTTAAATTGACAAAAATTATATATATATTTATGCTGTACAACTTGATGTTTTGATACATGTATACATTGCGGGATAGCTAAACCAAGCTAATTAACATATGCATTACCTCACTGCTATAGTTTAGATGTTTGACCCCTGCAAACTGCATGTTGAAATGTGATCCCCAGCATTGGAGGTGGGGCCTAATGGGAGGTGTTTGGGTCATGGGGGCAGATCCCTTGTGAATATCTTGGTGCCATCCTTGCAATAATGAGTGAGTTCTCGCTCTGTTAGTTCCTGTGAGAGCTGGTTGTTAAAAGGGGTCTGGCATCTCCCCACCCTTCCTGTGTCTTGTCTCACCATGTGATCTCTGCAAACACTGGCTCCTTTTCATCTTTTGCTGTGAGTGGCAACCTGAAGCCCTCACCAGAAGCAGAGGCTGACACCATGCTTTCATGTTCAGTCTGCAGAATTGTAAATCAAAAACCTTTTCTTTATAAATTACCCAGCCTCAGTTATTCGTTTGTAGTAACAAAAATGGATTAAGACGCTCACATACTTATTAACATTTTTTTGTGGTTATGGACACTTAAAATACTCTTAGCAATTTTCAAGTACACAATATATTGTTATTAACTGTAGTCACAATGGTGTATAACAGATCTCTTGAACTTACTTCTCTTTTCTAACTATAATTTTGTGTCTTGGACTAACATCTCCCTAATCCCCCACACTCCTGTTCAGCCTCTGGCAACCACTATTTTACTTTCTGTTTCTATGAGTTTGGTTTTATAAGATTCCACATATAAGTGAGATTATGTAGTATTTGTTTTTCTGTGCCTGGCATATTTCACTGAACATAATATCCTTCAGGTTCATACATGTTGTTACAAATGACAGGAGTTCTTTCTTTTTTAAGGCTAAATAGAATTCCATTATATATATATAATATATATATAATGTATATAAAATATATATTTTTCTATTTATTTATTTATTTATTGAGACAGGGTCCTACTCTGTCACCCAGGCTGGAGTGCAGTGGCACGATCTTGGCTCACTGCAACCTCCACCTCCCGGGTTCAAGTGATTCTCTTCCCTCAGCCTCCCGAGGAGCTGGGGGTACAGACGTGTGCTGCCGTGCCCAGCTAATTTTTGTATTTTTAGTAGAGATGGGGTTTCGCCATATTAGCCAGGCTGGTCTCAAACTGCTGGCCTCAAGCGATCCGCTTGATTTGGCCTCCCAAAGATAACAGGCATGAGCCACTGCGCTCGGCCTGTGTGATTATTATTAACCTTAAAAATGTTGACACCAAACCTAATGGATTTGGAGAATATACTGGGCTGTGTTATCAAAGCCAAGTCATAACAATCTGTTTCTGAATCAGTGTGAACTTGACAGAAGGGGTAGGTGGGGTAGAGGAACCATCACTGTTGCTGATTCTCAACCTTGGCTACACATGATAATCACTCGAGGAGCTTTGAAAAATAGTGATGCCTGGGCCCACTCCTAGAGATCTTGAATTAGCTAGTCCTGAGATAGAACCTGGTATTAGTGAATAAATACAGATCTATTGTGTCCACATCTCTACCCAGGAGACTAGCTGCTGAAGGGACAGAGATGCCTTTTGTTTAACACTTAAGATTTTTCCTTCCTTCTGTTTTGTCTTAGGACAGTAAAAATGCAACAGTCGATTTCTCTTAAGGCAATTACCCAAGAAATTTATGGTAATATGCCAAAGTTGAAGCCAAGGTGACTGCTTGGCTTATCATAGATATGATTGCGAACATGATGGCTCACAACCAAATGTGTTATAAAAATGAGTAACATCAGTAGGAAATGGCATGTGAAGGATTGACTTATAATACAGATGTCCTGAATAAGGTACAGTCACTGCCTTCCATTGTTTATCATCAAAGTGGAAAGTGTGAAGTCCAAAGCTCACAGATAGAAGCAGACAGTGTAAGATAGTATATAAATCACTGTAAAGATGCAAGGTGAAGATAATACCCTATGTATAAAACTAATGATTCACAATCATTATACATGCATAGTCAATTCTTATCCTAGATAGATTTTTATGAAAACAAATATTTAATTCTTCAAAATGCTCCCAGGTCTCAGAAGGAAAAGCCACATTCACCCCTGGACACAGGCGATGACACCCTTAGGGTGCCTGACACCTTGGGACTACATTGTTGCCCACATGAATAATTCAAAATATATTTTAAAACATGATGCAAAATTTATATACTTGCTGAAATCAAAATAACTTTTTTCTAGGTTTTCTGAGCATAAAACTCTAGGTAAAACTCTTGGTTTTATTTTATTTTATATTATTTTATTTTATTTTGTTTTAGAGATAGGGTCTTGCTCTGTCAGCCAGGCTGGAGTGCAGAGGCATGTCACGGCTCACTGCATCATTGACCTCCTGGGCTCAAGCAATCCTCTCACCTCAGCCTCTCACATAGTTAAGACTACAGGCATGTGCCACCATGCCCAGCTGATTTTTTATTTTTTTTTGTAGAGATGGAGTTTCGCCGTGTTGCCCAGGCTGGTCTTGAACTCCTGGGCTCAAGTGATCCACCTGCCTTGGCTTCCCAAAGTGCTGGGATTACAGGTGTGAACAACTCTTCCAGCCACGATTTTACTTTATTAGTGGCCCTTCTTTGTTGATGTCCTCAGTTTGGAACTAATCTGCCTACAGTGTAGCCCAGCACTGGGCCCACTTTAATGGTCCCCAAGGAGGACTGCATATCATTTCTAACTACTATGCTTGAGTTCCTGGAGAGCTGAGATTGTGTCTTGTTCATTTTTGAATGTCCCACAGTGCCTATAAACAATATTTATTGATTGAATTATATATATAGCACCGTTGAGTCTGAGAGTCTGAGTAATTTGCTTCTGAGTTTCAAGTAAAACTCTCCATCTTTCAACATACAAAAAGTGCCTTCCAGTAAATTTTTTTTGGAACCAGTTTTATTGTCACCATGTTTTATTGTTTTGCGGTGCTGATATTCTAGGGATGAGGCCACAGTCTTAATGATACAACTGTGATTCATTGTTTACCACAGATTAGTTTCTTTTAGGAGATGATGCATGAATGTTGATTGGCGGGGACAGGGGAGAAAGTGGGGTGCACCAGAGAAGAATATATTCATCAAGATAAATAAACATCAATTTGTGCAGCCTCTCAAAACATGCTTTCTGAAAAGGACCTTTCTGGCATTGTTCCTCTATTTGCTTTCAGCTTCTGTATTTTAATTTATTGAAAATTCTGCTAGCCCAAACCTGCCTCTACCCACTGGAAAAACATTGCCTTTATAATGAAGAAAATTTATTGCCAACTGTGCCCTTGGAATTTCATGCATGCTGTTCATTTTGATGCCTGGCATTAAAATTAGCTTTTATTTGAATTTGTACTGTTGTACATATGTAATTTTCTTTTAAAAAATTACAATTTTGTTTTCCGAGAAAGCGATTGGTAGAAGAAAAGCTGCTTTGCAAATATTTGGTAGAATCTAGCCTTTGTAAATAACTTGCCTGAGTAAAAATGCATGTTATTAGTCCTGCTTTCTCATATGTTTAAATAATTATTTGTATCCTATACTTATCTGTGTCCCTGTAACCTACAGTTGAAGAGCAGTGGTTCCCAAATGCCAGACTGTAACAGTGTTTTCACTGGCTCTCAATAAAGTTTGGCAAATAAAGATAATGTTAATTTTTTTTATAAGGCTACCTATTTTTCAGTTTAAAGAAAAAATACCTGTCATTCTGTGATTTTTGTTAGATATCCTTTCTTTCTTTTGTTTATTTGGTTTGCTTTGTAGGGAGAGGATCTTGTTTTGTTGCCCAGTCTGGAGTGCAGTGTCATGATCATGACTGACCACAGTCTTGAATTCATGGGTTAAGGAATACCCTTGCCTCAGCCTTACAAGTAGCTGGACTACAGGCTGGTGCCACCATGCCTGGCTATTTAAAAAAAAATTTTTTTTTTATAGAGACAGAGTGTCGCTATGTTGACCAGACTGGTCTTGAACTCCTGGCCCCAGGTAATCCTCCTGTGTAGGCCTCCCAAAGTGGAATTACAGGTGTGAGCCACTGCTCCCGGTCTAAATGCCCTTTCTTTCACAATATGATAGAAATAGGAGAATGGTAGCTAGTTTTAAAAATGTTCATGTCTGACAAAGTAAAAACATTGGGAAATGCTTCATTGTTTGTTTTGTAAGCTACAGAAACTACCGTTATAAGAATGGCAAAGACTGTTCCTGATTTCAAAATTAGCAGTTACAAAATAAAAACTGATTATCCACTAAAAGAAGTGTTTTGACCAACAAAATTGGGGGCAATTTGTCCTTTCTACAGGCTGAAAATCTTTTCCAAAGACTAAGAATTAGACTCGTGTAGGCTAGAGGCGATAGTTAACATCTTTTGGACATAAGCCCTTGCCTAGGCTGATGGGAACCTCAGACCTAGCTGGGAACACACTCATGATTAACTGATGCTAGGGCAACAGAAAAATGGGCTCATGTGTGCAACAGAAGATCCTCTATTGGGGAAAGATAAGAACTTTCTAGGGGAAAACCCAAGTTCTCGGTGATGGAGTAATATCCTATAAGACAAACCAGAACTTCATAAGCTGAGTCCAGTTTCACATTGGCCCAGGATCTGGGCTGGATAAAGTCCTTCCATATGACACTTCTGTGGGTGGCCCACTGGCCTCAGCAGTAAACAGAATATCCATGGAGGGCAGTCTCCTGCATCTGATCACTTTCCACTCAATAGAATTCCTCCTGGGAGATGGTAGGTGGGAGGGTGAGTAGGAGAAGTGTGGAAACATTTTGATCAATAAGAAATTTCTCAAGCTTTTAACACTTGCTTTTTGAGGAGGACTCTATTAGCATTTTTACCTATTTATTTTCTTTGTTTAGTTTCATGACTAAATCTTAGCAAAAAGCCTGCTCCTACATAAAGGACAGGCATCTTTCCAAGCCCATGCCAAGATGGTCACTGTCATCAGGCATTCACTGTGAAGGAGACTGCCAGTTATCATCTGGTTGGTGCTATGCTGGGATGGGATAGGCAGGGAACAGGAAGATATTTGTGGTTTCTTGTGGTTCCTTCCATCCCTTTTCAAATGTCCTCTCTTGTGGACCTACTGATGAAGTATCAGCTGTTCTACTGGCCTATGGTTGTCTAGGAAGATTTATATAATATTATATTATATTATATTATACTATTATATTATATTATAATATAATTTCACTTTCTTTCTGGTGTTTTCTAAGCCAATTACTTTTTTATGATACAAATGGATGTATTGATGTACCATACGTTTCTCTCTGTCTTCAGCTTTCTCATTTGCTTGTGCCAATCCCTGGTAAAATAAAATCCATCTGACTATGTCAAGAGAACAAAGTCATGGCCATGAAGGCCTAGTGCTACTTTTTGAATGGGACTGACTTGAACTTTTCCATGCTGATAGGAAAAATCTGCCCCCTTCCGCCCCCCGTCACAACAGTAAAAGAGAGTATCCATTTGAACTCCATTCTACTTGCTTCTCATCACCACGAGGAGCTTCCACTACAATGACATCTCTTTCCAGCCCTCTCCAGCTCCCTCACTTGCTCCTTACCTGATTGGTGAGTTTAGGTGGAAGCAAAGGAAATTGCTCCATTCAAACTTCCCAAGCTCTCTCTCAAAACTGCTGGCCTGCATAGCAGGTGTATTTGGGTCTGTCCTCAGTATATGGACAGATTACTGGGTGAACTTTGCCCTTAAATGGGTGTCCTCTGATTTCTAATTCAACCTGTCATGGAGCAGGTAAGAATATTTCTGAAGTTGGTGTCAGGATGACAATGGAGACCACTGATTTAAATCCATGTTCTCTAATCTGCTTTACCAAAAGTAAAGCTGCCCTTTTGATCTCCATCTGTCTGTCTCTTGGTTCTTATTTCTCAATCAGTTCAAAACTTGACAATGGGGTGTTATTTAATTGAGCCCTTAAATTCCAATATATAATCCCCACAAGCAACTAAACTTGTGACAGGTGAATAAATAATAGTTATTCACATGGTTCAATTTCCATGTCATCCATCCTGGAAACCTCATTTAAAAACTTTTGGACATAGAACCTTGCCTCTAACCAACCTATTGGGGCCCTGGGTGTGCTTTCTCCAACTGAGCTACTACATGACCTAGATTGGTATAAATTATTGTTGACACTTTCAAGCTGAAGGCCTAGAGCTGTCATTAGGGGACCTGGTCCCAGGGCCCAACTGATCCTGGCAAATGTACTCACAAAAGACCCTGGGTCTGTGGCTACAGGTGACCTAGAAACTGTCTTCCTCTGTGAAATATTCAGAATTTATGACCTCCCACATGAAGTAATATTGTAATTCAGATGGTTGCAGGAGTCTGTTTCTGTAGAGCCCTCTCCAATATCTCTGATTTAAAATGCACTTGACCTTTGATTGCTGTCATAAATTCAGCAGCCAAACCAGAAGACCCTAAATGTGAGCAGCTTTGTGAGACCATACAAAATTCTGCCTCTATCCCCAGATCCCATTTGATTGATGTAAGGATTGTTAATCTTTGGGAATTTCCCCCTATCATCATTTTCCTATTTCTACCTACAGCCTCTTAGCAGAACTCCAAACTAGTTCCAACTCCAGGCTATCCTTCACCAGGCAAAGTCTGTCTAATGACCTATCTTTAATGGATGTGTTATATTAGAATGTGTTTGGAAATTTAATGTTGGCTTTAACAAATAGGAATTTGTGTCATATGATAAAAAGTTTGGAGGCAGTTGGCTGTGCCCATTGTCCACCTCTTTTTGCCCTGCTTTGTGCTCTGGGAAGGTGATCTCTAAGGAGTGTGTTACCTGTGCTCTCTAACCCCTGTACTTTGGATTGGGTTGGCCAATGGATTGGGTTGGCCAACAATGGATTAGGCTGGCCAACTTTGGATTGGGTTGGCCAACAGCTGGAGATCACAAACAGGGAGGAGAGAGAAGTTGGGATATTTCTTTTCCTGGCTTCCTCTATGTTGGACCCAGTTGGTTTGTGGCTGGAATCTTTTACCTAAAACAACAGTTCTTATGGGGAATCCCTTCTCTATTTTCTCCTGGTTCAAGCCTCTTGTATTAATACCTTCCTCTCCTTCCCTTTCAAGCTTGAAGTTTTAATGGCTCCTCACTGTTGATGGTTCCTGAGGTTTCATTATTCCTTATTGATTCTCCTCGGCTCGCCCACACCTTTGTAAAGAGAGGCCCTGTATGAACCTCTGTTTAGTCACTCTTTGAGTGTGCCGCCTGTTTCCTGCTGGTACTCTGATTGATATGGCATCTGGTGGCATTGATTCAATAGAGCAAAGCTATTATATCTGTGACATTTCTGTGATTCTCTTGGCCTTTCCTTGGTGGTTGCAATATAGATGCTACTGCACCTGTCGGTGTTCCAGGCAGAAAGAAGGGGATGGGGGAGCCAGCTGACTCCTATTCCATTTAGCAGAAAAAGAAAGGTCTTTTCTTCAGCCCTAGGGGATCCTAGTTGAGGGGCCACACAGTGCCTTTAGGATTTCCAGGGTGATAAGAAAAAGGGGAATCAACATTTACTGAGCACCTACTACAGATCAGGCAATGTATTAGATGCTTTACACACTTCACTGCCTCCAGTTGAAGCAGGTACAGAGAGGTAAAGGGACTACCTTAAGGTTATTCAGCTCGAAACTTGCAGGTAGGGAATTTCAACATCGCTATTCTTCCAGCAGCAATCAAACATTTATTCAATGAGATCTTATGTGGAATAAAAATGAAAAAAGATGAAAGCTAAGCCCCTCTAGTTAAGCCAGGGAAAGGACCTGAAGATGTTGAAAAGAATGCCTTGCCCTTACACCATCCCATGGGGTGGCCCTAAGACTCTTCTGCAGAACTCCAGGGTTTCTTGGAGCAGAGTTTGAAAACCACCACTTTCTACTCTGCTAGAAGCACACACAGAGCTCCCCAATAAAAAACAATTTGAACAAAGCAAATACTGGAAAAACCTTATTGACTTATCCAGTCCTTGACTCCATGCTATTCTTTTCTTTCAAGTCTATCTTTACTTTTAATATGAATATTTATTTTTATTAATGCAATACATGCATATTGTTTAAAAAAATCAAATAGTATTAAAATGCTTCTGGTAGAAAAATATGCACCGGAAATCTGCTCCCTGAAGCAACCACTTTCTACACTTTTAGCTTCATCTTGTGGCATTTATCTCCACATTTCTAAATATAATGTTTTTGTTTCTATTTCTTATTTCTTTTTTGATTATTATCTACTGACTTTTTTTTTTTTTTGAGATAGAGTCTCGCTGTGTGCCAGTGCCAAGCTGGAGTGCAATGCCACAATCTCGGCTCACTGCAACCTCCGCCTCCTGGGTTGAAGTGACTCTCCTGCCTCAGCTTCCCAAGTAGCTGGGACTATAGGCACCCACCACAACACCTGGCTAATTTTTTTGTATTTTTAGTAGAGATGGGGTTTCACCATGTTGGCCAGGATGGTCTCAATCTCTTGACCTCATGATCCACCTGCCTTCGCCTCCCAGAGTGCTGGGATTACAGGCATGAGCCACCGCACCCGGCTCTACTGACTTCTTATTGTGGCAGATAAGTGTTTAGTTCTTTTATAATCCCCCTTTTTCCTGCTCCACCTATTTAACGTAATTACAATTTTTATCAAAATCAGCTTTTACTTTATTATATTGAGTCAAACAATTCAGTATAATTACATTATTTTTCTTGTACAGCTCCTCCTCCCCACACTTCAAGTTTGTATTTGATTCATGTTTCCATTTCCTGAGTTTTCCTTATACATATTATTTCCTCCAAACATTCCAGTTTACTTGTAACTGTTTTTTTATTCATTGTGTTTGTTATTTGTTTCTTTTTTTAAAAAATCTTCCTCTTTTTTGCTTTTTTGTAGGCATTTTATATGATTCCATTTTCTCTCCTCTCAGCATATCAATTATATTTCTTTAATTTTTTTAGAGGTTGCCCTTGAGTTTGCAATACACATTTACAAGTAATCCAGATCCACTTTCAAATGACACTATACCACTTCATGGGTGGTGCATGTCCAATTCCTCCCTCTTATTCCTTATAGTATCATTGGCATTTATTTCATTTATTCATATGCTATATCACCCAATACATTGTTATTATTATTACTTTGACCAAACAGTTATCTATAGATCAAGTAAAAATAGGAAAAATATTTTATTTTACTTTTTTTTCCTTCTCTGACACCCTTTCTTTCTTTATGTAGAGCCATATTTCTAACCTATGTCATTTCCACCTCACCAAAGAAGTTTGCTTTGGCATTTTTTTTTTCAAGACAAGTCTGCTGGTGACAAATAGCCACAGTTGTATTTGCCTGAGAAAATCTGTTACTTCTTCACTTTTGAAGGATAATTTCACTGGATACAGAATTTAAGACTGGTGGTTTTTTCTTTTAACACTTTCAATATTTCATTCTACTTACTTTTGGTTTTTGTGGTTTCTGATGAGTACAGTGTAATTTTTATACTTGTTCTTCCATAGATAAGGTGTTTTTTTTTCCCTCTGGCTTCTATCAAGGTTTCGTTGACTTTGGTTTTCTGCAGTTTGAATATGATACCCAGGTGTAGATTTTTTTCAGGGGTTGGACATTTATTCTTCTTGGTGTTTTATAAGTTTTTGGAATTTGTGGTTTGGTTTCTGTGATCAATTTTAGAAAATTCTCAGCTGTTATAACTTCAAATAATTCTTTGGCTCCTTTCTCTTTGTTTCTTTTTCTGGTATCCCATTATGCATAGGTTATACCTTTTGTAATTGTCCCAGGGTTCTTGAATATTATCTTTCATTTTTTTCATTCTTTTTTCTCTTTGAATTTCAGTTTAGAAAGTTTCTATCAACATAGCTTTAGGCTCACTAATTCTTTTTTTGGCTGTGTCCAGTGTCCTGATGAACCCATCAAAGGCATTCTTAATTTTTGTTAAATTTTTTTATTTCTAGCATTTCCTTTTTATCTTTTCTTAAAAGTTTCATCTCTCTGCTTAATTACCCATCTATTCTTGCATATTGTCTATTTCTTCCATCAGAGGCCATAGTATATTAATTTTAGTTATTTTAAATTCATGGACTGATAATTCTAAATCCCTGCCATATGTGAGTCTGATTTTGATGCTGCGTTGTCTTTTCAGATCATGTTTCTCCTTGCATTTTACTATGACTTGTAAATTTTTGTTGAAGATTAGACATGATACTAGGAGTTGAGGTAGATAGGCCTTTAGTGTGAGAGTTTATGTTTATCTGGCTAGGAGTTAGGCTGTGTTTATTGTTTGCTGTAGCTCTGGATATTAGAGGCGTCAGTTTCCTCTAGCGTCTTCATTTTTGTCTCCTTTTGTCTTCAGGTTTTCCTAGATACTCCTTCTTAAGTAAAGTCTGAGCATTGCAGTTCTTTCTGCCATAATCCACTGTTATTATATAAGAGCCTGACTGATGTGATGGTAAGATATGGGGAGAAGGAAAAACATTCTATATCTCTACAATTAGGTCTCAGTTTTTAGTGGGCCTGTGCCTCTGGGCTTTGATCTTCATAAGTGCTTGTCACACTCCCCTGTCCCCCGTAGATGAGACAGAAAGGCTCTATGGGATTTTTCTCTGCTCTTTCCCTAACAAGCTGGTGGGGCTCCTTAGAGGTGACATTCATGTAAGTGGGGGCCCCCTCAGGAAAAAACCACCCCAAGAATTTTAAACTCTCATGCTAGCCCACACTCAAATGCTTAGCAATTTTTTGATTTTATTTTTGAAGTGTTCAAATGATTACAGATTCCAGTAGCTTCTGATTCAGGTAAACTGATCTGTATTCTTTGTATTCACCTGTCTCTTCAGTTTTCAGGGTGGTAGTTTGCCAATTCTCTGACAGGTATAAGAAACATGGTTGATTTTCAGTCTGTTCAGGTTTTTTTTTCTTATTGTGAGGACAAGGATGATGACTTCCATGTTTCTTATATGTTGACATGAACATGGACGGCCCAGTGTATTTGTAAAATAGTGCTGCCTTGCAGTACTATTTTCTGTGTGTTCAGATACATCACGTAATCTATCAGTTATGAGTTGTTGTTTTTTTTCTGGAGACCTCCTTTCTGGAATTTCATAGTCTCTGGACTGGAATGATTGCTCTCAAGCCTACTGCAAAGTTGTCGTTCAGGGACTGCCTTCACCACCATTGTGAGAATTTTTCTTTGCCTGTTTTGTGCATAGGATTTTCTATTTTCTGGCTCTACTCTCTCATTTTAGGTGGAGCAAATTCTTCAGAATCTCCTTGGAAAGGGGCTCATAGGAGATACATTTTTTTTTGTCATTAACTATTTTAAATACATTATTTTATTTTATTCTCTATCATACTGGATTGGTGATTAGGTACAGAATTATAGATTGGAAATATTTCCTCTTAGCATTTTCAAGATATTGCAGTATATTAATAAATAGTTTTGTAAATTCTAATGCTAAAATGATCCGTGTTGCTTTTTATTATTTGCCCATTTGGAATCTACTAAGGTTTTTCTTCATTTCTGGTAATGTGAAAATTCAAGATGATGTGCTTTGGTGTAGATTTTTAAAAAATTATTCTACTGGGCACTTGGAGGTCCTTTCAGTCTGGAAATTCACATGCTTCAGTACTGAGAAATGTATTGAGTAACTCCTTTGAACATTTTCTTCTCTTTTTCTTGAAACTGTTATTTGTCAGATATTGAAACCTGTGAATTGATCCTCTGACACTTATTTTTCTTTCCATTTTTTTAATTTTTAAGATTATACTTTGGAGATTTCTTTGACTTAATTGTTCAACCCTTCTTTTAAATTTTAGCTTGGGTATTAAATTCTAGCTTGGATATTGCTATTTTAATTTCTAAGAATTCTTTCTTATTTGCTGATGTGTTTTTATTTTAATAGACTATTCTTCTTGTTTTAAGTGATGCAATATTTTCACTCCTACCTGAGGATATTATTTGTGATTTTTTAAAAGTTTTCTTCTTTTTTCTGTATCATCATTATTTCTTTTTATTGTTTTCTTTTTCCCATTTATTCATGTTGGTCTCTATTTTCCATGTTGGAAGACCTTCTCAGACATCTTGTACTCTGGCACTAAACAGCTGAAGTGAATCTCACGTGCATGGGTTGAGTTTATTAAGTAGGGTTCATCAAAGGATAATTATGGGATAATTGTTTTTTAGGAGAAAACAGTAAATGTTAGCGTTTGTAATCATTTCTCTGAGGTTGCGTGACAGAGATTGTAAATGCTTACCCAATACTCATGTGCTTATCTAAATTTTCCATCTCCCTTTTAGTTAGAGTGGGGCCATATGACTTGATTCTGGCCAATGAGGTGTGGGTCAATTTGTGCACATCTTGTACAATCCTCAAACTCTCTCTTTTCCTCCTGTAATGCTATCAGATTCTACATGTTCTAGATGTTTAGCTATGATATAGAGAAACACAATCTGACCTGTTCCAGACTGATGAGAGTAAGAAACACACTTTTTAAAGGATTTGTTAGTTGTTACAGCAAGGCCTATTCTTTCTGATTAATATGGGCCAGTTTCTCCAGAAAATAACCCTTTAGTTCTCTGCTTGGGGAGAATATGCCTGATTGTCAGCGTTTGACAGCAAGAGTGGGGAGGAATAGATAAAGATCTTCTCTTGGCCACAAAGGTGGTGAAGCAAATTTAGGGGTGTGTAATTACTCAGCATAAAAACTTTCATCACTTTCCTTTTCAGTCTCGTGCCTTGCCCCTGCTTTACCAACACCTACTTGGCCTTTCCTATGTCTCACTGGGTTTGCTTCCCTTTGTCCTCTTTCTCTGTAGACACTTAGGGTTCAGCCTCTTTTACATCAGTTACCACTCTTCTGTTTGTTTTCCATTTTTTATGTTTAAAAAATATTGTTCGCTTGCCATTGTCCTCTCTTTTAACTCTTCGCCCTTGTGTATGTACACACCTAAAAAAAATTCCTTCACTGAATTTTAATGGGGCTTCAGAAGAAAGAGGGCATAAAATGTGTGGTCAATTAGTCATGTTTATCTGGATGTCTTCCCTTTACTTCAATACTTAGGTTACCATTTTGGGGTTTGGGTGGGACTTCTTGCTCCAGATGTCATATTTCCACTGTTCTCTTAAGTGGCTTCTTAATGGCACATCTGTTGTTAACCCTCCTGGTCCAGATCTTGGACAAATCTTGATGCCCAAATATTCATTCCTTTAACCAAGCACATGTGTCTGTGTGGGAGGCTGTCCTCCAAGGGTGATGGCCTAGTCAATGAGCCCTTTATCAACTAACATCTGCCTATTGGTCCAACTACCTATTCAAGTTGCCTCCTCCTCCCACCTCCACCCCTCCTGGCACATGTTATACCTAAATCTGACCGGATTTTACTCTCCACAACTTCCATGCATGTGCTATTCCCTCTGCCTACTATGTCCTGCCCCATTTGTTTACCTGGTGAGCTTTTACTCCGCTATCAAGACTTAAGCCAAGAGATACAACTTCTGCTTAGTCTTTGTGGATAGCTTTCCTGCTCTTACCCTCAGGCAGAGGTAAAATTTATCTTCTGTGCCCCAATTAATCTTTCATTTATCTTTGATATATAGCACTTGCTTTGTTTTACTTCATTAATTGCTCTGTTTCAACTTTGAGGGCAGAGACTTATTTGTCCTTGGGTCCTAGTGCTTGAAACTGTCTTTGCCAAAGAATAAGCACCTGACACATGTTTGTTGAAAGTACTCAGGACATGTTTTCTCCATTCTCCTGCTACTTGTGGGCAGATGGAAGTCTGAAACACCCAGAACTCAGGGCTCTTTACACTTTTCTTGGGGAGTTCTGGGAAGGGAGAAATTATGACCTTCGGCAGAAGCCATTTACTCTCAGCTGACACCTTGTCCCTAATAACTAAAATCTCTCATGCTGCATGTAAGCCTATTTCCTCTGATTCGGCAAAGCCTCTCCTAAATATATCTAGATTTAGACTGGGCGCAGTGGCTTATGCCTATAATCCCAGCATTTTGGGAAACTGAGGTGGGTGGATCACCTGAGGTCAGGAGTTCGAGACCAGCCTGGCCAATATGATGAAACTCTGTTCCTACTAAAAATACAAAAATTAGCCGTTCTGTGGTGGCACACACCTGTAATCCCAGCTACTCAGGAGGCTAAGGTGGGAGAATTGCTTGAACCCAGGGGGCAGAGGTTGCAGTGAGCCAAGATGGTGCCACTGCACTCCAGCCTGGGCCACAGAGGGAGACCCTGTCTCAAAAAAAGTATATATATATATATATAAAATCATTCAACCCCAGTAAGTTCCTCCTAGATCACATTTTCCTCTTTTTTTTTTTTTTTGCCATTCTTTTCTAGATCCTATAAAATAGCGTTGTTAAAATGAAGAAAAATACAAGTAAGTGAACCTGATTCTCTTTTAGAGAAATAGCTGTGTGTAACACTGGGTCAATCCTCAGAGCTTTATGCTGGGTAAAAGGATTACCCAGTCTTTCCACTAGAGTAGAGAGTAATGAATGGCACTTTTTCCCCAGAGTAAACGCTCCAGTTGAGTGCACAGTGGACATTGTCCTAGCAGGATGCTAACAGCTTCAGCATACCTGCTATGTTATTGCTTTGCTTTCAGAGAGTGATGCCTAATAGGTCAAACCAGAGGGCCTTACTCTTATAGATCGAAAACTCAGCTTGCTCCAGCCCTGAGTCATGATGAAATTGGAGTTCCACGCCTGTCAGCCTACCATTCATGTACCCCAAAGGCTCATATAGTCTGTCAGAGAATACTTTAGGGAGGGCCACCATGTTAGCAGCAGCAGCAGCAACAACAGCAGCAACAACAACAACACTACAACTGCCCAGGAAACAAAGGACACAAATGAAAAAAAGAAGAGCAAAAAATGTGCAAACAAACCTTTCTGAATGCTGGATGGATTTCAAAAAAAGAGAAGATTTTACTTTTTTCTGTTTATTTTTCGGGAATTAAAATTATCTGCAAAAGGGAAAGCATGAATATGTAAGTAGTAACTAAAATAAAGTTCACAAACTCAGATGCATTCAGATGACAGCCATATGACTTAAAAGGGGCAAGGTCCCAAGGAATAACACTTGCAAGGAGTGGGTTCTGGGGAGAGGGGTGTGTTTGTTTCTCACCTAGATGGATTCAAACTTTGAAAAACACCTACCAGCATCTGGGAGTTTGGAGTTTCCTAATTAAGATGATGCTATCAAATCAGGCATGTGATCGTAAGTATTACCTGGAGTGTGGTTACAAGCAAGAATCCCAGGGCTTTCCTATAAACCTCTAAACAAGAATCTTCAGGGAAAGGTCCTGGGAATCGAGCTATCTAATATTTATTTATATATTAGCTAGATGACACTTATGATTCGGAACTTTTGGCGTACACCAAAATAAAATGTATGGCCTAGTGCTTTCCAACCAAGTGCAGAGCTATTTGACTGGGGAAGGGTAGGGGCCAAACAATGGGCTCCCTTGGGGTGAATGTCATGAGATGGCAGTGAGGGCAGAGAGAACATCCTGAGTGAGGAGATGTGGATGCCGTGAATGGCTTGAATGCAACTGAGGAAAGTGATTAGGGCTATGTTGAGGTCTTGCATGTGAGACAGTGGATTTACTAAGATTTCCACAATCACAGGGATTGATTTGAGGTGTTTGGAGCTTAATGAGTGGAACTGTCTTTAAAGTGCATTTTGTCCCTACAGGAAACATAAGCTTGGAATGGGAAAATGGAGGCTTCTGCTGATAGGCCTACTGCTTTTTGAGTGCCTTGGCTGTCAAGGTATATTTGACATTTTTCGGGATCAAAAGATTCCAGAAATTGTCTAATTTTTATTTTTTCATTTGTAAAGGTCATTGGCAATAGATTACTTGATCTGCCAACTTTTGAAGGCAAAATAAAATTCTACGATGAAAAATTGATGGTTTTCTCTGTGCCTTATTGAAATGTCATGTAGGTGTTAAGACAAAGATTAAAAATGCCCCTACTACAACTTGGCATATTAAAGGTAGAACAATTGTCAGGCTGTAGTTACATGTCACTATACTGCAGGAAAATAAAACAACCTATGATAAATGGAAAGGAGAATCAAACAAATACAGTATGGCAAATAAACACATTGAAGGTCCCTTTTCAAATAGATTAAATAGGTGTAGTACATAAACACAGATATTGGCCAACCAAGCTTGAAAATTTACTATTTATGTATGTTGTTTAGTGGTTTAGGAGAATACTCACTTATTTTCTCATAATATCTTTAGGCCTGAGCATGGCATAACTGGATTTTTTGCTCACAAGGCTGAAACCAAGGTATCAACTAGGCTGCATTCTCATCTGAAGCCTGGGTCCTCTTCCAAACACAATCAGTTTGTTGGCAGAATTTGGCTCCTTGTGGTTGTAAAACTGAAGTCCTCAGCTGTAGAGGCTGTCCCTCTCACTAGGCAGTTCATGGGATTGCTCCTTGAAGGCCAGCAAGAGAGCATTGTATTGCTTGCAGTATCTAATTCAGGAAAGGGCTGAATGCCCCTCTTTTTAAAAAATACATTTTACTATATATGCTTAAGGTATAAAACATGATGTTATGGGAGACATATAGACTGTTAAAAGGTTACTATAGTGAAGCAAGTTAACATATCCATTATCTTACATAGTTACCAATTTTTTGTTTGTTTCTGTAGCAAGAGCAGCTAAAATCTACTCATTTAGCATGAGTCTCATATACAGTTCAATTTTATTACCTATAGTCCTCATGTTGTACATTAGATCTCTAATGTACATCTTACATATCTGCTACTTGTATCTTCTGACCTACATCTCCATATTTCCTTGCCCCTCCTTCTCCCACCAATACTCCACTCCCCTGCCCCTGGTAACCACTGTTTCGTTCTCTGTCTCTGTATATTTGAATTTTTTAAAGGTTCACGTGAAAGTGAGGTCATGCAATATATATATATATTTTTCCTATGGGCCTGGACTCTTTCAAAGAGCTCAAGTCAGGTTCACTTGAAACTTGGTCCAGTTGAGCTCTTTAAAAGGGTCCTGGCCCATAGAAAAAAAAAGAGGCTGAGAAAACATAAAATTATAAGCCTCATATATTTTACCTCAGCCTTGTCTAGAAAACATATTAGGGCAGAAACTACTAACTTTAACTAATGACCGTAAATGAAGAAACTTGGCCAAATGGTGTCTGTTGACACAAGTGCTTTGGGAGGACAAGCGTGTGGCCAGCCATCACTTACTGTTAGATGAGAACAACATTAGTGAATACTTGCATAATTGTTACTACACAGTTTAATTAATATTTATTTGTACCCCATCAATATAAAGTTATCCCATCACTACAAAGTTTGCTAATTAGAACAAAGAGACTTGCTATAGCAGTAAAATATATTTTTTCTTTAATAGTTCTCCAAATAGTTGACATATGACCTCTAGTCTAGAATATTTGCTATAAGAAAAACTACATTTACTAGAATACTGTTATATAAAATTGTGGTCACTTAAGGTTGTAAGCTACATTTGGTTTTACTTATCAACTTTGGTATTTGTTATTTACTATGGCATCACTAGCTTTGGTAAACTTAATCTGTACAAAAGCTCTGTGAAATTTTTCTTACACATATACACCATGGAATACTATGCAGCCATAAAAAATGATGAGTTCATGTCCTTTGTGGGGACATGGATGAAACTGGAAACCATCATTCTCAGCAAACTATCACAAGGACAAAAAACCAAACACCACATGTTGTCACTCATAGGTGGGAATTGAACAATGAGAACACATGAACACAGGAAGGGGAACATCACACTCTGGGGACTGTTGTGGGGTGGGGGGCGGGGGGAGGGATAGCATTAGGAGATATACCTAATGCTAAATGACGAGTTAATGGGTACAGCACACCAACATGGCACATGTATACATATGTAACAAATCTGCACATTGTGCACATGTACCCTAAAACTTAAAGTATAATAATAATAAAATAAAATAAGAGGAAAATAATTCAAAGAATATAAATAACATAAAACAAAATATGAAAATTAATTTATAATAGAATATTGGCACATTATATAAACAGATAACTCAAGAAATAATACCTAAAAGAGAAATATGACAAGTAACATTCAGTGATAGTGAAACTTCATGAAATAATACTTTCATTATATTGCTGGTGAAATAAAAATTAGTAAGCTTTCCATGGTGATTTTTTATAATAGTCATATCCTTTGACCTGGTCATTCTACTCTTAGGACAGAAATTAACCAGGGAGATGCTCAGAGATGTGAGTTACAAGGTTGAAAGCTGTAGCATTATTTATATTGTTAATATAATGTATTTATCCAAGGGAGTTGTATGCAGGAGTGAAAAATACCATTTAAAAATATACATTTAATGATGTAGAATGCTGTTATATTAAATAAAAGTTGCATAACCAAAAAAAAATAGGCAGATAGCTGAAGGCATATTTCCTCATTGAAAATGATTCCCAAGTAAAATACAAAAGTGTCTTGCACACTGACTTTAGGCCACAACTCAGAATTTGTTGTCAAGGTGAAATGGATTTCAAAGACCTAGGAAGGGTGAATGAATAGAGTGTGTGATTAACTGATGGCCGCAGGACATGCTCTGAGATAGCTTCTTGCATGTGGTGATTCCTGGGCCCAGGACCCTCACTAATGTGCCTGAGGCAGAATGAACTGACTATTCAGTTCTTGTCCTCACTGCCTAACTCATTGTTACAGGACTTCAGATAAATCTTTTAATATCTTGAAAGGATATTAAAGGTCTGGTGAAGTTCTAAAACACCATTCTTTGATCTCTATTTTCATGAGACCAGTAGAATATATTTGTGGGATGGCTGGGGTTTGAGATTAGCCACTGCCATGAAACAGTGGAACTAACTGGCACTTCCAGAGCATGAGATCATGATTCTGTTACCATGCTCTGATTACTTTCAAATATAGTTGACAGTTCAAAGAAAGGCAGTAATTGCTTCTCAAGACACTTAGCATAATCTCTGATTTCTCAAGCAGCAATGCTGTTAGTTGCTAGTTATTTTAAACAAAGATGGACAAAAATGTGTCTTTGGAAAATATAATATTGCCATTTTATCAGACTTAAATTTTTTTTGGCATTATATTTACCAAACCAAAGCTTTCATGCCAAACTCCAAACACATTCAGACTTGGTTTCAATAGTTTCAGGGTCCACACATGTCTCAGAGATAATTTAATACCATATTTCATTTAATGTTCACTTGCACGTTCTGCTTTTGCTACACTTCCAAGTTAGCGTTCTGAATTGATTCAGCAGAATTAATCTTCAAACACTCCTGCTTCCTTCTGCCAGATGGTCCCTTTGTAAGTTCTTTAGAGGATATTGGACTGGTAAAAATAAAGATCTTACTTTGTTAAGTGGTTATCCTATCATAAGAAGATCAAAATAGACACTGGTCGATTTTCAGACCAATGAATTGAACCCCCTTGGGCATAAGTGGGCAATATGAGCCATTTAATAGCTATTGGAGAGTTATAAAACTAAGAAACAATTTGTTTGGGTAAAGTTTATCTCCTTGTAAAAGTGATTGTTTCTTATTATAGTATTTAAGAGGCTGGTTATGTAATCAGGGTAATATTTTTAGATGTGTTTGTAAAGCTGAAGTTTTGCTCTGCTGGCAAAAGAATCCACCCAAGTTGTCATGAGCAGAAGATGCTTGGCAAAAAGGGTTCAGTGTAGGCGCTCTTCTTTTCTCTTTTTGTGAGAACTACCATGATAAGTCATGTGAAACAAATGCTTAAGATCTAATTGTGTTCTAAGTGGCCCCTTTGAAGTGACTCAAGTTATCTCCCTTTTAGAGGAAAAAGCTCAGCATTAAGAATAATTGGTTAACTTGCCTCCAACAAGTTTTTCTAATCATAACAATGCACTTATAATAAAAAATAGGAATACTTTTGTATTCAGATGTCAAACTTTTCTTGGAGAAAAGGTTGGAAAACAGTATAGTGAGGGCACGGGAAAGGAAATATGCCTCTCTCTGATACTGTAAATCTCATAGGACTCTATAATTTTGAACTAAATGTTTAGTTCATAAATTAATAAAATGTAAGGAACAAAATGGGAGAAGATGAGCAGTGACAATAAGTGCTTTCTGTATTTGTCAGGGTCCAATATGGAAAATAGAAACCACTTCAGGTATCTCAAGCAGAGAGGAATTAATGCAGGGAACTGGCTGAACACTTGTTGGAAGGATGGAGGACCAACTCAGAAAAGGGCATGTTACCCAGTGATGAGCGGCCACCTCTGCTACTGCCACTGTAGCCACTGCTGTTGGAATCATGCTGCTGAACTCCTGCTTCTGCTGCTGCCAGAAGTACCACCAGGAGGTAAGAGGAGGTGAGGTATTTTAGCTGATTTGCCAAAGACTCTTAGGTGAGATGCACACAGGGTTGGAAGAGTAATCTCAAGATGGACTGGAGGACAATAGCTCTGTATTTGCTGCAGACTAGAATTATGGAAGGAGGCAGAGTCAGTAATGACTGTGACATTTTTACAGAAAATTGTTGAATTAAGGATGCTGTAGCCCACCTCAAGAGTTCGGGAAATTAATTCATTTTGAAAATATAATCAGAATATGTTCCAGTTCACCAGCATAGGGTGGTTGTATTTCCTTTAGTTACAAAATGCAAGCCCCCTCACATGTCTGAAGTCTACTGTTTTCTTTGAGTCTCTCTTATCACATAATGCAAAGCTTAATTTTCTGGTCTATGAATTAGTTTTTGTTTTTCATCTGCTACAACTGTTTAGGAGAGAAGAAAGCACAACACATCCTTAGAGACTGACCTCCACGTAGCTGACCCTGATCTGTCCTCTTTGCTTGTTTTTTTCTGCCTCCAGTATATTTTTCTGTGAAAATATCTCCTTCCTGTGCTATTCCATTCTCTTTTATATCCAACATATTAGTACGGAAGCCTGGGGTGGACACCACATATCCCTGCTCACACTATCGTGGATCTGGACCAAATACACTGACAACAGAAAGAAATGCTAGTAATTTGAATACTAGCTTTCTTGTTTTTTGAAGGTGGTTGAGAGGTGGCTGTATGTAGAATGAAGGAATCAGTCATTTAAATTGGGTTGACTAATCAGTTAAATCAAATAACTACATGTTTATTTTTCTCTTCACCATGTTAACCAAGTGTTTGACAGAACAGAGTGGTTAATTAAATAAAATGGACATTTCAGCACTTAACTTTATCATACACGTTTGTTACTTAAAAAGTATTTTTAAATTGGAACCAGTGAATTACTGAAAATCGGTTTGCAAACTATTGCTTTGAAGAGTTTAATATTTGTCTAGAGAGTCACCTAAGATCTAGAAACTGGATTGAAAAGCAGGTCATTAGCACCCACATTTTCTTTATGTTCTTCATTTATCTATCACCTCTTATCAACTCTTTAAAGTTCAATCATATCTTTTACCAGTATTTGGTCATGCCTGGGTCTTCCTCTGGCTCCTACCCAGCTCCAAAGTTCTACTGGGTGATTGCAGTGCCTATCTATCAACATCTAGATCTGTTCGGCATCCCTTTGGTGATGAGGAAATGAGACTTTTGGTCAACCATTATAGAAAATAGGAGCTAGCACATTCTCATGCCTCTAATTAAGAGGCCCTTTCCTTTGTGTAGTCACTGGGGTTGACTGTGGCCTTGAGGGTCTATTGCAATTGAGGAAATCTTAGAAAAGAGCCAAATATGTTTAATTCTGTTCCCTAATCATACCACTATGCCATCAAATGCTCATAGCACTTTTTTCCCCCACTAAGTCTCTTAAGAATTTTAAGTATCTACATGTTCTGAAGGAAAATTCCAACTGTATTTGGACCAAGATGCAAAATGCAGTTTATTGTACTTTCATCTCACAGTCATTCCATGAAGTTTGTGATTTACCATGTGGCTCCAAAACCAAATGCATGGCACTGATGCATTGGGATTTATTGGTGAGACAGTGTGATATAAGCAAAGAGGATAGTCAGGAAAAGGGGGGTGCACAGCGCTTGGCGGAAGCTATTTACTAAGGGGGAATAGGCACACGGTAGGGTCAATAGTGGGCTTGGCTAATATCAGAGGTTCAATTAGGCAAGTAAGCCATGGTGATCAAGAAACTTGGATTCCCAGATATGGTTCAGGCAAGCATTTGGCACCTTATGTCTGAGCCAAAGAGGCAGGAGGCAAAAGGAGTATGGCAATGGGAAATATGTGTATATGCTTGGTGTGTGTGAGAGTTTTACATAAATAATTTGTAATGCAGATAGTGTATGCCTAGATGACTGAGACTTAGCAGTAGAGAGAAGAAAGTTGAAAAGGCATGCTACGTGGAGGGTGTTTTATGCTTTCTGAGTCTGCGCTTTGACCTGGTCTAAGTTGTTTTCATCAGAAATAAATCACTACTGACATTTCATTTTTAGTCACAACTCTAAAATCTTATTCTACATTCTTGAAAAATCCTTGGTTTGGCAAATAAAAATTGGCAGCTACTATCTGTAGAAATCCATTCTCTTGAGGTAAAGTTGACAGAATCATTTAATATAAGCCCAATTCTCCCACACAGGAGAGTTGTGAAGATTAATGAAGCCATTTAAAAAAATTCTTTGACAGCATATTGTAGAAAAGGCTTTTTAGAAAAATATTATTAAATCTAGATTTTTGTGATAGGGACGTAATCTTTTCCTAAATAAATTAGAATCTGTCTGTCTATTCATCTCTCTATCTCTCTAATCCCTCTTCCCCAGAGGAATGTCTTTCACATGTATTTGATTTTTAACCTAGAGTAAGAAATATATTTTATTTCACATACTAGTGTGTGCATGTATGCACACCACACCTGGAAACGTATATTGTATGCACAACTGTGCTCTGTTCTATCAATTAAGGGGGAAAGGAGGTAAAACAGCTGGTTGAGCTACTAAATTGGTTTCATGGCTTTCTGGTTGCAACTTGTGGCTTAAAAAACACTACTAGTACATATCCTAAGGAAACAGATAAGCATTTAGAAATATCTATGCCAAAACCCTATGTAGAAATTATTCAAAGCAGGAACTCAAAGCACAAGAATCAGGTAATTGTTTAACTAGGCCAGAGTTGTTTTCTTCAGGGACCTGGCAAGGGCAGTAAAAGCCTATAACAAGCTGCTTCTAAGTTCGCCCTAATTGAGCACTGACTCCCCCTTGAGGTTTCTGATTGAACTTTTTTCTTTTTATTGCTGTGAGCAATACAGAAATTAATAGGCTAATTCCCGTACCTGGTCCATACGGTATCTTTTGACAAATAATAACATTATTATTTAAATGAGTGTTTAAAGAGACTAAAGTTATTTCATATGAGTTTTTGCAGTTACATGCATATTTGTGCTAGACGATAACTACACACTTAGTTCTAGTCCTTCTTCCATTGTTCTACAGAAATCTAGATGACAGTCTGTTTTCTGTCACCATCCAGCATTGAGAATCCCCAGAGGCCATTCAGGCATTTGTCTGTGTTGGCAATGGGACATTTCCTCAAGTCAAAATGGAGAATTTCTGCCCATTTGCTTTCACTTTTTCAAAATGACTGGCCAGTTTTGTTGAAATAGCCTAACCTTATACCTTAATAATCACTTACACAGAAATTAACTACTGTCCCTGTTTCCTCAACTTAGGAGTTCTAAAAATCAGTATAGGCCGGGCAGGGTGGCTCACGCCTATAGTCCCAGCGCTTTGGGAGGCTGAGGTGGGCGGATCACTTGAGGCCAGGAGTTCAAGACTAGTATGGCCAACATGGCAATCCCCCGTCTCTACTAAACATACAAAAGTTAGCTGGGTGTGGTGGCGCACGCTTGTAGTCCCAGCTACTCGGGAGGCTGAGGCATGAGAATAACTTGAATCTGGGAGGTGGAGGTTGTAGTGAGCTGAGATCATGCCACTGCACTTTGGCCTGGGTGATAAAATGAGACCCTGTTTCAAAAAATAAAATAAAATAAAATCAGTATAGCTCATACTGCACTACATGATTTTTATAACTTAAATTCTGGTTTCATTTTTAAAGAGCACTTGGTATTCAAAATCTTACACTGTTTCATAAACCTTTCAGCACAAATCTGTACAGGGCAGTGACATGTTGTTTTGATTGTGTCTCAGCTCATTTATTTAAAAGGCCTGGAAGTTTGTTTCAGCAGATTTCCTGCAGGTGTGTCTGATTACCTGGGCTCCACTGATTCAGTAAGATAAATGGAAAACTTAAATCTTCATGAAATAGGGGCTTAAGGGAGAAATTCTGCAATGAATTGTCTTAAGAAGGAAAAAGTTCCCCATCTCTAGATATACTTAATCATAGGCTTGCTGACTACTTGTTTGAGACACTTTGGGAAGGAGAGTAATGTAGAATTAGATAGCTTATAAGATCTCAGCCCATTGAGAAATTCTATGAGTTTAAATTATGTGAAAAGATTGTCATATTTAGCTTTCAGATCTATTGAATTTTCAGTGACAGGCATATGGGCTGGAACCCAATATAGTAAGTTATCATTTGCGAAGCCTGGGTTCAGTACGGTAGCAACTTCAGAAAATCCTTTGCTGAATTTGTTCTTCAGCTTAAAAACTTCAGTCACTATTCTTTAGCCTTTTTCTTCTTCCTTTTCCTGGGGTGTCAAGCTCTATGCTTGCAGAAAAATTGTTAACGTTTAAATATTAGGGAATCCAGATAACATCAGGCATAAGCATTCTTTGAAGAATCTCTAATGGTTCTTAATCATTTTGGAATCACGGATGCTTTTGGACCCTGCCTAGAACAGTGCACATTGAATTTTACAGGCTTAGAGGATTCACCCCAGATTAAGAATCCTTGTAACGAGCAATAGAAATGATCCCTGAAAGTATCGAAGACCCGAAACCATAAAACTACTAGAATAAAATATTGAGGAAATGATTTAGGACATTGGTCTGGGCAAATACTTTTTAAAATAAGACCTCAAAAGCACAGGCAACCTAAGCAAAAATAGAAAAATGGGATTATATCAAACAATCAACAAAATGACGAGACAACCCGCAGAATGAGGGAGAAAATATGTGCAAACTACTTGAGGGGATGATGGATACCCCACTCTTCATGATGTGCTTTTTCACATTGCATGCTGTATGAAAATATCTCATGTACCCAATATATATATACCTACTATGTACCCACAAAAATAAAATAAAATAAAAGTCTAGCGAAAAAATATTTACAAACTATTCACTTGACAAGGGATTAATGATCAGAATATATAAGGAGCTCAAATAACTCTGTAGCAAAAAAAGATCTGATTAAAAATTGGACAAAAGATCTGGATATTTCTTGAAAGAAGACATACAAATGGCCAAAAGACATATGAAAAAAAACCCAACATCACTAGTCATCAGAGAAATGCAAATCAAAAGTACAGTGAGATATCATCTCATCCCAGTTAAAATGGCTTTAATAAAAGAGACAGGCAATAATGAATGCTAGAAAAGATGTAGAGAAAGGTGAAACCTCATACATTGTGATGGGAATGTAAATTGGTACAGCCACTACGGAGAACAGTATGTAGATTCCTCAAAAAACTAAAAATAGAACTACCATATGATCCAGCAATTCACTATTGCGTATATATCCAAATGAAAGGAAATTGATATATCAAAGAGACACCTGCACTCCCAAGTTTATCGCAGCGCTATTCACAATAACCGAAATGTGGAATCAACCCAAGTGCCCATCAATGGATGAATGGGTAAAGAAAATATGGCATATATACACAACGGAATATTTTTCAGCCATAATAAATGAAATCCTGTCATTTGCTGCAACATGGATAAAACTAGAGGTCATGTTAAGTGAAATAAGCCAACCACAGAAACACAAATATTATATGTTCTCCCTTATATATGGGTGCTAAAAAAGTGAATTTCATGCAGATAGAGAGTAGATTAGTGGTTACCAGGGAGTGGGGAAAGTAGAGGTGTGGATAAAGAAGAAAAGTTGATTAATGGGTACAGGTATACAGTTTGATAGATGAAATAAGACCATGTTAGATAGATAAATAGGGTGACTATAGTTTATGATAATCTATTATATATTTCAAAATAGCTAGAAAAGAATTTGAATGGTTCTTGCATAAAAAAGACACAAACATTTAAGGAGATGAATATTCCCACTACACTAATTTGATCTTTACAAATTATATTAATGTATTAAATTATCACATACATCTCAAAACTATGTGCATCTATTTAAAAAAAGAACCTTTGCAAAGAAAAATGTATTCTCTCCAGTGTCTCATATTCTTACTTTTTAGGGACTGCCAGGACACACCAACTAGTCCTCAAGTTATTCTTAAGAGGCATTGAATTTCTTTGTAAATGAAACACATTAATGGAAGTAATAAATACCATATCCCCTGCCCAACAATAACCAAATTATATTTACATTAAAATAATCTGAGAATGGAAAAGGAGTTCATCAAGCATAAAAATTGAGAAAATCACAAAGGAAAAAAGCTAATGGATATGATGTAAAAATATAAAAATAAAAGATGGGGCCAGGTGTGGTTCACGCCTATAATCCCAGCACTTTGGGAGGCCGAGGTGGGTAGATCACTTGAGGTCAGGAGTTTGAGACCCATTTGGTCAACATGGTGAAACCCTGTCTCTATTAAAAATACAAAAATTAGCCGGGCGTGGTGGCACTCGCCTTGAATCTCAGCTACTCAGGAGGCTGAGGCAGGAGAATTTCTTGGTCCTGGAAGGCAGAGGTTGCAGTGAGCTGAGATTGTGCCATGCTCCACTGCACACCAGCCTGGGCAACAGAGCAAGATTCCATCTAAACAAACAAACAAAAAAGATGGTTCATCAAAGGACACCATTAACAAGATTAAAAGGAAAATGAGAAATTGGAGAAAATAATTACAGCCAACATTTAGTATATGAAAGGCCTTTTAAAATCAATAAGAAAACATTAAAAATGTAAAAAATGGCTGAAGTATATGAAAATATGAAAATACCATTTTTCCTACAGCAGTTACTGACTGATTACCATGTGGCGGACACAGAGGGTCTTGGGATAGACAAATATCCTGTCTTCAAGGAGCTTAATTCACAGTAAATGAAAATGGTCAATTAACATATGAAAAATGCCTACATGTACTTAGAGATCAAAGAAATGCACAAAATTGTTGAGAAACAATTTTGACCTGTAATATTAGTAGAGAAGAAAAATAATAATACTGAATGGTGTTGAGAAGATGGGGAACAGATGCTGTTATCTGTTGCAGGTAGGTGGTTCCATGGTGCGTGGCAAAAGGTATTAAGAATTTTAAGAACTGGGTACTCTTTTATTTATTTATTTCTCTTCTATGAATCTGTCCCAAAAAAGTGTCAAAAACTCAGACAATACTTACGTATCAAAAATGTCCATTGCAATATTAGTTATAACCTTAAAAAACTGGGAGTAACCTAAGTTCTATTTAAAAATATATACCATCATTCAAATTGTGTTAAGATAACCTATAGGCTTAGAAATAAAAAATAGAAACCATTGTGATTTTCATTTTACTTTTTCTTTTTGTATTTCTAAATTTCCTATTTTTTATTACTTTTGTAATGAAATGTTATTATGATAAAATATTAGCAATGATTATCTCTGGTTTCTGAATTAGGGATGATTTTTCTTTTCTTTTTTTGAGTTGTCTTTTTACAAAACTGACACATAGCAATTGTACATATAAATGGGGTACATACTGATGTTTTGGTACATATAATAGTGATCATCAGGATAACTGGCATATCCATCATCTTAAATACCTATCATTTCTTCGTGTTGGAAATATTCAATATACTCCTTCTAGCTGTTTGAAACTATGTAATATATTATTTTTAACTATAGTCATCTTACAGTGATGTAGATGTAGAACACTAGAACTTATTTCTCCTATCTAGACGTAATTTTGTATCTTTTAACAAATATCTCCCTATCTCTGTCTTCCCCATGCCCTGTCCAACCTCTAGTATCCTCTGTTCTACTTTTTGCTTCTGTCAGATCAATTTCTTTTAGTTTCCACATATGAGTGAGAACATGCAGTGTTTAATTTTCTGTTGTTGGATTATTTCTCCTAACATAGTGTCCTCCAGTTTCATCCTTGTTGCTGAAAATGACAGTATTTCACTCTTTTTAATGGCTGAATAGTATTCCATTGTGTATATATGCCACATTTTCTTTATCCATTCTTCTGCTGTTGGATGTGTAGGTTGATTCCACGTGTTGGCTATTAAGCATAGTGCTGCAATAAACATTAGAGTGCAGGTGTCCCTTTGATATACTGATTTCTTTACCTGTGGCCCAGTAGTGGGATTGCTGGATCATATGTAGTTCTATTTTTAGTTTTTGAGGAACCTCCAGACTGTTCTCCACAGTGCCTGTATTACTTGTTTTCCAAATTCTCTATAGTGAGCATATTCTTATACCTTTTATAAGTTCAGAGATAAAAAAAAATGTTATCTTTAAAACCCACATCTGAACTACAAGAATATATTTAAAAATGTTTTTCAAATAATGCCATCATATTATAATAATTATATGGAAGCAAGGTAGAAAGTATTCATGTAGAGAAGACACCTGGTATTATAGAACCAACTCTCTTTAGAATCTGTAGTTATTTAGCTTGATAACATTTACAGGAATTCGATTCATTGAAAAAGACGACAGAACTGAGCATTTTCCACTTGATACCTAATCTAATTTTATAATTTTGAAAAGGTTATTCTTTGAACTTTCAAACATTCTTAAAATATGCTAGGCATTTTTGAAGTTCAGAAATTGGTTTACAGAAGTGCAGGCTTTAAGTTAAGCACTTGTATTATTTATTAAATACCATTTTCATAGATTTACAGTAAGGCATTTGAAGCCACATTAAATCTTTTTTATCTCATTTATTTATATTTTTTCACATGAAATCTTAAGGAATGCAAATTGGTTGCCTTTTAGAAAATCCTAAGCTCAAATAAAGGGAAAATGTCTGCAAGGATTTTAATACATAAGTGATATGTCAGTGCTTTATCACTACATTTAGAATAAAGACATAAAAAGAGGAGGTTTAAAGAGATTAAAACATGTTTACCTGAATGATAAACATGTTTTCTCAGTTTATATGACAAATCTTTCTATTTGTTAACATCTAGATAGATATCTTTCCACATCCATGTGTGACTATGAACATGCATATAAATATGAGTATAAATATATGCACAACACATGCACACAGACACTCCTCAATATCCCTGAGAGTATTCTTTGTCTCTCTTCCTTTCTCATTAATTCATTCCTTTATTTATTTCATTAACTGTTTCCTGAATACTTCTTATGTAACAGATACTTAGGTACCACAGATACTAAGATGAGTCAGATGCATTCTGGATTTAAGAAGCTTACAATGTAGTATATAAGATAATTATGCAAGTAATATCACTGATTATACTATAATAGAGGGAGTTACAAAGTATTATGTAAGTACTAACAAGAGGATGGCTAACTTGGCTTGCTTTGGGATTAGGAATAGATGGAAATAATATTTAAACTTGGTGTAACGAGCAGAGGTTTGTTAGGTGGAGGGGAAAAAGCCCCTTAGATTTGTGAATGTATACCCCACGTGTAGGACTGACCAAACTACAGGGTGAGTAGAGGAGAATGGTCACCGCGGCTCAACTGTGAAAGGCTTTGTACATCAGGTTACATTGAAGCCTCAATTCCAGTGGCCTGGAGCATGACTGTGATCAAGCCCCAGAGTGTCCTTTGTCTCAAGGCCAAGGATCATCTTGTTGTTCTTCTGTTCCAATTATCACAGAGTGCTCCTTGCAGGTATACAATCAGTACCCCTCTGTGCAGAAGGCAACCCTCCATTCTTGCTGAAGAAGTGCTTTAAGTAAGTCCATTTTTCTCTTCAGGTGTACCTTTTTCAGAATCAAATAGTAAACAGTACTCACAGTGCTTTCAGGAGACCTTCTCATTTGCAATGATCTGGGAATCCCAAACTCTGTTAAAAAGCAGCAAACACTTACTGAGGCTGGCAACTGGGTCAAAATGTTAATTACTCTCCAACAATCACATTTTTTTTTCTCTCTTCATTTGCTCTTTCACCTCTTCAGAGACTGTAATCGAGTTTGAATTTTCCTTACTGCTGAGACTACTGTGGTGTTAAAAAGAAGTTAGCCCTTTGCCTGTCTCCCGGGCACTTATGATGTCAGACGTCACTGGGTTCTCTCCTTTTTCAAGTTAATTACATTCAGTGTGAGTTTGAATTTTCAAATCCATCTGTTTTCCCCATCTCTGTAGGCAGTTTATTTATATCTACCCTTTTAAATAGAAAAGAAATAGAACAACAGCTTCCTCATACTTCAAGCATTTTCTGTTCGCTGCTATAGCTATTTCTTTTAGAATAAAATTGCTGGAAGTGAATTTGTTTCACAGCTGCTCTCTAAGTACTGATGAAAAACTGCCCAGTGCAGGTTGGGTTTCTCTTTGTTATCCTCTCCTATAGGCATCTATTACAATTTATAGACTTGTGTGTTTGCACTTTTAATGCTAACTGGACTATAAACTCTGTAAGGGCAGGAAAATGTTTTTTCACCAAGCTGTATCTGAAACATATTTTATATTCATGCTATAGATATTTATGGAGCAGCTAGCATATTCAAATGGAATAAATGAATGAATGAATGAATCAAGATTCATAATAACTGCATCCGTTAGAGGCTCACAATTTTTTTAATCACAAGGACTATTTTACTAATTTTTACTTACATGGATGCTATTTTGGTAACCTATACTATAATACAAATCACCCCAAAACTTCTGGCTTTAAAAAAAAGAACAACTTATTATTTCTCACAATTTTGTGGATTGGTGGATGGCTCATTTGTTGGTTACATCTGAGCCACTCTCATGGCTGTGAATGCTGGAGAGTCAGCTGGTCCAGAGGGTATCATCCACATGTCTGGCAGTTGGTGCTGGCTACCATCTCGGGTACCTCGGTTCTCCTTCATGTGGCCTCTCAATCCCAGTAGGCTAGACTGGCTTCATTATGTAGTGTCTCAAGCAGGTTCAAAAGGGCAAAAGTAGAAGGTTCAAGGAAGGCTCCTTGAGGCCTACCCAGGCTTTGGAATTTACATGGTATCACTTCTGCCATATTCTATTGGTAAAAGGAAGTTTCAAGGCAGTCTAGATTAAAAATAGACTACTTCTCAATGGGAGAAATTGCAAAACACTGTGGCTGTTTTTTCAATCAAGTATTTTTAAATAATGATGTTGATAATCATGATAATGAAGATGATGAGGGGAATGATAAGGACACTAAAAGTACTGAGTATTTGCACTATCCAAGGCGTGTTTGAAGCACCTTAAACATCCATGTCTCACAACAACAGTTTGAAATGGGTGATGTTATCATCTTCAATTTACAGATAAGGAACTGAGTAGTTATTGAACTTGCTCAAGGTCTTACAGGCACTAAGTAGCAATTTAGGGATGCAAACCCAGGTTTACTGGCTTTATAGCCTGTGGTTTTTCTCTCTTCTCCCACTTCTCTATATTCTTTATGCAATAATTAATCCCTGGTGTCTGTATTATACCTTTCCATGTCAACATCAGTCTTGATTTTAAGAAACGATACAAAACTATAAAGTGTTAATAATGATATTATAAAACTAGAAAAATTATTGTGTGGCTGGGTTGCTAATAAACAATATGGTTGAATGAGCATGTAGATATGTACACACTGTTAATTTCTACTAGTAGCCTGCCAAAAAAGTATGTTAAATTCTTTTTCTTTTTAAGATTGATCTAGAAACAGATGAGCAGAAACTCCATTTAATGAATACAGATTGCAGCTGGTCCTTCTCCTGGGTTCTTATGTTAATCAATAGCTTTCCCATTGGCTAGAAATCTCAACATGGTTTCATCATCTTCTCTCTTCCTCATTCCACACAACCAAATTTATTTTTGAAGATTTCTCCTATCTCTTTCCTCCCTTGCATTTCTATTGGACACAACCTTTTTCATCTTAAAGTGTGTTCTGTGGAACAGCAGCATCAGCATCACTTGGGAGCTTGTTAGAAATGCATAATCTCAGATTGCACCCTACAGCTACCAAATCAGAATCTGCATTTTAACGATGCATCCACTGTGAAGGCTAAGAAGCATAGTGGATGAGAGCATCAGCCTGGGGTTGCTAGCTGAGTAACCATAGGCAGGTTACTCAACCTTTCCAAGCCCTGGATTCTTCATGTATAAGATGTGGACAATAATGGTATGTAGCTCTGAGGGCTGTGCAAGGATTATATGAGATTATGCACATTGCCTGGTACACTGTATGCGCTCAACAAATGGTAGGTAAATGTATACACCTTTACTGTCATTGTGCTGGTTGAGACATTATTTCCTGGCCCATTGTGATAACTTCCTGTGATTTTCAGCCTCAGGCTCTTCCTGTTCTTTTCATCACACACTCTAGTGCCAGCTATTTCTAAGAGCACAGATCTGATTCTGATCCTGCCCTCCTCAAAAAGTTTCAAGGCATCTCACTGCATTTATAAACCAACTTCTTGGCATGGAATCCACAGCCCCCTACTTTCTGAGTACAGCCTGAGAAAGAAGGATATGGTGGAAACCAGGGAGGGCCTAAGAGTCAGGAGCTTCAAATTTTTGCCCTTGTTCTGGCAACAAAAAGCTTTGTGATTTTGAGTTATCACTTTACCCTCTTTGGGCTCCAGTTTCCAAATCTATAAATTAAGTAGTTTAGTTAACAGTTTTTTAAAAAATATTTTCTTCTGTACAGGATGTGCAGGTTTGTTACATAGGTAAATGTGTGCCACGTCGGTTTGCTGCACAGATCAATCCATCACCTAGGTATTAAGCCCAGCATCCATTAGCTATTCTTCCTGATGCCCTCACTCCCCTCACCCTGCTGACAGGCCTCAGTGTGTTTTGTTCTTCCCAATGTGTCCATGTGTTCTCACTGTTTAGCTCCCACTTATAAGTGAGAACATGCGGTGTTTGGTTTTCTGTTCCTGCATTTGTTTGCTGAGGATAACAGTTTCTAGCTCCATCCATGTCCCTGCAGAGGATGTAATCTCATTATTTTTCATGGCTTCATAGTATTCCATGGTGTATATGTGCCACATTTTCTTTATCCAGTCTATCATTGATGGGCATTTGGGTGGATTCCATGTCTCTGCTATTGTGAACAGTGCTGCAATGAACATACACATGCATGTATCTTCATAATAGAATGATTTATATTGCTTTGGGTATATACCCAGTAATGGGATTGCCGGGTCAAATGTTATTTCTGCTTCTAGGTCTTTGAGGAATCATCACACTGTCTTCCACATGGTTGAACTAATATACATTCCCACCAACAGTGTAAAAGTATTCCTTTTTCTCTGCAACCTCACTAGCATCTGTTGTTTCTTGACTTTTTAATAATTGCCATTCTGACTGGCATGAGATGGTATCTCATTGTGGTTTTGATTTGCATTTCTTTAATGATCAGTTGAGCTTTTTTTCATATGTCTGTCTTGCCTGAATGTCTTCTTTTGAGAAGTGTCTGCTCATGTCCTTTGCAAGGGTCTTACATCTAGTAATTGACCAGGGTGGAACTTAAACCAGGTCTACTGACACCAGGAATTCCAAAGCAGTCAACACAACATTGAAAATTGAGGAGAGGAGGCCCGGCGTGGTGGCTCACGCCTGTAATCCCAGCACTTTGGGAGGCCGAGGCGGGCAGATCACAAGGTCAGGAGATCGAGACTATCCTGGCTAACACAGTGAAACCCCGTCTCTACTAAAAATACAAAAATTAGCTGGGCGTGGTGGTGGGCACCTGTAGTCCCAGCTACTCGGGAGGCTGAGGCAGGAGAATGGCATGAACCCGGGACGCAGAGCTTGCAGTGAGCCAAGATCGCGCCACGGCACTCCATCCAGCCTGGGTGACAGAGCGAGACTCCGTCTCAAAAAAAAAAAAAAAAAAAAAGAAAAGAAAAGAAAAAAGAAAATTGAGGAGAGGAACCTCATTCCTTATTTCTTATTCCTGGAAATAATTTTGTCAATTGCTTAGGAACAGACTTACATATGGCATTTTAGATAGCTGTTATTAAAAGATGTCTAGTATATCTGCCTTGAGTGTTTTTCAGAGAACTAGCAAATGTATTCAGTTTTATAAATTAGGAAGAACAACACATTTAATAAGCTATAGGAACCACCCGTAGTCTCAGTAAAAATCATATAGTGTTTTAGAAATGCTTTTTTCCCCTCTTCTGATTAAAAGGCTACTTTATACTTTCAAATAGGTTTCTGATAGAAGAGAATACCTTTGAAGTAGTATCCCAGAATTACACTCCCAATGATGGTGTGATGAGTCAGAGGTAGCTTTTTATCCTCAAGAAGCTCAAAGCTCTATTTTCATAATGCAATGTTAAGTTTTTCTGTTGTTAAGTAGCAAGTTCTTGTGGTTTTGCTGCTGCTGCAATATATTTAATTCAAAATTATTCCCATTTTTCTCAGTTCTTACATGAAAAAGGTAAACATTGTTTGTGAGATATTTAATCAATTTTGACCCTTTGATATGATTCACTTTTGTCTTTAAATTCAGACATTAGTAGCAATGAAATCACTTAATGAAGAATCCTTTCATAAACTGATGAGATGAGTACATTTAATCTTAGAAGAAAATGTACTGACAGTTGTCGATACCGTTTTCTTCCCCTCAATTCTGTGATGTGCATTCCACGTGTGTTTCTGAGGGTATATCTATTAATGTGAATGTTGTGTTTTTACCTCCCAAAGCAGTTATTAAATTAATGGTATATTTTATGAATTATATTTTAGAATCAAGAAACCATTGTAGATTGTTCTCTGGGACACCTAATGGGTACAGTTGATCTACAGGAAGCATAGGAGACACTGGATTTTCAGTTCTTGAGATGAGGTAATGTCTTAGGCATTAAAAAAAATTATTCTCAGTGGAGCTCAGCACAGTGGCTTGGAGATAGAGTGTTCTGTAAATATGTGTTAAATGATGAATTTACAAACACAAGAAATCAAGATACCAATTAAGTATAGTTTTTTGAGTGGACTATAGCTACATCTCAACATTGCTAAAATGGCCAAATGGAAAAATCTGATGCTACCCCTGCTAGGGTAGAGTCATAAAGGAATTGTAACTGTAGGAAGTGTAGCACTGTTCCTAACTTTAGGTGAGAGAGGAGGCGTTTTGTAGAATGAACTAAATTATTGGTGTAGAGAGCTGTCAACAAAAAATCGGGGGCAGTAAAAGAAAATATTGTTAATTTCTCTATTTTGCTTTGGGCTGATTCCATAGAGCTCTGTGAAGAGAATGGATAATTAATGTCTGCCATTCTGACAAGAAATCCAAGTAAATTCTGAGTCAGGTATTTCTTTAAAATTTGACAACTTTTAGAGCATAATTATACAATCTTGATTTACTCAGTAAACTTTTAAGTATTTGTTATAGCTATTAGCAACTGTATCAGTGTTCCACAAGGGAGGGACTATGGTTTGGTAGAAAGGACTCAGGGCTGGTTTCTAGCTGCTTTTTAGGTGTGGGTCTCTGGACCCACAATGAACTGTGTTAAAAATAATTTGGTTTATTTGTGGCTCATTTTTCTCATCTTTAACACTTGACAGTCTCTAAAGTATGTTTCAGATTCAATGTTCCATGACCCTGTGACATTATAACCCACAAAAAGCAGTAATTTCTGAGACATAATACAAGAATCTAGGTTTCCGACAATTTGGTATGATAATGAGTGCCTTCAAACTACTGGCCATATTTAAGATACATTTTACTAATTCAGAAACATTTGCTCTTTGTTGAGGAGAAGCTATTTCTATTAAGAGAATATAAAATCCCTTATAGAAAATCTTAAAAGTAGAAGCTACAAGCCTGAGGTAAATTAATACCTAAGCAATTTTTACTCATTCATTTTTATTAATTGAGATCAAAGTTTAAATGAGGCACCTAGAATTGAATAAGAATAGAATAAGGATACGATTATTATTTGACTGAGTGACAAATACCCAAGTATCATTATTAACTTCATTTGAAAGTAAACATGTATACATATCATGGCCAAACATAGAAAACACACAAAGAATCTCTATCAAATCACCTCTGTAAATCTGCATATAAATATGCTTATGCATAGAAACGCTATGTAAAGGGACAAAAATAAATTTATTAGTCACCCTTTTTATTTTCTACTTTGATTAAATGCTAAATAAAGCTCCTTACAACTCTTAGTAAATATAATTTAAAATAATTTATTGGCCAATTATTTGAGGACTATTGGGACTGCTACTAGAAAAAGGTCTGTGGTTTAAAGCTAAGTCTTTAAAATCATAATATTTTTCTGTATTAAAAAAAACAATGAAAGTAAGCAATTGCTCTTCAATTATCACATAATAAGATGTTTCTGACCCATTGTGCTGGGTCTTCAGAAGTCAATATTATTCACTGAGCCCGGACTGTTGCATCTTAGAAAAGTGAGAATGAAGACCCCTGAAACTGTGGCCATGACACAGCTTCTTATTGACGTTTTATAGGAGCATCCAGCTGCATATGTAGGTCTCTAGACCTCAGCTATGGAAATAAAATGTTTCAGATGCTACCTGTCTCAGTGTGTAGTTCTCATGTGGTTTACAGAACCATTCATCCAGATATGCATTTAGATACTATCCAGTTCTGAAATGGTGCCTAAAAATTCTAGAGTAAAATAAATAGGGTTAAAAAATCACATCTGGGTTGATTCAAATACAAGTTTATCCAAACACAATTGAAATATAAAAATGGAGATCAGATATAAAAATGGTTAACTCTTTTTCTAGAAGGGGCTGGTTGAAAATTGGTTTCAGATGTTTACGGAGAAAACAAATTTAATGTATTTAGATGAAGAAGGTGGGTTTACAGACTTTATCCACAAGCAAAAATAACAATATTTGTCTTAGTGTAGAACCCAGGCATTAAATGCATTGTTTCCTTTCCTAACTATATATAAGTCTAAAGAGGAAAAGATAGATATAATGAATACCTATGAAAATTTAAGGGCTAATTACTTTTTGTACCTTAGAACAAACATGTATACTGTAACCAAAAGGGAATGTTTCTTGTTTTTTTGTTTTGTTTTGTTTTGTTTGTTTGTTTTTTTTTTGAGATGACGTCTCACTCTGTTGCCCAAGCTGGAGTGCAGTGGCGTGATCTCGGCTTACTGTAACCTCCACCTCCTGGGTTCAAGCAATTCTCCTGCCTCAGCCTCCTGAGTAGCTGGGACTACAGGCACGCGCCACCATGCTCCGCTAATCTTTTTGTATTTTTAGTAGACAGGGCCTCACTATGTTGGCCAGACTGGTCTTGAACTTCTGACCTTGTGATCCACCTGCCTCCACCTCCCAAAGTGCTGGGATTACAGGCGTGAGCCACTGCACCCGGCCAGGAATGTTTCTTAATTATGCTTAAAGTCCAGAAGTAAAGTATTATTATTAAAGTGCAGATGCCAGTTTCTACAGTTAGCAGGTGTGAGAACAAAGGTAATCTAAAATGATGCTTAAAACATCAACTCATTTCTATCAGACTTTAGTTCTCCTCTTGTAGGGCTACAGGAGAAAGCAAAAGAAACTCCAAGTTACTGGGTTCTCCAGTGTGATAAGTAAAGGTTGTCAAGGTCGTGCAGTAGAAAAGAAACAGGCAGAGCTGAATGTTAGCTCAGCTCTTAGATAGCTGTTGCAGCATTAGGCCTATCATTTCTCCTTTCTGAGCCTTAGCAAACAAAGGTAATAATACTTATTTCACAGGTTTGTTACATGTAATCTTACACATTGCATGTGTGCAATAAATGGTAACTTATTCTAAAAGGTGGGGCTTAGTTGTTGAGGGTATTAGTATTGGACCATATAAAACTGACATTTTTTATAGATAAAAAATAGCCAAATTTCAGACTTCACTCTAAGGTGATACCCTCCTAGGAACCTTGAGGAAACTGTTACAGTGAGGCCACAGTGTGGAGGGCAAGGTCAGGTTCCTTGGTGAGTTTTGAGTCAATGGTCATGGATGGCCATTTTCATTAGTGACTAGTTTATAATATGCTGAAATAATATACACCATCATGAAGCCTGGGTATCTCAGACTATCCCATTCCCTACCCACAATATAGATCAACATTTTACATCTTGCTAAAGTTAGCATATTAAGCTCATTGTATTTGCATGGTTACACTTCTCTTCCATGCTGCTAAGAGTCACAAGTACACAAGAAGAATGGGCATAAACATATCGGTACACCTGCCCTTTCTAATAATACCAGTAAGATAGACAATCATGTCTAGACTCATGGTGATCCATGTACTTTCCTAAAAGTGTGATTTCAGAGTGTTTCCCATATTGTTGATTTCCTTCTCAGTCACTCTTCTTTGGATTTGAGGCAGACGTTTCTGGAAATTTCCACTCAGCAGGATGTAGAGAAAAGGGTTAATGCTGCTGCTGGCATAGCTGAGACAGATGGAGAGGTAATAACCCACATAGAAGGCCAGTGTGGGCTGTTCCATCTGTAAGTTCACCAGTTGTATCACATGATAGGGGGCAGCACTCAGGATAAAGACTACCACCAGCACCAGCACCATCTTTGTCAACTTCATCACTCTCTGTTTTGGTACACTGGGATTGCAGCTGCAGAGGAAACATTCAGATAGACAGGGTATAAACAACCATAGAAATTATGGGGCAATGTGTTCCTAGAACCTTTTGGACAGTTCATAATGGCTTTGCAGTGAAATATGAAGCTCATTATTATATTCCTACTTACTCGGTGCATTGTGATATATTCTTTTTTATTCTTGTTGAAAACTTTCCAAAGTTTCCAAAGCTGGAACATTTTTTTGTTGTTGTTAATTTTTTTAATTTTTTGTGGGTACATAGTAGGTGTATATATTTATGGGGTAAATGAGATGTTTTGATACAGGCATGCAATGTGTAATAATCACATCATGAAGAATTGGGTATCCATCCCTTGAAGCATTTATACTTTGTATTACGAACAATCCAATTATACTCTTTTAGTTATTTTTAAAAGTACAATTATTATTGACTATAGTCACCTTGTTGTGCTATCAAATGCTAGGCCTTATTCATTCTTTTGAACTATTTTTTAATACCCATTAACCATCCTCTCCTCACCCTCAGGCCCCTACTACCCTTTCCAGCCTCTGGTAACCATCTTTCTACTCTCTATGTCCATGAGTAAAATTGTTTTGATTTTTAGATCCCACAAATGTGTGAGAACATGTGATGTTTGTCTTTCTGTGCCTGGTTTATTTCACTTAACATAATGACCTTCGGTTCCATCCATGTTCTTGCAAATGACAGTATCTCATTCTGTTTTATGGCTGAATAGTACTCCATTGTGTACACATATCACATTATTTTTATCTATTGATCTGTTGATGGACACTTAGGTTGATTCTAAATCTTGGCAATTTATATAGCCAAGCTTTTCAACTTGATGCGATCCCATTTGTCCTTTTTTTTTTTTTTTTTTTTTGAGACGGAGTCTCGCTCTGTCGCCCAGACTGGAGTGCAGTGGCACGATCTCGGCTCACTGCCAGCTCCGCCTCCTGGGTTCACGCCATTCTCCTGCCTCAGCCTCCCGAGTAGCTGGGACTACAGGCACCCGCCACCACGCCCAGCTAATTTTTTGTATTTTTAGTAAGAGACAGGGTTTCACCGTGTTAGCCAGGATGGTCTTGATCTCCTAACCTCGCGATCCGCCCGCCTTGGCCTCCCAAAGTGCTGGGATTATAGGCGTGAGCCACCGCGCCCGGACCTATTTGTCCATTTTTTGCTTTGGTTGCCTGTGCCTGTGGAGTAAGAAATTTTGCCCAGACCAATGTCCTGGAGATTTTCTCCAATATTTTCTGGTAGAAGTTTCATAGTTTGAAGTCTTAGATTTAAGTCTTTAATCCACTTTGATTTGATTTTTGTATATAATGAGAAATGGGGCTCTAGTTTCATTCTTCTGCATATGGACATCCAATTTTACCAGCATCATTTATTGAAGAGGCTGTCTTTTCCCCAGTGTATATGTTCTTGGCACCTTTGTTAAAAATGAATTCATTGTAGGTGTGTGAATTTGTTTCTGGGTTTTCTATTCTGTTTCATTGGTCTATGTCTCTGTTATTATGCCAGTACCAGGCTGTTTTGGTTACCATAGATCTGTAGTATTATTTGAAGTAAGGTAATGTGATTCCTCTAGTTTTATTCTTTTTGCTCAGGATATATTTGGCGATTCTGGGTCTTTTGTGGTTCCATATAAATTTTAAGATTTTTTTTTCTATTTCTGTGAAGAATATCATTGGTATTTTGATAGACATTGCTTTGAATCCGTAGATTGCTTTGGGTAGTATGAACATTTTAACAATACTGATTTTTCCAAACAATGAATGTGGAATATCTTTCCATTTTTTGGTGTCCTCTTCAATTTCTTTCATCAGTGTTTTATAGTTTTCATTATAGAGATCTTTCACTTCTTTGTTAAGTTTTTAGGTATTTAATTTTATTTGTGGCTATTATCAATGGTCTTACTTTTTTATTTCTTTTTCAGATTGTTGACTGTTGGCATATGGAAATGCTACTGATTTTTGTATGTTGATTTTGTATCCTGAAACTTTACCGAATTTATCAGTTCTAATAGTTTTTTTTGTGTGTGGAGTCTTTAGAGTTTTCCAAATATAAAATCATGTCATCTGTAAACAAGGATAATTTGGCTTATTCCTTTCCAATTCAGATGTCCTTTATTTCTTTCTTTTGTCTGATTGCTCTAGCTAGGACCTCAGTACTATGTTGAATAACAGTGGTGAAAGTGGGCATCCTTGTCATGTTCCAAATCTTAGAGGGAAGTCTTTTAGTTTTTTCCCCATTCAGTATGATGCTAGCTGGGGGTCTGTCATATATGGCTTTTATTATGTTGAGGTATGTTCCTCCTATAACTAGTTTTTTTAAGGTTTTTATCATAAAGAGATGTTGAATTTTATCAGATGCTTTTTCAGCATTTGATATTTCTATTTATTATATTGAATTTAAATGATCATATGTTGATCATTTAAATGATCATTCTGTTGATATGATGTATTACATTGATTAATTTACATATGTTGAATCATCCTGGCACCCCTGGGATAAATCCCACTTGGTTATGATGAATGAGATTTCTAATATATCATTGAATTTGGTTTGCTAATATTTTGTTGTGAATTTTTGCATGAATATTCATCAGAGAGATTTGCCTGTAGTTTTCTTTTTTGTTGTGTCTTTGTCTGATTTTGGTATCACAGTAATACTGGTGTTGTACAATGAGTTTGGAATTATTCCCTGCTCTTCTATATTTCAGAGTAATTTGAGTAGAATTTGTATTAGCTCTTTAAATGTTTAGCAGGATTCAATGAAGCCATTGGGTCCTGGGTTTTTGTTTCTTGGGAGACTTTTAATTATGGCTTTGATCTTGTTACTTGTTAGTGGTCATTCGGATTTTGGATTTCTTCCTGGTTCAATCTTGGTAGGTTATATATGTATAGGAATTTGTCCATTTCTTCTAGATTTTCCAATTTAATGGCATACAGTTGCTCATGGTAGCCACTAATGATCCTTTGAATTTCTGCAGTATCAGTTGTAAGGTCTACTTTCCATTTCTGAATTTATTTATTTAGATCTTCTGTCTTTTTCTCAGTTAGTCTGGCTAAAAGTTTGTCAATTTTGTTTAACTTTAAAAAAAATCAGATTTTTGTTTCACTGATCTCTTCTATTGTTTTCTTCATTTTAATCTCATTCATTTCTGCTGTGATCTTTATTGTTTCTTTTCTTCTACTAATTTTGGGTTTGGTTTGCTCTTGCTTTTCTAGTTCTTTAAGGTACATTATTAGACTGTTTATTTGACATTTTTCATCTTTTTTGATGTAGGCACTTACAGCTATAAACTTCCCATTTAGTACTGCTTTTGCTGTATCCCATAGGTTTTGGTATGTTGTGTTTCCATTATCATTTGTTTCAAGAAATTTTTCAACTTCCTTAATTTCTTCATTGACCCACTGGTCATTCAGGAGCATATTTTGTAATTTCCATGTGTTTGTATAGTTTCCAAAATTCCTCTTATTGATTTACAGTTTTATTCTATTGTGGTCAGAGAAGATGTTTGGTATTATTTCAATTATTTGAATTTTTAAAGACTTGTTTTGTGACCTAACATATGTTCTATCCTTGAGAATGATCCATGTGCTAAGGAAAATAATGTATATTCTGCTGCCATTGGATGAGATGTCCTGTAAATATATATTAGATCCATTTGGTCTACAGTGCACATTAAGTGCAGTGTTTCTTTGTCAATTTTCTGGCTGGAAGATTTGTTCAATGCTGAAAGTAAGTTATTGAAGTTTCCAGCTACTATTATATTGGGGCCTATCTCTCTCTTTAATTCTAATAATATTTGCTTTATATATCTGGATACTCCAGTGTTGGGTGAATATATATTTTAAATTGTTATATCCTCTTGCTAAATTGACCCCTTTTTATCATTATATGGTGATCTTCTTTGTCTCTTGTTATAGTTTTCTAATTGAAATCTATTTTGTCTGATATGACTACTCCTGCTTTTTTTGGTTTCCATTGGTATGGTGTATGTTTTTCCATTCCTTTTTTTTCAGTCTATGTGTGTCTTTATAGTTGAAGTGTGTTTCTTGAAGGCAATAGATCAACAGGTCTTGTTTTTTCATTCAGTCAGCCAGTCTTTGTCTTTTGATTGAAGAGTTTAGTCCATTTATATTCAATGTTGTTATTGATAAGCAAGGACTTACTCCTGCCATTTTAAAATTTGTTTTCTGGTTGTTTTGCGTTCTCTTCCTTCTTTCTTTCCTTCCTGTCTTCCTCTAGTGAAGGTGATTTTCTCTGGTAATAGGATTTAGTTTATTGCTTTTTATTTTTTGTCTATCCATTGTATGTTTTCTGATTTGAGGTTGCCATAAGTCTTACAAATACTATGTTATAAGGCATTATTTTAACCTGATAACAACTTAACACTGTTTGCATAAACAAACAAGCAAAAAGAAAACTAGTAAAAACTCTACACCTTAACTTTGTCCCCCAATTTTTAACTTTTTGTTGTTTCAGTGTATATCTTATTGTATTATCTGTCTTGAAAAGTTGTTGTAGCTATTATTTTTGGGTTTTTTTGTTATTTTATTTTATTTTTTATTTTTATTTTTTATTTTATTATTATTATACTTTAAGTTTTAGGGTACATGTGCACAATGTGCAGGTTAGTTACATATGTATACATGTGCCATGCTGGTGTGCTGCACCCATTATCTCATCATTTAGCATTAGGTATATCTCCTAATGCTATCCCTTCCTCCTCCCCCCACCCCAAAACAGTCCCCAGAGGGTGATGTTCCCCTTCCTGTGTCCATGTGTTCTCATTGTTCAATTCCCACCTATGAGTGAGAACATATGGTGTTTGGTTTTTTGTCCTTGCGACAGTTTACTGAGAATGATGATTTCCAATTTCATCCATGTCCCTATAAAGGACATGAACTCATCATTTTTTATGGCTGCATAGTATTCCATGGTGTATATGTGCCACATTTTCTTAATCCAGTCTATCATTGTTGGACATTTGGGTTGGTTCCAAGTCTTTGCTACTGTGAATAGTGCCGCAATAAACATTCGTGTGCATGTGTCTTTATAGCAGCATGATTTATAGTCCTTCGGGTATATACCCAGTAATGGGATGGCTGGGTCAAATAGTATTTCTAGTTGTAGATCCCTGAGGAATCGCCACACTGACTTCCACAATGGTTGAACTAGTTTACAGTCCCACCAACAGTGTAAAAGTGTTCCTATTTCTGCACATCCTCTCTAGCACCTGTTGTTTCCTGACTTTTTAATGATGGCCATTGTAACTGGTGTGAGATGGTATCTCATTGTGGTTTTGATTTGCATTTGTCTGAGGCCCAGTGATGGTGAGCATTTTTTCATGTGTTTTTTTGGCTGCATAAATGTCTTCTTTTGAGAAGTGTCTGTTCATGTCCTTCGCCCACTTTTTGATGGGCTTGTTTGTTTTTTTCTTGTAAATCTGTTTGAGTTCATTGTAGAGTCTGGATATCAGCCCTTTGTCAGATGAGTAGGTTGCGAAAATTTTCTCCCATTTTGTAGGTTGCCTGTTCACTCTGATGGTAGTTTCTTTTGCTGTGCAGAAGCTCTTTAGTTTAATTAGACTCCATTTGTCAATTTTGGCTTTTGTTGCCATTGCTTTTGGTGTTTTAGACATGAAGTCCTTGCCCATGCCTATGTCCTGAATGGTAATGCCTAGGTTTTCTTCTAGGGCTTTTATGGTTTTAGGTCTAACGTTAAGTCTTTAATCCATCTTGAATTAATTTTTGTATAAGGTGTAAGGAAGGGATCCAGTTTCAGCTTTCTACATATGGCTAGCCAGTTTTCCCAGCACCATTTATTAAATAGGGAATCCTTTCCCCATTGCTTGTTTTTCTCAGGTTTGTCAAAGATCAGATAGTTGTAGATATGCAGCATTATTTCTGAGGGCTCTGTTCTATTCCATTGATCTATATCTCTGTTTTGGTACCAGTACCATGCTGTTTTGGTTACTGCAGCCTTGTAGTATTGTTTGAAGTCAGGTAGCGTGATGCCTCCAGCTTTGTTCTTTTGGCTTAGGATTGACTTGGCAATGTGGGCTCTTTTTTGGTTCCATATGAACTTTAAAATAGTTTTTTTCCAATTCTGTGAAGAAGGTCATTGGTAGCTTGATGGGGATGGCATTGAATCTATAAATTACCTTGGGCAGTATGGCCATTTTTATGATATTGATTCTTCCTACCCATGAGCATGGAATGTTCTTCCATTTCTTTGTATCCTCTTTTATTTCACTGAGCAGTGGTTTGTAGCTCTCCTTGAAGAGGTCCTTCACGTCCCTTGTAAGTTGGATTCCTAGGTATTTTATTCTCTTTGAAGCAATTGTGGATGGGAGTTCACTCATGATTTGGCTCTCTGTTTGTCTGTTATTGGTATATAAGAATGCTTGTGATTTTTGTACATTGATTTTGTATCCTGAGACTTTGCTGAAGTTGCTTATCAGCTTAAGGAGATTTTGGGCTGAGACAATGGGGTTTTCTAGATATACAATCATGTCATCTGCAAACAGGGACAATTTGACTTCCTCTTTTCCTAATTGAATACCCTTTATTTCCTTCTCCTGCCTCATTGCCCTGGCCAGAACTTCCAACACTATGTTGAATAGGAGTGGTGAGAGAGGGCATCCTTGTCTTGTGCCAGTTTTCAAAGGGAATGCTTCCAGTTTTTGCCCATTCAGTATGATATTGGCTGCGGGTTTGTCATAGATAGCTCTTATGATTTTGAGATACGTCCCATCAATACCTAATTTATTGAGAGTTTTTAGCATGAAGTGTTGTTGAATTTTCTCAAAGGCCTTTTCTGCATCTATTGAGATAATCGTGTGGTTTTTGTCTTCGGTTCTGTTTATATGCTGGATTACCTTTATGGATTTGCATATATTGAACCAGCCTTGCATCCCAGGGATGAAGCCCACTTGATCATGGTGGATAAGCTTTTTGATGTGCTGCTGGATTCAGTTTGCTGGTATTTTATTGAGGATTTTTGCATCAATGTTCATCAAGGATATTGGTCTAAAATTCTCTTTTTTGGTTGTGTCTCTGCCTGGCTTTGGTATCAGGATGATGCTGGCCTCATAAAATGAGTTAGGGAGGATTCCCTCTTTTTCTATTGATTGGAATAGTTTCAGAAGGAATGGTACCAGTTCCTCCTTGTACCTCTGGTAGAATTTGGCTGTGAATCCATCTGGTCCTGGACTCTTTTTGGTTGGTAAGCTATTGATTATTGCCACAATTTCAGAGCCTGTTATTGGTTTATTCCGAGATTCAACTTCTTCCTGGTTTAGTCTTGGGAGGTTGTATGTGTCGAGGAATTTATCCATTTCTTCTAGATTTTTTAGTTTATTTGCGTAGAGGTGATTGTAGTATTCTCTGATGGTAGTTTGTATTTCTGTGGGATCAGTGGTGATATCCCCTTTATCACTTTTTATTGCCTCTATTTGATTCTTCTCTCTTTTCTTCTTTATTAGTCTTGCTAGCGGTCTATCAATTTTGTTGATCCTTTCAAAAAACCAGCTCCTGGATTCATTAATTCTTTGAAGGGTTTTTTGTGTCTCTATTTCCTTCAGTTCTGCTCTGATTTTAGTTATTTCTTGCCTTCTGCTAGCTTTTGAATGTGTTTGCTCTTGGTTTTCTACTTCTTTTAATTGTGATGTTAGGGTGTCAATTTTGGATCTTTCCTGCTTTCTCTTGTGGGCATTTAGTGCTATAAATTTCCCTCTACACACTGCTTTGAATGTGTCCCAGAGATTCTGGTATGTTGTGTCTTTGTTCTCGTTGGTTTCAGAGAACATCTTTATTTCTGCCTTCATTTCGTTATATACCCAGTAGTCATTCAGGAGCAGGTTGTTCAGTTTCCATGTAGTTGAGCAGTTTTGAGTGAGTTTCTTAATCCTGAGTTCTAGTTTGATTGCACTGTGGTCTGAGAGACAGTTTGTTATAATTTCTGATCTTTTACATTTGCTGAGGAGAGCTTCACTTCCACGTATGTGGTCAATTTTGGAATAGGTGTGGTGTGGTGCTGAAAAAAATGTATATTCTGTTGATTTGGGGTGGAGAGTTCTGTAGATGTCTATTAGGTCTGCTTGGTGCAGAGCTGAGTTCAATTCCTGGGTATCCTTGTTAACTTTCTGTCTCGTTGATCTGTCTAATGTTGACAGTGGGGTGTTAAAGTCTCCCATTATTATTGTGTGGGAGTCTAAGTCTCTTTGTAGGTCACTCAGGACTTGCTTTATGAATCTGGGTGCTCCTGTATTGGGTGCATATATATTTAGGATAGTTAGCTCTTCCTGTTGAATTGATCCCTTTACCATTATGTAATGGCCTTCTTTGTCTCTTTTGATCTTTGTTGGTTTAAAGTCTGTTTTATCAGAGACTAGGATTGCAACCCCTGCCTTTTTTTGTTTTCCATTTGCTTGGTAGATCTTCCTCCATCCTTTTATTTTGAGCCTATGTGTGTCTCTGCACGTGAGATGGGTTTCCTGAATACAGCACACTGATGCGTCTTGACTCTTTATCCAATTTGCCAGTCTGTGTCTTTTAATTGGAGCATTTAGTCCATTTACATTTAAAGTTAATGTTGTTACGTGTGAATTTGATCCTGTCATTATGATGTTAGCTGGTTATTTTGCTCATTAGTTGATGCAGTTTCTTCCTAGCCTCGATGGTCTTTACAATTTGGCATGATTTTGCAGTGGCCGGTACCAGTTGTTCCTTTTCATGTTTAGTGCTTCCTTCAGGAGCTCTTTTAGGGCAGGCCTGGTGGTGACAAAATCTCTCAGCATTTGCTTGTCTGTAAAGGATTTTATTTCTCCTTCACTTATGAAGCTTAGTTTGGCTGGATATGAAATTCTGGGTTGAAAATTCTTTTCTTTAAGAATGTTGAATATTGGCCCCCACTCTCTTCTGGCTTGTAGAGTTTCTGTTGAGAGATCCACTGTTAGTCTGATGGGCTTCCCTTTGCGGGTAACCTGACCTTTCTCTCTGGCTGCCCTTAACATTTTTTCCTTCATGTCAACTTTAGTGAATCTGACAATTATGTGTCTTGGAGTTGCTCTTCTCAAGGAGTATCTTTGTGGCCTTCTCTGTATTTTCTGAATCTGAATGTTGGCCTCCCTGGCTAGATTGGGGAAGTTCTCCTGGATAATAACCTGCAGAGTGTTTTCCGACTTGGTTCCATTCTCCCTGTCACTTTCAGGTACACCAATCAGACGTAGATTTGGTCTTTTCACATAGTCCCATATTTCTTGGAGGCTTTGTTCGTTTCTTTTTATTCTTTTTTCTCTAAACTTCCCTTTCGCTTCATTTCATTCATTTCATCTTCTGTCACTGATACCCTTTCTTCCAGTTGATCGCAACAGCTCCTGAGGCTTCTGCATTCTTCACGTAGTTTTTGAGCCTTGGCTCTCAGCTCCATCGGCTCCTTTAAGCACTTCTCTGTATTGGTTATTCTAGTTATACATTCGTCTAAATTTTTTTTCAAAGTTTTTAACTTCTTTCCCTTTGTTTTGAATTTCCTCCTGTAGCTCAGAGTAGTTTGATCATCTGAAGCCTTCTTCTCTCATCAAATTCATTCTCCGTCCAGCTTTGTTCCATTGCTGGTGAGGAGATGTGTTCCTTTGGTGGAGGAGAGGCGCTCTGCTTTTTAGAGTTTCCAGTTTTTCTGCTCTGTTTTTTCCCCATCTTTGTGGTTTTATCTACTTTTGGTCTTTGATGATGGTGATGTACAGATGGGTTTTTGGTGTGGATGTCCTGTTTGTTAGTTTTCCTTCTAACAGACAGGACCCTCAGCTGCAGGTCTGTTGGAGTTTGCTAGAGGTCCACTCCAGACCCTGTTTGCATGGGTACCAGCAGCGGTGGCTGCAGAAAACTGGATTTTCGTGAACCGCGAATGCTGCTGTCTGATTGTTCCCCTGGAAGTTTTGCCTCAGAGGAGTACCTGGCCATGTGAGGTGTCAGTCTGCCCCTATTGGGGGGTGCCTCCCAGTTAGGCTGCTCGGGGGTCAGGGGTCAGGGACCCATTTGAGGAGCCAGTCTGCCTGTTCTCAGATCTCCAGCTGCGTGCTGGGAGAACCACTGCTGTCTTCAAAGCTGTCAGACAGGGACATTTAAGTCTGCAGAGGTTACTGCTGTCTTTTTGTTTGTCTGTGCCCTGCCCCCAGAGGTGGAGCCTACAGTGGCAGGCAGGCCTCCTTGAGCTGTGGTGGGCTCCACCCAGTTCGAGCTTCCAGGCTGCTTTGTTTACCTAAGAAAGCCTGGGCAATGGTAGGCAACCCTCCCCCACCCTCGCTGCTGCCTTGCAGTTTGGTCTCAGACTGCTGTGCTAGCAATTAGCGAGACTCTGTGGGCGTAGGACCCCCTGAGCCATGTGCAGGATATAATCTCCTGGTGTGCCGTCTCCTAAGCCTGTCGGAAAAGTGCAGTATTAGGGTGAGAGTGACCCGATTTTCCAGGTGCCATCTGTCACCCCTTTCTTTGACTAGGAAAGGGAACTCCCTGACCCCTTGTGCTTCCCGAGTGAGGCAATGCCTCACCCTGCTTTGGTTCGCGCACGGTGCACTGCATCCACTGTCCTGTGCCCACTGTCTGGCACTCCCTAGTGAGATGGACCTGGTACCTCAGATGGAAATGCAGAAATCACCTGACTTCTGCGTCGCTCATGCTAGGAGCTGTAGACCGGAGCTGTTCCTATTCGGCCATCTTGGCTCCTCCCTCCATGTCCTTTTACTTCTGATTGAAGTACTCCCTTTAGGATTTCTTGTAAGACAGGTCTAGTGTTGATGAAATTCCTCAGCTTTAGTTCATCTGGGAAAGTCGTTATTTCTCCTTCATGTTTGAAGAGTATTTTTGCTGGATATACTATTCTAGGGTATAAGTTTTTTTCCTTCAGTGTTTAAATATGTTATGCCACTCTCTCCTGTCATGTAAGGTTCAAAGCTGGAACATTTTGAGAGACCAAATAAATAACAAAGCATTAAATTATGACTCAATGTATGAAAGAAACATATCAGTCTATAGTAATATAAATAATATTGAATAAAATGAGGAGAGAAGAGCCAGACCTTTTTTACAGAAGCATTCCAAATAATATAGGGATTCTTACATAGATACTCCCCTTTCAGGAGATGGAGCTTAATTCCCATCTTCCTGCTTCCCCTTTGAAGGTAGGCTATGTTAGTGACTCATTTCCAAAGAATAGAATAGTGAAAGGGATAAATAGTAGTTTCATGGTGGAGAAACCTAGCAAACACCACCTTAACCAGGTAATCAAGGCTAGTATCAACAGTGATGTAACGTGGCTATCATGTGACCCCTGATATACTGTGATTAGAAGAGTTGATTTTTTTAAATAAAAACATGTAAGTACAGTCTAATCATGATATAATATCAGGCGAACTCATATTGGGAATGTTCTACAGGATACCTGGCCAGTGCTCAAGACTATGAAGGTCATGAAAAGTAAGGAAAGAGTGAGAAACTCACAGATCAGAGGACACTGGGAAGACATGATAACTAAATCCAATGTGCTATTCTGGATTGAATCTGGAACAGATTTAGGACTTTAATGGAAAAATTAGTGAAGTCCAGTAAAGAATGGAATTTAGTTAACAGTAATGTACTGCAATTTTCTTTGTTTTGACAAATATCCTAGGTAATGTAAGATGTTAACAATGGGAAAACTGAGTGAGGGGTATTTGGGAACCCTCTATACTATCTCTGTACTATCTGTACTATATCTCTACTATCCACTTTTTTAGAAATGCAAATTATTTTAAAATAAAACATATTTTAAAATTCCCATATTTAATCATGTTATGTCATATTTAGGCATTTAATGGAAATTTCCCTGGGACATGGGGGTAACAGATGAATAAAACTTGGGAATAATTTTAAAAGCATGGAAGCTAAAAATCATTTGATTCCCCTGCAATTTATCAGAGTAGGCACTATCATTCCTCTAATTTTTTGCATTTTGATGTGTATGAGATTTGTTTCATAAGATCCTCTTAGCATTTCTGAGAAAAGAGTCAGGAGCAAAATGATCTGATTTGGAGAACTGTTTAAAAAAGGCTCAAGCATTCTCTCTAGCTGTTGGTATCTTTAATATTCCATATGATTTCATTTTAACCTTCTCACCAACTCAGCTCCCTGGGATACATTTATAAGCTAATTTTTTTTTCTGTAACTGTGGCTACTTCCTTTTTCTTCCCAAATGGACCACACTTTACTAGTGCAAGACTTTCAAAGAATTCCAAGAAACTAAGTGGGAAAAAAATGTTGTGAGCCAACAGACTACTTACAAACCTTTGGTTCAAGGGTTTGCCACAAATTTTGAGGAATGGTGGTTAAGTTGCTCACATTTTTTTAAACAAAAAGTTTGTAAAATTTGTAAATTTGTAGTGTGCAGGGAAACCCCGCAAACTTGCCTTTTCATAAGAAACACAAAAATATATTTAAAATATAATGTTTAATAAATGTAAGTGTGTTTTTAACCAACAGGTTATATAATTACTGACTTATTCATTTGAACAAGTAGATTGTGGAATACACAATCTCAAGGTGAAAATAATTTAGATTTATTTATGCAGCTTTAGAGACAAGTATCTTCAAAGGTCCTTCTCAAGTTTATTGACTTTAGGTTAACTCTTTGGTTTCATTTGCTCCTAATTAATCTTTTAATATTAATAAAACCCTTCCTTTAAAATTCAAATATTAGTGAGACTTTTCTCCTTTAAATTAAAAAAATTGAAACACAAAAATTAAAAGGTTGCACATAACATCTAAGATATTTACATATGCATGCAACTCTGCAAAATGTGCAATGAAAACAGTTAAATAACTTAATAACAAATATAAAATTATTCTTTAAATAGAATCTTGAGTTCCGTATGCATTTTAATGAAACCATTACATCTGTGATTTCAACACTCATCACTGAGAGATTCTTAAGCAGTTTATTTAGTACATGTCTTATTTTCCAAAAATTTTTTCTATAGACATATATCAATGTCCACATGTCTAAATGTGGTATGTTTCAAGTCACTGTTGCCTAAGTTTCTATTGTAGATGTCTTAGGCTATCTAAATTGTTCTTTTAACAAATAAAACAAGGCAAACACTTACCATCTGGCATCCTTATTCTGTTGATACATCTCCCAAGTATAGCATAAAATTAAAATATAGCACACCAAAATCAAGGGTAGAGGGAAAAAAAAAGTTGTTATCGTCAAATAAAGTGTATACCTGTAAAATGAGAGAGAGAGGAGAGAGAGAGAAAGAACAACACCATTACATTAATTGGATTAGGAATTGGCTTTTGCAGTTTCCGAGGCATAATTCTTTCATTTTTCAGGGTCCAGGATGAAAGTCCTTGTGGAAAAGCTCAAGATCTTTGGTTGCTTTATTGTAGAGAAGCCCTGATCTTCGTTGTTCACTAACAACAATGCTTGTCTTTTTTCTAGCCAAACCCAACTGTAATGAGTGTAGAATAGGTGGGGCTACCTATTACCAATCTTCAGTGTTTAATAATGACAGGCAACAGTATGTAACATTTATTATATAGTAGGCACTGTTCTAAGCATTTTGTATATCTTTACTCATTGAATCTGTGAAACCCCATGAGTATGATGACATTAGTGCCCTTATATTACAGAAGAAGAAACTGAGGCACAGAGGGGTCAAGTGGCTTGCCCAAGATTACCCAAGAAGTAACTGGCAGAGGTAAAATTTGAGCCCAGGATAGCCAATGATGGTGGGAGAAGTAATGAATAAACAATATTATCTATGTTTCTTTTAAACAATTTTCGCTGATGCATAATAGATGTATATCATTTCAGAGTATATGTGATAGTTTAATACATTCATATAATTTGTAAAAATCAAATCAGTGTACTTGGGATATCCATCACCTTAAATATTTGTCTCTTTAAAAATGCTAGAAACATTCAAATTATTCTCTTCTAGCTATTTTGAAATGTACAATAGGATATTTTAAAGTATAGTCATCCTACTGATTCACCAAACGCTAGGTCTTATTTCTTTTATTAAAGTGTATCTTTGTATCCACTTAATTATCTTTTCTTCTTTACCCACTTCCTCTACCTTTCCTGGCCTCTGGTAACCACCAATCTACTATCTTTATGTGATTCACTTTTTTAGCTCCCACATATAAGTGAGAAGATGTGATATTTGTCTTTCTGTACTTGGCTCGTTTCACTTAACATAATAGCCTTCATTTCTATTCATGTTGCTACAAATGACAGGATTTCGTTGTTTTTTATGGATGAATGATATTCTATTGTGTATATATATTATACTTTCTTTTTCCATTCACCTATTGATAGGCATTTAGATTAATTACATATTTTGGTTATTGTGAACAGTACAGCAATAAACATGGTAGTTCAGATATCTCTTTGGTATATTAATATTGTTTCTTTTGGATATAAACCCAGTAGTGGAATTGTTGGATCATATGGTAGTTCTATTTTTAGTTTTTCGAAGAGCATTTATAGTGACTGTAATAATATGTATTCCCACCGACAATGTATAAAGGTTCCCCTTTGTTCACATCCTTGTCAGCATCCATTATTGCCTGTTTTTTTGGTAAAAGCTACTTTAATTGGGGTGAGATGATATCTCCTTGTGGTTTTGATTTGCATTTCTCTGATGGTTAGTGATACTGAGCACTTTTTATTTACCCATTGGCCATTTATATGTCTTATTTTGAGAAATGTCTGTTCAGATTTTTGCCCATTTTTTACATTGGATTATTTGGGTTTTTTTGCATTGAGTTGTTTGAGCTCCTGATATATTCTGGTTTTTAATCACTTGTCAGATGGATGGTTTGCAAATATTTTCTTCCATTCTGTGGGTTGTCTCTTCATTTTATTGATTGTTTTCTTTGCTGTGCAGAAGCTTTTTAGTTTGAGGTAATCCTATTTATCCACTTTTGCTTAGGTTGCCTGTGCTTTTGAGGTCTTGTATGAAAAGTCTTTGCCCAGACCAATGTCCTGGAGCATTTCCCTATGTTTTCTTCTTGTAGTTTTCATAGGTCCAAGTCTTAGATTTAAGTATTTAATTCATTTCGGTTTGATTTTTGTGTATGGTGAGAGGTATGGGTCTAGTTTCATTCTTCTGCATGTAGTTTTCCAGTTTTCCCAGCACAATTTATTGAAGAGACTTTCCTTTCCCCATTCTTGGCTCCTTTGATGAAGATGAGTTGGCTATAAATGTGTGGATTTATATCTGGGTACTCTATTCTGTTCCATTGGTCAATGTGTCTTTTTATGCCAGTACCATGCTGCTTTGGTTACTATAGCTTTCTAGTAAATTTTGAAGTCAGGTAGCATGATGCCTCTAGCTTTGTTCTTTACCTCAGGATTTCTTTAGCTATTCAGGGTCTTTTGTGGTTCCATATAAATTTTAGAATTTTTTGTCCTGTTTCTGCGAAAACTGTTATTGGTATTTTGAGAGAGATTGCATTGAATCTGTACATTGCTTTGGGTAGTAGTGTCATTTTAACAATAGTAATTCTTCCAATTAATCAACACGGAATATCCTTTTTTGTGTCCTATTTCTTGCATCAGGTATTTATGTACATGTGTATTTTTTTAATCAGAGTTTTATAGTTTTCCTTGTATAGATATATCACTTCTTTTGTTGAATTGAATACTAGGTATTTTATATTCTTGGTAGCTATTTTGAAGGCCACTGCATTTCTGATTTCTTTGTCAGATTGTTTATTACTGCATATGTAAATGCTATTGATTTTTATACATTCATTTTGTATCCTGTGACTTTACTGAATTCATTTATCAGTTTTAATAGTTTTTTTGGTGAGTTTTAAGTTTTTCTAAACATAATATCATGCCATCTGTGAACAAGGCTATTTGGCTTTTTCCTTTCCAATTTGAATGCCCATTATTTCTTTCTCTTGCCTAATTGCTCTGGCTAGGATTTCTGATATTACATTGAATAAAAGTGGTGAAAGTGGGTATACTTGTCTTGTTGCAGATCTTAGAGAAAAGGCCTTCAATTTTTCCCCATTCAGTGCAAAATTAGCTGTAAGTATGTCATGTATGCCCTTTGTTATTTTGAGGTATGTTCCTTTTATAACCAGTTTGATGAGGGTTTTATCAGAAAGGGATGCTGAATTTTATTGAATGATGTTTTGGCATTTATTGAAATAATCATATGGTTTTTGTTCTTGGTGCTGTTAATGTGATGTATCAAATTTATTGATTTGTGTATGGTGAACCATCCTCACATTCCTTGGATGAGTTCTACTTGCTCATGATATACGATCTTTTTAATGTGTTGTTGAATTCTGTTTGCTAGTATTTTGTTAAGGATTTTTGCATCTATGCTCATCAGTAATATTGGTCTGTAGTTTTGTTTTCTTGTGTGTCTCTGGGTGGTTTTGGTATCAGAGTAACGCTGGCTTTGTAGAATGAGTTTGGAAGTATTCCTTCCTCTTCATTTTTTTTTTTGAAGTTTGAAGAGAATTGGTATTAATTATTTAAGTGTTTGGTAGAATTCAGCAATGAAGTCAGCAGGTCCTGGACTTTCCTTTGATGAAAGACTTTTTGTTACAGCGTCAGTCTCCTTATTCGCTATTGCTGTGTTGAGGCTGTTTATTTCTTCATGGTTCAATCTTGGCAGGCTCTTTGTGTCCAGGAATTTATTTATTTCCTCTATATTTCCCAGTTTGTTGGCTTTTAGTGATTCATTACAGTTTCTAATGACTCTGTATTTCTGAGGTTTCAGTTGTTATGTTTCCATTTTTGTTTCTGATTTTGTTTATTTGGAACTTCTCTGTTTTTCTTAGTCTAACTAAAGGTTTGTTGGTTTTGTTTATCTTTTTGAAAAGCCAACTTTTCATTTTGTTGATCGTCTGTAGTTTTTTTAGTCTCAATTTTATTTATTTCTGCTCTAATCTTCATTATTTATTTCCTGCTACTAATTTTGGGTTTGGTTTGTTCTTGCCTTTCTAATTCTTTGAGGTACATTCGTGGGTTGTTTATTTTAAGTCTTTCTACTTTTTTGATATAGGCATTTATAACTATAAAATTCCTTGTTAGTACTGCTTCTGCTATATCCCATAGATTTTGGTATGTTGTATTTCAACTTTTGTTTGTTTCAAAAATGTTTAAATTTCTTTCTTGATGTCTTCATTGACCCACTAATCATTCAGGAGCATGTTGTTTAATTTACATATATTTGTGTAGTTTCCAAGGTTGCTCTTGTTATTGATTTCTAGTTTTAGTCCATTGTGATCAAAGATACTTGCTATAACTTCTACTTTTTTGAATTTGATTAGATGTGTCTTGTGGCCTGATAGGATTATTCTGGGGGAATGTTCTATATGCTGTTGAAAAGAATTTGCATTCTGCAACAGTTGGGTGAAATGTTCTGTAAATGTCAGGCCTATTAGGTCTAGTGTGTAGTTTAATTCTGCCGTTTCTTTGTTGATTTTCTGTCTGGATGATCTGTCGATAACAGAGAATGGTGTGTTAAAGTCTCTTACTATTATTGCATTGCAGCCCTCTCTCTCCCTGCAGATCTATTAGTGTTTGCTCTATATATTTGGGAGCCCCAATGTTGGGTGCAGAGATACTTAAAATTGTTATATCCTTTTGCTGAATTGACTCCTTTATCATTATATAGTGAACTTCTTTGTCTTCTTTTACAGTCATTGATTTGTAGTCTATTTTATCTAAATATAGCTACTCTTGCTCTTTTTGACCTCCAGTTGTATGGAATGTGTTTTCCCATCCCTTCACTCTCAGTCTATGTGTGTCTTTATAGGTGAAGTGGGTTTCTTGTAGGCTGCATATAGTTAAGTCTTGTTTCTTTATCAAGCCTCTTGCTGCCTTTTAATTGGAAAATTGAGACCCTTTACATTCAGTATTATTATTGATAAGCAAGGACTTACTACTGCCATCTTGTTGCTTGTTTTCTGGTTTTGTAACTTTTGTCTTCCTTTCTTCTTTTCTTACTATCTTCCTTTGTGGAAAAGTGAATTTCTCTGGCGGAATGTCTTAGTTCATTCCTTTTTATTTTTAAAATCTATTATGGATTTTTGTGATGTGGTTGCAATGATGCTGACAAAAAATATATATAACAAGTTATTCTAAAGAGATGATAATTTATCTTACATCAAAGAAAAAAGTGGAAAAAAATCTACATTTTAACTCCATTCCCCTACATTTTAACTTTTAGTTGTCTCAGTTTACATATTTCCATATTATCTGTCTCTTAACAGGTTGCTATAGCTGTTACCATTTTTGATAGATTTGTCTTTTGGGCTTCACGCTAGAATTATGAGTGGATTATACACCATAATTACAGTATTAGAGTATTCTGGGCTTGTTAATGTATTTAATTTTATCCAGGGGTTTCATACCTTCAAGTATTTTCTTTTTGCACATTAGTGTTTTTTTTTTTTTTCTTTCCAACAGAAGAACTCCCTTTAGCATTTCTTGTAAGACAGATCTGGTGGTGGTAAATTCCTTCAACTTCTGCTTGTCTGGAAAACACTTTATCTCTTCTTCACAGTTGAAGGATAATTTGCTGGATGCAATATCTTGGATGGCAGGTTTTTTTTTTTTTTCAGTTTGAAAATGCCATTTCACTCCCTCTTGGCCTGTATGGTCTCTAGTAAGAAGTCCATTTCCAGATGAATTAGAGCTCCTTTATACGTTATTTGCTTCTTTTCTCTTACTGATTTTAGAGTTCTATCTTTGTCTTTGACTTTTGAGAGTTTATTATATGCCTTGGGGTACAGTCTTTTTGGGGTTGATTTTGTTTGGTGTTCTCTGATCTTCCCATATCTGGATATTTACATCTTTCTCAATTTGGGGAAATTTTCTGTTATTATTTCTTTGAATAAGCTTTCTACTCCTTGCTCTTGCTCAACTCCCTCTTGAACACCGATAAGTCTTAGATTTGGTCTTTTGAAGTAATTTTTTCTATATCTTGTATACAGTCTTCATTTCTTTTCATTCCTTTTTCTGACTGTGTATTTTCAAATAGCCTGTCTTTGAGCTCACTAATTCTTTCCTTTGCTTGACCCGTTCTGCTGTTGAGAATTTTTAGTAACTTTTTCAGTTTAGCAAGTGTATTTCTCAGTTCCAAGATTTTTTTTAATTTTTAAAATTATTTCAATCTCTTTGTTAAATTTCTCTGATATATTTCTGAATTGCTTTTGTGTGTTATCTTGAGATCACTGAGTTTCCTAAAAACTACTATTTTGAATTATTGGCCAGAGAGCTCACATATTGCTGTCTCATTAGGGTCAGTTACTGGTTCCCTGATGGTTCACTGTTTGCTGTTGCTTCTTATGGATGTACATCTATGTCTTTGCATTGAGGATTTGCTATTTATTCCAGTCTTCTCTGTCTGACTTGTTTTGGTTTTTATTTCCTGTATTTGCTTAGAGAGTCTTTATCGCTAGGTTGCTGTCTCCTTTTGGCTCTAGGTGGTGCCTTAAGCCCAGGCTTGCTGTGGCTCTAGTGACCCATCAGTCACTGGCTGTCCTGAATTGGGGAAGTCCCAAAGGAGATATCCCAGAGGTGTGGGAAGCCTGGCTAGGGGTTTGTCCAGGGGACCTGCTGAATGTACCTCCTGGAATGTGGTGCTATATAGCCACTCTGATTTAATGTCTCCTTTGGCTGAGTTACAGAGCAACTGTCCCACCTCCCTACTTTGTCTCTGCCTGTTCTCAGGGATATTTCTCCCTTCCAGCACTTATGATACTTCCCATAGGTTAAGGCAGAGACAGGTATTTTGTCAGGGAACCCAAGGTGGTGGGAAAGCTGGTTGTCTACCTTGATCTCGTTTTTTTCAATGTAGAAACTGTGAGTTGGGGGGAAGTTTTTCATGTGTTTGGTGTCAGGCAGAATGGGGGAGAGGGGTGTCATGGATGTGGAAGTCTGATTCTGTTACAGTTGGCTTGGAGGCTTTTTTTTTTTTTCACTTCTCTGAATCCTGAGGAACCATCTCATCCACATATTTGAGTTTTGGAGTTCTGGAGTTCTGGGATATTGCTAATGATAACCTTGGTGCTGTATATTTGTCTTTGATTTTCTGAGGGCTCTGGGAGCGGGGGCATTCAGTCAGCTTGCTTCTATGCTGCCATTTTGGAACTGGAAGTGCAGTCCTATCTACGTTGCACTGTTATGTCCCAAATGTTTGTGTTCCCTCAAAATTGCTATGTTGAAAACCTAACCCCAAATATAATGGTATGAGGAAGTAGGGTCTTTGGGAAGTAATTAAGTCATGAGAGTGGCACCTTCATGAATGGGAATAGTGTACTTATAAGAAGAGACACAAGAGAGCTTGCTTCCTGTCTCTCTCTTTTGCCACATAAGGATAAAATGAGAAGTTGGCAGACTGCAACCTGGAAGAGGGCTGTCATCAGAACTTGATCATGCTGGCACTTTCATCTTGGATTTCCAGCTTCTAGAACTGTGAAAAATAAATTTCTATTGTTTACAAGCCACCTAGTCTATAGTACTTTGTTATACTAAACTGAACTGAACAAGACATGCAAGCATATGAATTTTTTTTTTTTTTTTTTTTTTTTTTTTTTACTGGATTAGCGGATTTGCAGGTCCTTTACCGCCATCTTTCTTTGGCTGTGTCCACATAATGCAGAAATGACTTATCTATTTGACAAGTGATGGAGTAAGAGAAAGTAATCTGCCAGACTGACTTGAGATAGCATATGTAAAAATATCTAACACAGTTATTGGTCATTGGTAGTTGCTCAAATAATTTAATCATGAACTCCAATTCTGTGTTCAAATTTCAAATTGAAGACTTTTAATTTCTTTTTAAATTAAAATGTATAAAACGGCTATGGTAGTTGCATTAGTTTCCTAGGACTGCTATAAGAAATTAGCACAAACTGGATAGCTTAAAACAATAGAAATTTATTCTCTCACAGCTCTGAAAGCTAGACATCTGAAATCAAGGTGCTGGCAAATTTGGTTCTTCGGAGGCTCTGAAGGAGAATCTGCTCTATGCCCCCTCCTACCCTCTCTGCTGGTTTCTGGCAATCCTTGGTGTTCCTTGGCTTACAGACATATCACTCCAATCTCCGCCTCTGTCTTCACCTGTATTCTCTTTTCTGTGTGTCTCTGTGTTTCTTAAAATCTGCTTCTCCTTATCAGGACAATAGTCATTGGGCCCACCCTAATCCAGCATGACTTTAACTTAGCTTGATTACATCTGAAAAAACCCTATTTCCAAATAAGATCACATTCACAGGTATGGGGAGCTGGTGTAGGACTTGAACATGTCTTTATAGGGGACATAATTCAAGCAAACTGCAACTGCACACTGATGAGGTGGAGTCTGAGTGACTCTGGAAATTCCTTACCTCCCTTGATTGCTGCATTCCCACTGCGTCTGGCTGCTATGAATCTTTAAAATCCATGTTTAAATATATTTGTATCCACTGAGGTTACATGATTGAATTCAAAATCTTTTTCTAAAGGTTACCCTCTCCTTAAAAATCAAACTATCACCTTGATTGTATGTGTGGAGAAACCTAAGTGGAGATACTGGCGAGAAGAGGATCCATAAGGATACTCTTTGAGGCTGCTCACATGTTGACAAGGAGAATGAAGTTCTTCACAACTTAATTCAACTCATTTTTCTTAAGTTTTCACAACTTACCAGAGTACATCGTCAGGGGATGTCAAATCAAAAGCACAACTCTCAACACCGTCTTTAAATTTGATGACCTTCGAGTAGACCCAGACAGGCAATGCCAGGATAAAGGAAGCTGCCCAAAGGCCCAAATTGATCTGGATGGTCTTGTACCTTGTTCTCCAACGTGTCAGTCGAAATGGTTGGACGAGGGCAAAGTACCTGCAAAGGCAGTCAGGAAGAGTTTTGGAACAATCAATAAAAGCACTGAGCTCCAAGGATGAAAGGTTCATGATGAGAGTAAATTATTAGCATTATTTTCCTTTCTGAAGCACACCTCTATCAGGGCAAAAGAAAGTTATATGTATATATATATATTTTTAATTTTTATTCATTTATTTATTATTTAATTTTTATTTATTTATTTTTATTATTATTATACTTTAAGTTTTAGGGTACATGTGCACAATGTGCAGGTTAGTTACATATATATACATGTGCCATGCTGGTGTGCTGCACCCATTAACTCGTCATTTAGCATTAGGTATATCTCCTAATGCTATCCCTCCCCCCTCCCCCCACCCCACAACAGTCCCCAGAGTGTGATGTTCCCCTTCCTGTGTCCATGTGTTCTCATTGTTCAATTCCCATCTATGAGTGAGAACATGCGGTGTTTGGTTTTTTGTCCTTGCAATAGTTTACTGAGAATGATGATTTCCAATTTCATCCATGTCCCTACAAAGGACATGAAAGTTATATTTTTTAAGAGCTGCCTGGTATCTGTAGAGAAAACAATTCTTGACCCTGCAAGTCTGAATAAACCACTCACTGAAATAGTTGTTCCTTCTATGAATACATTGATAATGGTAAAATTCTGCAGTGCAAACTCTTTCTTTACAAAGAGGCTTTTCCTATAAACGAGACTCTGGAAAACTTTGTCTCTGAACAGGGATTTCCTGCAGGAGGAAATGACCCTTTTCCCAGCAACATTTACTGACATAGAGGCAGGAAGGAAGAAAATATGGGGTTAAGAGAATCCCTCAGCAGGAAGGGGTTCAGGCACATAGAACAAACATTTTGCCCCGATGGCTTTATACTTAAGTCACCAGGCTCATGGAGTTTCAGCTCACAGAAGTCACAGTGAGGATTAACAAGTGTGGCTAGTATAGACAATCCAAATTCCTTAAGGAACTTAGGCTAGAAGCCAGAGGGAAGAAATAGGCTAATTTCATGGGGAGGCATTTTTCTTTATTTTTTCTCTTTTCATTTTAGGGCCAGGAAAAAAGGGGTAATCATTAATCAAACTTGAAATTCTGACATATCAAATGTATTTGGTCCTCCAGCAAATCCAAGAATTTTTCAGAGAAAAATGAAAGCTGAGAATGAAAAACAAGCTCAGATTCAGAAGGAAGGCTATTTGAAAAAGCACAGCTTTGCTGGGAGCTGGGGGTGGTGGAGGATAGTATTAGTAGAAATTAAACAAATGTAAAAAATGGTTTTTATGGTCACTTAATTTTCTCCAAGTTTTTGCAAAGCTACTTAATGAAGACTCACAAAAATAACAAATTTCCTGTCCTCTTGTGCTTTCAATTTTGCACCAGAAGCAGGACATTTGCATTCAGTTAAGGGGCCTTTGGTTGCAGAGAGTGGTTTCTGGCCAGGGCTCCTCAGCTACCCATTCTCTGCACACTGCACATGCATTCCCCATGGCTAACGAGGGAAGGGCCTCTTTTCTCCCTGCTGCGGAAGTGGATGACGTAGTGACTGCATAGCAGCCCAGCCATCATTTTTACTGGAATTATAGGATGACAAAGTCATGGGATCAAGCAATTAAGGAATCTTCTCTGATAGCATCCCTCCCCAGCTGAAAACCTTTCAGTGGTTTTCCATCAATTTTCAGAATTCCTCCCATGATCCACAGGTCTTTTTTCCCACCTGGTTCTGCCTGCTGCTCAAGCTGGAGCCTGTGCCAGTCTCTCTCTTGACTTCCTCAAGCTCTTCCCCTTTCAAGGTTAGGCACTTGCTGCTCTACCTGCCTGGCAGGATCTGCCTCTGCTTCTTCTTGCTCTTCCTTCAAGTCCCTATTTAACTGTCTCCCTCTTAGGGAAGACTTCTCTGACCACCCATTCTGTAGGAGGGTCCATGACTATAAAAGAAGATTATAGGAGACTCTACTTTTCCCTCCTAGTGTATTATCGCTATGTGGAAATATACAATTACTTGTGGGACTCTTCACTTAATGTCTGTCTACACCACTAGAATGAAAGCCCCATGAGGGCAGGAGCCTTGACTATTAGTTTAAGGCCACTGTATCCCCTGTGTCCGACAATCTCTGGCATATGGTTCATGCTCAATAAATATTTTTTGAATAAATGAATGAATCAATTGCAAATTTTGGGTCATACTTACTGACTCTTGATGTTTTAGAGAATTTATTTATGAGTAGCCACTAATGAAAGTCTAGGTAGCTTTCATTTGAAGGCAAACATTTTTAATATTTTGGATATTTATATATTGTTTTTGTATGGCTATGGAGGTAGAAGCCCACTACTAAATATTCTACACACTTGCAGTTATCACTAATTAGGGAAAGCAAAATGAGTTATTGGAAACACTTGAAATGTATGATCCATTAAACTGGCAATTAAAATGATTTAAATATGTAAACACTAAGGCATACTGATGGCACTGACATTTAGTTATGATCTTACAAAGCAAGCCTCATTTCTCTTTTACAAAATTGTAGATTTTGTTAAACTTTTATGAATTTAGTGGAGTTAGAATTACAAGAAATGTGAGGAAGGAAATGGTTCAGTTTTATAGGCTCTTCACTTGTTTCTTATCACCTGATCTTCCAGAATGAGGGGAAGGAAAGGGCAGAATGTCTTAAATGTGAAATGAAATTTTAGCATACTATGTCCATTGGATTAAAACAAAACAAAACAAAAGACTAGGAGTAAGATACCACGCATGCATGTGTGCACACATATATACACAGAGAAAAACCTGTCAATATTTAAAAACATACACAGTTTGTCTCTTCCAAGGCAGAAAATGCCCATTCACTTCATTTACAGTAAGAGATTTATAGGAGTATACCTGTTTATTTTTTTTCAAAAAAAGCCAATATTCTCCTGCATCCAAGGCACAGTATATAAAGAAGCTCATATTATCCCCAAGAATGGGATTACTGTTGGTATGGTCTGTACTTTAGGTCACTTTTCTACAGTGAGCCTGGCCTTTTCAAGACCCTCTTCCTGGTATTGGAACCCTGACAAGCTTATGGGGCTTTTCTCATGACACAGCCACATTGGCTGGCATTAGCTGAGCTAACCAGAGCTATGCAGTATATTGATTTAAAAATGTGTTAGTTACAAGTTGAGAAGCACATTCTATATTTTGAAAGTTCTCTTGCAGAAAAACAAAAGGATATTTAAAAATTTACCATTATTATTCATTCTTGTCAGAGTGAATGATTTATATGAACCTTGCAATTCTTTTTTTGTTCATCTGAAGAATGGCTCATCACTTCCCCACCCAAAAGTCTCACTTAGAAGGGTGAAAGAGGCAGGGTTCAGGACAATTTCTGGATGGACCCAGGGAAATTTAACATACCCTTCAAGATATTCATTCATTCATTCATTCATCAATATTTTTTGAGCACCTGAGTGCCAGGCACTGTTACACACACATTTATGATATATTGGTGGACCAAGACCCTGCCTTTGTGGAATTGACATTTGAGGTACAAGGGAACAAGACAATAAATAACACACACACACACATACACACACACATGATTTATGTAATATATTTGAATCAAAGGAAAAACAGTAGATCAGAGCAAAGAGGATTAAATGTGTTGGGCTAGGGTTGGGTTGGGAAGAAGGCAGATGGAGATTTTAAGTGGGTTGTCCTAGAAGACAGAGTATCACTGTTGGAAGTACTATGGTTGTCTTTAGGCTCTGTTTCTGTTTGGGGTGAGCTGCTAGGACCTGGTGTGGACGTTCTGGCATCTGGATAATGCAGGGCATATCCTAGCTTGCATGCTTCCTAGACAGGCCAGATAGTGAGGCAGTTACAACTATCTGCCATCTCTAGAGTCAGATGGCTTGGGTCTGAACTGGATTCTACCACTTATTGGTTCCATAAGTACTCACCATCACCATCATCTCCTCAAATAACATTAGCTTACATGGATGGTGAAAAGGGCTATGGCACATTTCCAAGACATAGTGGAATACATTTCTAATAATATAAAATAACAGCATTTGTATTAACCAATCACAATAATGTTTGTAAAAGATGATCTCCCTGGCACTGGGAAATTGCTTCATGGTTGTATAATAACATCTATTTACTCCACTGATTCCTTAGAGCTATGAGGCAATAACAAGTGTATGAGACAGTGGACATATCAGAAATAGCCTTGGACAGAGACTAAGGAAACCTACTTTAATTCTTGGTTCTGCCACTAATTCTCTATGTGCTTCTAGCAAATCTCCTCACCTCTCTGGGCCTCAGCTTCTTTACTGTGAAATTGATGGGGGGAATTCATTCTGGTTTCTAATATTTCCTGGTTTTGTGATTTTTTTTTCTTGCACTGAATTGCAAATAAAACTGAGTCGAAAAGAATGATTAGAAAAAAGGAGATTTTTGTGTTTTATGTTTTCCATTAAAAATATTCCTCTGTGAAAGTTGAACAAAATATTCTTAAGTAATCAGTTCTACAATGAAACAAAGGAAGAAAACCTCTGCTGTTATAAACCAAAACTGGTGTTGGAATTGGAATGAGCTTGGGGAAGCACAGGCACCTCTGAATTATATTAAGATATTTCAAAGTCTTTCACTTACCTGTCCACACTCATTACAGTCATGATGGCACTACAGGCAAATTGGTTACAAGTATCCAGGGATGTGATGATGGTGCAGAGAGGTCCCCCAAACACCCACTCTCCCCCTCGGGCCCATTGGTGAATAAGAAAAGGCATTCCAACTATGTGGACCAAATCAGCCACAGCCAGGTTGCAGATATAGATGTCAGGGACTGTTTTTTTCCTGGATCTGAAAGAGATAGAGGAAACTGAGGATTGACATTGAATGTATACAGACTATTCGATATATGCTACCTCATACAAATTTTTAATTGCCATAATGCATTTTAAATGTTAAAGGAAAACCTATACAGATGCATAGAGGAAATGCCTAGTCTTGTGTGTATTTAAGCATTTTGAACTATTTATTTGATAACTTACTGTGGTGGTTTAAAAATATGTCCACAAAATCTTTGATATTCCTTTCAGTAGGTGGAACCTAATTCCCTCTGAGTGCTGACCTTATTAACTTGCTTCTAACAATGAGAATATGGCAGAAGTGACAGTGTGTGACTTTGAAATTAGGTCACAAAGTTTTTGTGGGGCTTTCTCTTTGCTCTTTGTTGGACTGCTCTCCCTGGTGGTAGCCTGCTACCATCTTGTGAGGATACTCAAGCAACACTATGGAGAGGTCCATGTGGAGAGGAATTGGTTAACAACCAGTCAGCACCAGCTTTCCAGGTATGGGAATAAGCTACCTTGGAAGTAGATCCTCCAGCTGCAGCCAAGCCTTCAGATAACTGTAACCCTGGAAGACAGCTTGACAGCAACTTTATGACAGATCATGAGCCAGAACCAACCAGCTAAGCTGCTCCTGAATCCATGACCATTGGAGACACGTGAGACAGTAAATGTTTATTGTTTCAAGCCACTATGTTTGGGGTAAATTTTTATGCAGCAACAAGTTATACCAACTTTAAATACACTCAGGCAAAAGATTTAGTCTTTACTCATTCCCAGTATTTAAAACAGCTGAAGACTGAAAATAAATGATTTCTGTTGTCTAATGCATTTTTTTTTCTTATTGCAGCTTAGGCCATTGTTAAGATTTCAACAATGACTTAGAAATATTACAGTAAAATCTAACAAATAGCAAAGACTATTAATAAAGACCCTGAGATCCAGACAGGGAGAGTCATCTGAAAAGAGGGAGCTGGTAGATGGCACTGAGAATGATCTCATGTCTCCTGTGGGGAGCCGGGGGTGGGAGAAGTGAATTCAATGCTATCTAGAAGTGGCCTTCTCATCAGCAGGTGAAATACATTTCTGAGAGCAGAAATTTAAAATTTAGTTGGTTCCTACTTCAAGGAGCTGGCACATTCAATAATAAGCAGGTATCATCTTTATCTGGGAGATTCTGTTCATTAATTCAAAAAACATTTTATTGAGCACCAATTACATGGCAGGCATAATGTTGTGCTCTAAGGCTGTAAAGCTGAACTATGTATAAACCCTGTCATCAAGGAGCTTATAGTCTAGACATGCATAAATAAATGATCACATTACAATTTGATAAGAGAAAACTAGAGACAAGTACAAGGACAAGAAGCACAAAGAAGGGGCCCCCTCCTCTTTCCTGGGAACTGTCAAGACAGGTTTATTGGCAGATGTGGACAAATAAGAATTTAAAGAGCATGTTAAGAACCAGTCCTAAGATTATGCCACAATTGCTAGTTTTTTCCTATTTCAGGGCTAGTGCTCTGCTGTTTGGAAGCTAGTGTGTGTCTTTATTATTCATTGGTTACAACTTCTATAGCCTGTGAACTTCATTTCTCAGCTGTCAGATTCTCATGTGAAACATCAGACTGGGCGAGGCCATCTCTTCTCCAGGCCTTGGCAGCATCCACTGTGTGGGGAAGTTACTGCCATGGAGTCCTTATTCAGCAACCATACTGTACGCATTGTTGCTGCCACTAAAAAAACAGGTTGGTTCCTTTCCCTCAGGAGCTTGGTGCCTCACACCAGAATGACCAAGAGGGAGAGGAGACATGAAGAAAAGATCATGTAAAACAAAAGACCAGCCAGCTGACTGTCCTTGGTCTCTCATCCCCTGTCCTCTTCAGGTCATTAGACTGGGAAATGGAGAGGGGACAGGGAAGAGGGACAGATATTAGTCAGATAGAAAGAGCTCCAAATTAAAAAAAAATCATAAATCTTAGTCTATAAATAGATGTTATTTGCATGTGAATTGGGATATAAACCATAAGCAGTTGCTTAGGTCTCAATTGCAGCAATTAGATCCATGGCCCTTGCTTTTCTCTAGAGGGGTACCCATCATTTACTGATAATGAATTATGGTAATTCTATTGTGGGAACAGTGCAGGCCATTAACTGGGAATCAAAAAGAATTAAATAAAAGTGTGTCTAGATGATATTCTGTATAGTACAAAGAGAGTTCTGAAGCAACTGATAAATTTATCTGGACATAAGTTACTAGGGCAATATGAATAACACATTATATTTATTATTGTCTTCTTTACTGAAAGCAACAGCATCAAAATTAAAAACAATTAAATAGAAATTGTAAAATTTCTAACTATATAAATTATATCCCTTTTTAGGTCTAATTTATCTTTAGATTTCCTGTTGTCAGACTTCATGAAATTTATATTTCTTACGATGTAAACATTTAATATAAAACACAAAGACTTGTGATAATTTTGGCTAACATGTGCTCCATATGGTTAACATGGTCATATCTAATGCTCATTAATTTGAGGAATGATAAAATAAATTATGGTATTCCACACTACCACACTCAATAGGATGTAGCTGTGGTCATAGTTTGAAAGAATATTTAATCAGATGAGAAAATACTTATACTATTAAGTAAAAGGAAAAAAGAAAGAATACTCATAATGTGTATAGCATGACTCTAAATTTATTTAAACATTTGTTAAAAAATTTGCAGGAACAATATGTCAAGTGATCACAGTGATCATCTATTTGGTAGTAGTATGACTGATTTTTTACTTTATTGTTTGCATTTTCTCACAATTTTTCAAAATTTCTATTAAAACCATGCTTACCTTTTGCCATCAGAAATAACAACATATGATATGAATTAAGTAAAACTAACAAAACATAACACTATGCATGTAGGCTGCTGTGCTTGTCATTCGCCAGCCTGTCCTCAGGCCCCTTTGCCAATTGGCTTCTGATTAGGTTTAGCCAGTCAGAAGCACCAGTGGGAACTGGAGAGTAAGGAGGAGAGGAGAAGCCAGAATGTAGCCTTCACTCCATGGTCCAAGATACCAGTGGGGCTCCAGCTCCCACCAGGCAGCCCAGACTCCTGAGGGCTGAAAAACCTCTTTCTCCCTTTTCCCTCCAGCTTGGGGCAGGGAGAGGAAAGTGGTGTTGGGGTGAGGGATGGGATAGGGTGTAGAAGTGGCTTCCTGCTCTTGTTAATCTCTGGGTTGCCTCACCATCCCATCTGGCATTTAACTCTAGTTGAATTAAATTGCTATCATGAGCCTATGCCAGTGGATTAGTAGTCATTTCCTGAAGCACTGTGCTGAGAAGAATTCTGAGTCCTCACACAGGACAGACCTATACAGGACAGATGCTATACAGGACAGACCTGCGTGATTACAGATGACTGCTAAGGGTGAGAGAGTTTATAGTAGAGTCCTATATTTGCCAACCCTTCCCTAGATACATAGAGTGACAGAGTGGAAAGATAACCTAACTGGGAATTTTATTTTCATTTCTATGCCCTCGCTCATTGTGTCCTTAGGCAAGCGATTCAACTTCCTTAGATTCCCAAGCCAGCTTCTCATATTGGCCAACTGGACCACAGCTCATCTGAACAGATGTTGTTGCATGGTACTCTGGCATCGAAAACATATCTGTGCAGCCAAGGGTATGGGTCAATTCCAACAAGAGTCTGTGTATGGCTGACACTTGGAATGGTAGAGGGCTGGGTCAGAGGGAGCTGTTAGTTATTATTTAATCTGGGTGGGGAAAAAAGAGACCTGTGTTCTAAAATGTTTTCCATCCCTGTCAGCAGCTGGAATTCTACCATTAGACAGTATTCCTCTAGGTTAACACATTGTCCATCTCGTAACCTCTGTTTCACGAATTCATGACTTAGTGTGAATTAGTTGACCTGACAGGGAGATGAGGGCAGGAAGTGACAAAATGGGAACTCTATTTTTGGAGGATAGGGCACCTTTTATAGAGACTTTGCCCAGTTGAAGGGAGTCTGTCAGTAAACAGAAGAAAGATGTGTTCAGAAGGTAGATGTGGGGGTCTGACAAAACAAAGTCGTCCCTTTATTGAAGTACAGGTGATTCCCAGGGCCTGCTGTGCCTGTGGAGACCAGTTGAGTAATGGGGTTGAGTTCATCAATCTGTCTCCTGGGAATGCAAGAGGAAAATATTATAATTGGCTCAATTTTCTGCCTACATTTTCTAAACTGGCTTCCTTTCACCTGCTGTAAATTTAATGTACAACAGACTAGTGATGATCAGGCCTCATTATTTTATAGTCACCCTCCTAATGCACAGTTGCTTCTTGCTTTTAAAAAAAGGCACATAGAACATCTTATTCTTGAAGCTTCATCTTCGTTAAACATATTTATTTTATATACATTTCTAGTCTTCATTTGGCAAAGTCAGAAATTAGTTCATTGCTTGCTTTCCAGCATCATTAATGATTTTATTGACTTTTAGTTCTATTGATGAACAATGGTTTTGATACAATTACTACTGTAAAAGGAAAAGTCATTAAATCTTGTTTAAATGTTATTTATTTCTCCTTATCATTACTGTAGTCTTAATATTTTATTTAATTCACCTGTCTGTTCATAAAGTAACAAATAAAAGATCATGGCAAAGCATGATGAAAACATTAATACAAACTGCCTTAAAATATTTAGAGAGCAATTTACAAAAAAATTGATAAATTCCTAGCCAAATAAATAAATAAATGTAAGTTGCTTTTGAATCACTTTTGAAAGATTAATACATTTTTGGAGAGCCATTTGCAAGGAAAAGTGTTAAAATCTTAGCAAAAAAATTAAAACTGTTGTTTTAATTAAAAGTTGTTCCTGATACTTTTTGAAAGATTAAAATATTTATTTTAAAAGCTCCATTAGCATTTCTTTATCTAATGTATATTCTCGCATTATGTATAAAATGATAATATGAAGAAATGATAGATTTTTCACAATAATGCAAACAAATTGGTCCGTACAATGGCTCAGGTGGTTTTCTCCTCAGTTAAATGACGGTTGACTTTATGTTGAAAATCTGTTTCCATAAGTTACAGCTCAGAATTGAGTTTTAGAAGAGCTCACATTGCCCATGTCTTCCTTTTTTTCAACTTTGTCTCTGTATAAATAGATGGGATTAAGCTGTTATCTATTGGTGTAAATTGAGGGATCCAAGAAATTTCTCTGGCTCCAGACGTCTCTTCAACAGCTTGTCACAAGAGCTGGAATCCCACACTGAAGAGGTTTTGCATATAAAAGTTGCCTGTGAAAATGCAAACATTTCGGAAGGGCTAACACCTAATAAGGACCTGGTTTTTCAATGGTGGTACCAAGGCTTTTGAGTGTAGGACACACCATATGTATCTGTAGAAGAGCAGGGCAGAAATACTGGAGGCCATGAGGGAGAGATGGAAGGAGAACTGGGCAGGTCCAACAGGCAAACGGGAGTGAGCTAGAAACATTCTCAAGTCTGTGGCTATTAACTCTCTACTCAGCACTATTGACTCTTTGAAGCTCCTTTAGAATATTGATTACTTCCATTTTCTTTCCTGGAACTTATCTGAGCCATCTTTTTTCCCCCAGTTGATTGTTTTTAAAGTCTTTCTTGTATTATTTTTCAAATTATTCCATGAATTTAAATCTCATCTTCCCCACTAGTATATGAACTTTTTAGACAGATGCTGCTTTTTTTTTTTTTGGTATTTTCATAAACCCTAGGGCAATGCAGGGCATGCAATAGGTATTTACTAATATATATTGAATTGAATTTCTTCTAGCACTTAAAGAAAACTTTAAAATGCTTGATATTCACAAATAGCTTTACAGGACACAATAAGGAATGCTTGAATTTATTAAGAGTAGAATCCCTATATACTAAATAAATCTTCAGCTGTGACTGGTGTACAAAATACCATTGATCCTCTACTTGTAACTGCAGAGATAGCAAAACTGAAGGTTTGAGAGAGGGCTGGCTGATGAGACGCCACCTGGGGAAGTGACAAGTTACGAGCCTTCTCGGGGTGATAAGCACCATCCGCATGACCATCCTGAGGGCTCCTCTTGCTCTCAATTAAGCCTGTGAGGATTCTTTTATCTTTACAGCAAATCCAACAACTGTCTCTATAATTTTGATGACCTCTTTGTTTTCATTAGTTGTGGAGGAAATAGCCTTGAATTCGGAATAAATCTGAGTTCGATTGCCAGGATCGCTACTTACTAGCTCTGTGATGCTGGACCAGTTATTTACTCATCCGAGCCTCTTTTCTTAAATGGGTATAATAATAGTACTGCTGTGCTTTTTAAGTGTAATATGCTCCACAAAAGTTTGTTGCAGTTATGTGTTAATATGATGCTGAAAACACCTATTAGGTAGTGCAGGTTGGGCATCCCTAACTTGAAAATCCAAAATCTGAAATGCTCCAAAATCTGAAACTTTTTGAGAAATAACATGACCCTACAAGTGGAATGGTCCACACCTGACCTTATGTGATGGGTTGCAGTCAAAACGCTGCTGTATAACACACAGCGTCTCCAAGGGAAAAATGACCCTCCCAGACCCCTTCAGCTGCTTTCATTTCACAGCTGGTCCAGGTGTTCTGGTGATGTTACTGGGCTGCTTAGTTCCCCTGAACACATTATTTTTCACTGTATTAGCGGTATTAATGGTCATATTTTTTACTGCTAAGTATTGTTGTGTGAATAAGTTTAAGAAACTGATTGTTTATTGGTTGGATGTCAATATAGAGTCAGGAATGATGGTGATTCCAAACAACCACAGATGTCCACATGGGTGGCTGAGAGAGTGATGCCTTTACTTTCTGATGGTTTGATTTACAAAAACTTTGTCTCATGCATAAAATTATTCAAAATATTACATAAAATTACTTTCAGGCTATGAGTATAAGGTATAAGCGAGACATAATGAATTTTGTATTTAGACTTGGTCCCTTCTGCAGGATATCTCATTATGCATATACAAACAGCACAAAATAAAAAGAAATCTGAAATCTGAACCACTTCTGGTCCCAAGCATTTTGGATAAGGGATACTAAACCTGCAGTCTAGAATATCTTTTATAACATATGAATATGGATGAACGTTTTGAAAATGGCAATTTTAAGTATAATCAGAAACTAGGATGAAAAAGTTAACATCCTATAGTTATTAAAACTAGCAAAACTTACATGTGAAAATAATCAGGATAGTAAATATACCAAGTAGCTATAGGGCTTGTGTGCACTAATTCTGAATCCATTTTGTCAAGTCCCTAGAAAACAAATAATCAGTTCTTATTCCCCAAGTAAAGTTCTTATTCTGTCTCTCTACTTGAGAGGAGGAAATTACCTGAATTAGGTGGGAGATGTGGTGCCCAGGCAGGAGGTACTCAGGGGCAGATGTCTCTCAGTTTGGTTTATATAGGCTGGTCTACATGAAAGGGAACAGCCCACTACCTATGACTTCCTGCATCTTCTGGTGATAACATAAAGTCTCTCTTTTGCCCAAGTGAGTAAAAGAATCTCTTTCACCTGCCTAAACAGGTCAGCTTTATAGGATAATTCTTATTGCTGGAAAATGAAATGTTGCATTGCAGTTTCAAATCTTACCCGGGCCCTACCCTTAGAGATTCTGAGTTAATGGGTCTGGGGTGAAACTGCATATCAGGAGTTTTTAAAGCTACCCAGATGATTCTAATATGCAGCTAAGACTGAGAGTCATTTCCCTAAAAACTCACTGACCCAGCAGTAAGCATTGGCCTAGGTCTTAGCATGTTGAGATTTGCAACTGAGATGTTACCTAATGCATGAAGAAAATATCTGTAGAATCTTCATTAATTATCTTAATTATCTTAAGCAAATATTTCCAAAATTGCATTTCATTAAGCAAAATGCTACAGGGGAAAGGACTCATTTAGGGAGCTTTGACTGTAGTTTCCTAAAGTATGGAAGGAAAAAAAAAAAAGGAGCCATTCCTTACCTTATTATAGTGAATACAATGAGGATGTTGCCAACCAGCCCTGTTGAACAGATAATCCCAATCATGGAAGGGAGGATGACTGTATCTACCACACTGGCAGTTTGATAAGCAAACTCTTTATTCCAGGATTTGTTTAAAAGTTCGGCAGAGGTGTTCCAACAAGATGCGTGAAATGGATTCATTGTTCGTGGACTTTCCAGGGATTAAAGCTGTGAAGTAATAGGAAGTGATTTATTTAGTGAACATTCCCTCAATATAACTTCCTTTACCTAATTCAAATAATATTTTTTGGAACCTCTTTTTTTAAAACCAAGATTCCATGGAACACAGGATTCCAGGGTGAGTATGATTGGTCCCTGTTCATAGTAATCTCACAGATTACCATAAGAGATAGGTAAACAGCAAGTTACAGAACAACTTGAGAAGCATCATGATAATCTTTGTATCTTACCACATCTTACTGTACTATATGCTTTGAGCATAGGTGATATTTAGCTAGTATATACTGGTCCTGGTTGTTTACAGATCACGTCTATTCTTATTGGCCTGCAGATCTGTTCATATTGGCTAGTATTCTTGTAACACTTATGTTGTTAAATATATCCTCTCTGTCTGCTATAAAATGCATGGGGTCTACTGAACTCGGATTGTTTAGAAATGGAATGGGTAAGACCTCCTGATGTGATTATTGGACTATCTTGAAGCATGTGGGAGAGTTAGCTCAGCAAAGTAGAGTTGTGGGAAGGGAAAAGTGTTGTAGCCAGCGGAGGCACCATGTGCAAAGAAGTATTCAAGGCCAAATGCTCACTGCCAAAAAATAAACAAGTAAATAAAGCAAAATAGAACTGGAAAATTATTTGCTTGATCAAACTTTTGATAAAAGACATTTTAAAAATATCATCTAAGTCTGGTATTTGGAAATGATAAATTGGATTACTCAGATTAATCTTCCCACTGAAAATAAAATATGCTGGACAAAATGTGTGTGTGTGTGTGTGTGTGTGTGTCTTTATATTTATGTGTGTCTGCGTGTGTGTATACAGCAACTTAAAAATACTCAAGGTCTGAAAAATCAGTGGTCATTCCCTGGCTAGGTTTTGAATGAGATCTTGAAAAGTAAGTGGAATACTGAAGCACCAATGCTATCTTGATTTAGAAGGCACTTATGGATGACATAACATTTGAAGTCTGGTTCCATGTCTGGATGAAGTCCAGAGAAAAATCAGGGTCCAGGGCCTACTGAGGCTGGGGAATCTTACAGGAGATACCCTCCTCTGAGCTGGAGCCTCAGGGGCTTCATAATTAAGTGTATTTTATCTAGTCAGATTAAGAAAGTTCCCTCTATTCCCAGTTCAGCAAGCATTTTTTATCATCAGTAGATTTTTAGTTTAATATTAAAGATGCTTTTTCCATCAATTGAGAGAGAGATGTGATTTAAAAAAAAATGTTCTTCATTTTCATTTGGTTCTTTTTCATGTCTGTCATGTTACTTTGATAATTGAATCTCCCCTGAAGAGAACTTTAATCATGAAATGCTGAACATTTCCCTTTCAAAAAATGAAAGAATGTCCACTATCACCACTTTTCTTCAATACTGGACTTTTCTAGTACAATGGGGGAAGAAAAAAATAGGATGTATGAGACTTGGAGAGTAAGAAAGTCTCAGAGTTGTTATGTAACTATAAGAGAATTTAGTAAGTTTGCTGGATATAAAAGCAAGCAAAAATTTAATTATATTTCCATATATTTTCTACAAACCATTAGAAAAAGAAAGTTTAAAAGAGTTAACATTTAATTGTTAAAAATATATATACCTAATGCTAAACTCAGCAAAAATTTGTAAGAACTCTACTGGAAAAATTATAACATTTAACTGATGTTAAAGAAAATTTGTAAATGGAGAAAAATACCAAGTTAATGAATTTGAAGACTCATTAATCTATAGATGTCAATTTTCCCCAGACTGACTTATAGATTCAATGCAATTCCAATAAAATTCCAAGTTTTATTCTGTGAAAGATGATAACATACTACTTCTGAAATTTAAACATAAAAGGCTAAGAATACTAAATAAACTCTTGAAAAAAGAGAATCAGATAGAAGGACTTAATTTATTTGATACTAAGACAAATTATAAAGATACAGTAATCTACACAGTGTGATATTTGAATAGGGATAGACAAATAGGTCAAGGAAACATTAAAGAGAGCCCCCAAACAGACCCATACATATATATTACACTTGATATATGAAAAGATGTCACTTTAGAGAAGTGAGGAAAGAATGGACTCTTCCATAAATGGTGCTGGGACAATTGCCTGTCTAAATGGAAAAAAAACCCAATCTCACCTATATAAATATATATTATACATACACATATACATGAATTCATATATGCTTACATACATTTATATGCACATTGATTTGAAATCTATACGTACATAAAAATAAACTCCATGTGACTTAAAAACAAATGTCAAAGGCTTTTAGAAGTGAATGTAGAGTATCTTTAGGTCCTTGGAGTAAAAAATTCCATAAACAAGACACAGATGTTTAATAAAAACCAGAAAAATTTGATTACAATGAAAAAAAAATCTGTTCATTAAAAGACACCATTAAGATGGTAAAATAGGAAATCTCAGACCCTCTTTCTCCCATGGCAACACTGATTCAACAGCCATACATGGAACAATTCCCTTTGTGAGAAATCCAGAAACCAGTTAAGAAACTTGCATCCAAGGCAAATGGGAAGCCAGCTACATCAAAGCCAATAGAAGAACCTGTGGCACCCTCTTGCCATAGTCTCTCTGGCACAGTGCCATATGATCGGGGGAAACTTCCAGCTTCTGGCTTCTCCCTGGGGAGAGAGAGAAAACTGGAGCACATGTCCATTGTTCTAACTTTCAAGGGGCTTCCTTGGGGACAGGTTTTTGTCTCATCTATCTCAGTGTACTGCCAGGAAATGGCATATTCTGGATACCTGGGGGCTCCTTAGAACAAAAGAGCTGGGCAGTGTGCTGCTGCTCCAGAGGACCTGTGGTATAGCTGACAGAGGTCAATGCTGCTTGGCAGTATCTTCCTTAGGAGGAGTGAAGATTGGAGCATATATGCAGTGTTCTGGCTTTTGGGGGGTTTCCAGAGGGACTGGTTTCTCTATAGCCCAAACTGGGGCACTGATGAGACCTCATGTACTCTGGATGCCTGGAAGGCCACTGGGAACAAAAAGAGTCAGATGGCATGCTGCTATTTTGGAGAACCTGTGGTACGAAAGATAGATACCAATGGAAAAAGAAATTATGTGTTCCAGGAAAAAAGAAATTGGTAAATCTCTCTAAGTAGGAACCTAGACACACACGTCCAGAGGAGACATGTCCACAGAAAATGTTTGAGATGTCCCCTGTATCTGTAGCTATGCTGCTTGGTGAAGATGTTTCCCTGTCTGGAGCCAGTCTACAAAGACTGGGAGAGGTAGCTATATTGTTAAAATGTGTAGATACCAATGCAAAGTTAGAAGGAACACACAGAAGCGGAGAAAAATTGCCCAATCAAATGAGCCAAGTAAATTTTCAGAAATTGATACTAAAGAAACAGTTAGATACTAATTACCTGACAAATAATTCAAAATAACCACCATAAAGGTGATTGATAAACTCATTAAAACAATACAGGAACAAAATGAGAGTTTCAGCAAAGGGATAGAAAATATAAAAAACAACCAAACAGATTTTGGAGCTGAGAAATGCAACAATTGAAATGAAAAATTCACTATAAAGTTTCAACAGCAGACTTGATCAAGCAAGAGAGAGAATCAGAAAATTTGAAGACAACTCATTTGAAATATAAACTAGGCAGAGGAGTAAAAAGAAACAATAATAATAATAATAATAATAATAATAATAATAATAATAGGTAAAAAAAAAAAAGCCTTAAAGACTATTGGACACCACTGAAAGGATCCATATACATGTTATGGGCGTCTCAGAAAAAGAAGAGAAAGAAAGGGACAGAAAGCTTATTTAAAGAAATAATGGCTGAAATCTTCCTAAATCTGGGAAGGGAAATGAACATCCAGATTCCCAGCCTACCTCAAATAGCCTACATCAAAAGAAGTCCACAAAGACAACAGAAAATTTTGAAAGCAGCAAGAGAAAAATTATTCAAGGGACTTCCAATACATCTGTTAGTGGATTTCTTAGCAGAAACCTTGCAAGCCAGGAGAGAGTGGGATGATATAGTCAATGTGCTGAAAGAAAAAAAACTGTCAACCAAGAATACTATGTCCAGCAAAAATATTCTTTGAAAATTAAAGAGAGATAAAGACTTTATCAGATAACAAAAGCTCTTCAAGGAGAACTACAAACCACTGCTCAACGAAATAAAAGAGGACACAAACAAATGGAAGAACATTCCATGCTCATTGATAGGAAGAATCAATATGGTGAAAATGGCCATACTGCCCAAGGTAATTTATAGATTCAATGCCATCCCCATCAAGCTACCAATGACTTTCTTCACAGAATTGGAAAAAACTACTTCAAAGTTCATACGGAACCAAAAAGGAGCCCACATAGCCAAGACAATCCTAGGCAAAAGGAACAAAGCCAGAGGCATCATGCTACCTGACTTCAAACTATACTACAAGGCTACAGTAACCAAAACAGCATGGTACTGGTACCAAAACAGATATAGACAAATGGAACGGAACAGAGGCCTCAGAAATAATGCCACACATCTACAACCATCTGATCTATGACAAATCTGACAAAAACAAGCAAGGGGGAAAGGATTTCCCATTTAATAAATGGTGTTGGGAAAACTGGCTAGCCATATGCAGAAAACTGAAACTGGACCCCTTCCTTACACCTTATACAAAAATTAACTCAAGATGGATTAAAGACATAAACATAAGACCTAAAACCATAAAAACCCTAGAAGAAAACCTAGGCAATACCATTCAGGACATAGACATGGGCAAAGACTTCATGACTAAAATGCCAAAAGCAATGGCAACAAAAGCCAAGATTGACAAATGGGATTTAATTAAACTAAAGAGCTTCTGCACAGCAAAAGAAACTGTCATGAGAGTGAACAGGTAACCTATAGAATGGAAGAAAAATTTTGCAATCTACCCATCTGCCAAAAGGCTAATATCCAGAATCCACTTAAACAAATTTACAAGAAAAAAACAACAACCCCATCAAAAAGTGGGCAAAGGATATGAACAGACACTTCTCAAAAGAAGAAAAAAAAAGCGTTTTAGGAACACTTTTTTTTTTTTAGAATGTTTTAGGAATGCTTTTACACTGTTGGTGGGAGTGTAAATTGGTTCAACCATTGTGGAAGACAGTGTAGCGATTCCTTAAGGATCTAGAACTAGAAATACCATTTGACCCAGCGATCCCATTACTGGTTATACACCCAAAGGTTTATAAATCATTCTACTATAAAGACACATGCACATGTATGTTTACTGAGGCACTGTTCACGGTAGCAAAGACTTGGAACCAACCCAAATGTCCATCAAGGATAGACTGGATTAAGAAATGTGGCACATATACACCATGGAATACTATGCAGTTATAAAAAAGGATAAGTTCATGTCCTTTGCGGGGACATGGATGAAGCTGGAAACCATTATTCTCAGCAAACTATCACAAGGATAGAAAACCAAACACTGCATGTTCTCACTGATAGGTGAGAGTTGAACAACGAGAACACATAGACACAGGGCGGGGGACATCACACACCAGGGCCTGTTGCGGGATGGGAGGCTGGGGGAGGGATAGCATTAGGATAAATACTTAATGTAAATGTCAAGTTGATGGGTGCAGCAAACCAACATGGCACATGTATACCTATGTAACAAACCTGCACATTGTGCACATGTACGCTAGGACTTAATGTATAATAATAATAAAAAAGAATATGAAAATCATGTCAAGTATCTTTTCCAACCACAATGGAATGAAATCCATGACAGCCAAACTAGCACGAATTTATTTTTTCCTTCTTCACAATTTCACAGATAGACTTTTTCTCATGGTATATCACATCAAACTCAGCATATGATTTTTAAAATTTCTTTATTAAGTAAAAATCTTTTTACCTTTTCACTTAAAGCACTTTATAGCTTTGCTTTGGCATATCCAAATTGCCAGCATTACTAGTCTTGTGCTTTGGGTCTGTTATTAAGTAAAATAAGGGTTACTTGAACACAAGCACTGCTACACCGTGACAGTCAGTCTGATAACTGAGACAGCTACTAAGTGACTAGCAGGCAGGTAGCATATGCAGCGAGGATATGGTAGATAAATGGACTAATCATGTCTTGAGAGAAATGAAGTTACATAGCATGAGATTTCACCATGTTCCAGTAATGGTGCACAATTTAAAACTTATGAATTGTTTATTTTGGAAATTTATATTTACTAGTTTCTAACTGTGGTTGTCCACAGGTAACTAAAATCTTGAAAAGTGAAACCACAGATAAGGAAGGACTAGCGTATGGTCAACTGATCTTCAACAAGGGTGCCAAAGTATACAATTGAGGAGAGGATAGACTTTTCAACAAATGATGTCGAAAAATCTGGATATCTATATGCAAAGGAATGAAATTGGACCCTTATCTTGCACTACACACAAAAATTAACTCAAAATAGGTTAAAGAGTTAAATGTATGACCAGAAATGTAAAACTCCTCGAAGAAAACATAGGGGAAATCTTCATGATATTGGTTTTGACAATGATTTCTTGGATATGATATCAAAAACACAGGTAACAAAAGCAAAAATAGACAATGAGTCTACACTGAACTAAAAAGCTTCTGAACAGCAAAGGAAACAACAGAGTCTAAATACAGCCTACAGACTGGAAGAAAAATTTGCAAACCACAATTCTGATAAATGGTTAATACCCAAAATATAGAAGGAACTCCTATAACTTAATATTGATAGCAAGTAAGCAAATAACTCGATTTAAAAAAAGGGCAAGTAACCTGAACAGACATTTATCCAAAGACATCATAGAAATGGCCAACAGATATATGAAAAGATGCTCAATGTCACTAATCGGGGAAATGCAAATCAAAACCACAGTGAGATATCACCTCATCCCTGTTAGTATGGCCATTACTAGCAAACAATAAAAACATACAAATGACAATTTTAAAAAAAGTGACAAAACAAAAAACCCAGAAAATAAGTATTGTGGATGTGGAAAAGTTGGAACTCTTGTGTACTATTGGTAGGAATGTAAAATAGTGTAGCCACTACGGAAAACAGTGTGGAGGTTCCTCAAGCCAACAGGTAGAAACCATCTTAATGAACACTGATAGATGAATGTATAAAAAAAGTTTACACATACAATGGAATATTATTCCACCATAAAATTAAGGGAATTCTGTCATATGCCACAATATGAATGAAACTTGAGGGCATGATACTAAGTGAAATAAGTCAGTCACAGAAGGAAAGATACTATATGATTTCATTTGCATGAAGTACCTAAATTAATCAAACTTATTGAAGCCAAAAGTAGAATGGTGATTGCCAGGGGCTGGAGGATGAGGAAACGGAGAATTGTTGAATGAATATAAAGTTTCAATCATGCAAGGTGAAAACAGTTTAGGTATTTGCTGTAAAATGTTGTGTTTATAGTTCATAATACTGTACTGTTCATTTATCAATTTGTTTGGGGGTGGATATCATGTTATATGTTTTCTTTTTAATCATAATAAGAAATGCATGTAGAGGACAAAAATGAATGTTTGAGAAATGATGCAGAGTTTACTGGTTCATGTTCTAGGTGTAATATTCCATTCAATGTCCTATTGGTAAACTATGTTTGCAAAAAATAAAAAATAACGGGAATTAAAAATAATGACACAAGAAAGCCAAAAGTCAAGTCTCAGAGTGAAGATATTTCTAAGACATATAAATAATAAAAGGCTCTTGTTCAAAATATATAAACTAGCTATACAAACCTATAAAAAAAGATAGAGAAGCCTACAGAAAAATGGCAAGTGACTTCAATACGCATTTACAAAACAGGCATCCAGCTGGTGAATAAACATATTTAAAAGGCATTTAATTTCACTGAAGATAAGGAAAAGGCTAATTAAAAGCCCAATTGGATACCTTTGCTTAACTATCAGATTGGTGAAAAGTTTCATGTCTAACAGTTCTAAGTGTTGGAGCCACAGAAACTCCCACCACTGGTGGCAGCATAAATGGATATATCACTCTGGAAAACAAGGAGGCATTATTAAAGTTAAATAGATACATATTGCTGTATGACCCTGAATCTTCCCCTTAGGTAGGATATACCTAAAGATACACATGTTTATATGTACCAGGATATGTGCTCCAGTGTTCACAGAAATATTCATTTAAAATGCCTTAAACTGAATGTATTAGTCTGTTATCACAGTGCTATGAAGAAATGCCCAGGACTGGGTAATTTATAAAGGAAAGAGGTTTAGTTGACTCACAATTCTGCATTGCTGGGGAAGCCTCAGGAAACTTACAATCATGGCAGAAGGCAAAGGAGAAGCAGGCACCTTCTTCACAGGGTGGCAGGATGGAGTGAGCACAAGCAGGAGAAATGCCACATGCTAATAAAACCATCAGACCTCATGAGACTCACTCAGTGTCATGAGAACAGCATGGGGGAAACTGCCCCCATGATCCAATTACTTCCACCCTTGTTCTGGCCCTTGACACATGGGGATTACGGAGATTACAATTCAAGATGAGATTTTGGGTGGGATACAGCCAAACCATATAACTGAAATTAACCAAATGTCCATTTACAATGGAATGGATAAATAGATTGTGATATATTCACACAATGAAATACTATATAGCACTGGATGGGAACAGACTCTAGGTACACACGATAACATGGATGGATCTAAAATCATAAGGAAGGGCAAAGAGCAGAAATTCATATGTATGATTCCATTTTTATAGAATTAAAAAACAAGGCAAAACGAATCTATATTACTAGGGCTACATATAATGATGGTAAAAATATAAAGAAAAGCAAAGAAGTGATAACTGCAAATGTCAGATTGTTGGCCACCTCTGAAGAGAGTAAGTTGTGACTCGTTAAGTGATTCAGAAGGACCCTGATGAGCCAACAATGTTCTGGCTTTCTTGTCCTTGGTAGCCAGTGTTTTACGTATGGTTCTGCAGGTTATAATAACAGTAAAAGTATTGTTAAAAAACCAGTCTAACATCTGACCATATGGTTTCAAGGCAATAATCTAACTCTCTGTTCTCTTCTTTATTAATGCTTATCTTAGTCTTAATTTTCTGCCACTGCTCTCTTTTACTTTCCAATTTGATTATTTCAAATTTGAAAAATCAGCTAATATGATGTTAACTTTGATTGTGGTTCTGTTATACGAAAATTTAATGCCAAAGTGTTTACAAAAATGTAGCAAAAGAGCTATTTTCAGGCAACACAGATAAATATGACTGACTGGCTGAACCCATTGAGGAAATTCGTATGGAGAAACATATTCAGTTAGTTACCTCATGTTGTTTTAAAAATCACTGATGTGGCTCTTAAAAAGTCAAAATGATTAATTTATTTTAATTTTCATTTCATTGTTTAGACAATGAAATACTAGTGTTTAAGAGAGATTTAGGATACACGAAAATCTAGTGTTTTGTAATTACAAAATGTAAAATAACCACAGAAAGTTAACTTTTATGACACTTGTTTTTTAAGCACTTCTATAAGTTTAAAAAAGAAAATATGGATCATATATGCAAATGAATAGGTTTGGGAGGCATATGCATTTTTTAAAATGATGATTTCAGTTTAAGCCATAAGCAAACTTTTTCCAATGAATTATGTATAGCAATTTTTATGATCTCACAAATCATTTATGAATTTCAATATCTCTTCTCCAAATATAATCTACAGGAAGATAGCTCGCCACATGTGTTTCCAAGACTAATGGCTTCACGTCATAAGATTTGGGAGTATAATCAATTTGGCTACGTATTAATTTCTTTTAATGCTTAATCAAAAAGAATTGCAGTCAGAAAGCTTACTTGTTACTGACAACTCCCAGGCTAATGAAATCTCAGCCCAAAGCTTTGTAGCCCCACTCTTCCACCTCTCTATACAACTTGCTTTATTTATTTTCCAGCTCTCAAGTCCTTTGAGGAAGATGGGAGCTTCAAAGAGTAGAAAAGAAAGAAATATATTAAATAATACTGTGTGTGGAAAGGACTTTGAAAGTAAACTGTAACCTTTTTATCCTTAAATACCTGAAAAAGTAAGAGCTCTTTTATCTTAGCTGTCACTGTTTTTCTTCAGTGTCAATTAAAACTTCATGTTTACTATCTCCTGTAAATGTTGGAATTTGAAGTAAAGGCAAATTGGTGTATCAATGGAAATTCATCATAAATATAATTTTGTGAATCCTTGTCATATTTGTAAGAAAGTTGTTGCTTTATTGACTTAATATAATTTCAAATTGGGAAACTCACCAAATCAAATAATAAATCCATGTCAAGAAAAATAATCTACTTGTCTTTCTTCTTGTTTTGTGAACTGTGGCAGGTAGCAGCCTGCCTTCCCTCCAGGTGTATGGCTGCTAAATTTGAAGAGTGAATGCCCAACAATATTTGGTACGTCACCGGTTCAGCAAGTACCATATTCTTATCTTTGTGTTTTTAATAGACTGTTTCATTAGTTAAATATACGGAAACAAAATATTAATTCACTGATGGTTGTTAAATATTAGCTGTTGAAAAAGTTTAAGCAGTAGTATTTAAATTATGTTCATAATTTTAATTATTGTTAATATTTAATCAAAGGGTTATTTTAAAGGATCTTTTGTATAAAGAATCTCTCAATTCTTCAGTATGATTTCATTATATCTAGGGGCCATTTTCATCCAGGAAAACTCCCCCTAATTTTATAATGAAAGCCAATGCTAAATAAGATTAACTGCATAAAAACTCCTTTGCAAAAGCCCCCTTGCACTATCTCTCCATCTGTGCTCATGTGGTACCTTTGGGTTGAACCCATCCATCCTGAATATTAAAGAAAAAAGTACTTTTTTTTGATACTTTTCAAAGTATAAACTTTTTTCTCATTCCTTAAATTGCAAGTTTTGACACTTACTTGAAATATGACCCCAGAAAACAGGTCTTAAACAGTTAAGTCTTTTGGTAGCAAGATTGTTTTTCTTAAAAAAAAAACAAATTTATGCTTGTGAGGTTGGTGTTGAAAGAAGACTGACAGTGTCAGTTTAATGTATTCTGATTCACATCATTCATCTATGTACACTGACATCTTCATACATACACAATTTATTCATGATGACTAGGACAAGCAAAAGGAGAAATGCATTTAAAGAACATTAGGCTTTTTAAAGCAAAAAGACAGTGTTAAGAAGTCTGAAAAGTGATAATAAAAAATATATGGCAAAGAGGAACATGATGCAGAGATTAAATCAAAAGACCTAACAGATGATGAGCTTACTTACATTGTAGTGATAATTTCATAGTTTTGATTATTTTTTAACATAAACCCTAAAATAATTATCTTCAACTTGTTTCAGTAAACAGTCATGATGATGAGATTAAGTGAACTGGTAAGCCAGCTTTTGGCTGCTTGTTTTGTTACTATTTTCAAGTTAAATATCAGGGAAAAAAATCATCTGGGGAAAAAACCTACTGCTAACGGAAAACCACTGAAGACAGTTCAATAGCCACAATGTGCAAAATAGAACAATTATATTTACCTGTCAACAATCCCCCCTCCATACACACCTATGGATCCAAGTTTTATACATTTTATCTCCAAGTTATGTCCCAACTAACTGGAGGATCTCATTTTTCACCTGATCCACCCATCTCCTTACATTCTATTCAACCTCTATTTGTGAAATCTCTATTTCAGTGATCTCCAGGCATACTCTATCTTATGTCATTCACTCACTTAACACACATTATAGTGTCTATAGCAAAGAATTTGGTTTAGTAATCTCTCTTAGTCTCAGGTTCCCCATTGGTAAAACAGTAATAATAATAGTACCTATCTCATACTGAGGTTGTGATGATTAATGTGATAATCGAAAAAAAGTATTGAGAATAATGTATTCTAGTAAGTATTCAATTAATATCAGTTATTACTATAATCATCATGATCATCATTATGCACTAGATTTAGTTTACTGGGGGTATGGAACCCTGGGATGGAGAGGAGGTGGTGGTAAGGACTGTAGGAATGAGTTGTGAACCAAGACAGGGCTGAGGTTAAGGCTCTCAGTTGTTAGTCCTTAATCTACAGGGAATGGGTTTTGAAACACAGCACCAGCTTTTAGTTCAAAACACTTCAGACAGTGAAGAGAACCAGAGGAAAGTGGATCACTCCCATGATCCCATCTCTATATATTGATATTGTTTAGACAACAGCTAGAATGACTGGATTTAGATATGGGGAAACTAGGCTTGGTCTCCTCTCATAGCTAGACAGCAAGCTAGGGGTCATTCTACCTCTCACTTCTCAGTTGCCCACATATCTCTAAGTGACATGGAGAAGCTAGACAGAAAAGACTAATGGAGTTTTTCCTAATGAGGAATACACCATGAGTTGGTGATCATGATGTAAAATTACAGTCATATTGGCTGGGATTTTTTTTTTTTACTATCAACCAAAAGGATTTAATCAACATTTATAAAATACTCTACCCAACAACAGCAGACTTAACATTCCTTTCAAGTGTTTATGGAACAAATGTCAAGATAGACCATATCCTTGTTATAAAACAAAGCTCAATAAATTTCAAAGAATTGAAATTATATAGTGTTTTTTTTTACCATAACAAAATCAAACTAGAAATCAATAACAGCAAAATGTTCTCCAAACATTTGTAAACTAAACAACACACTTCCTCATAATCTATGGGCCAGATAAATCTGAAGGGAAATTTAAAAATATATTGGACTGAATCAAAATAAAAATATAGCATATAAAATTTTATGACACAGCTAAAGCAGGGCTATAAGGGAAATTTATAGCATAGGTTAAACTTAAGTGCATTTATTATAAATGATGAAAAGTCTCAAATCAATAATCTAAGACAATAAATGTAATTTACCCTTATATCTCTTTACTGTCTCCTTTTTATAATTGTCTTAAATGTTTCCTCTAAATACATTTAGAATCACATCAGATAATGTAATTTTTCAGCCATCTAACGTAATTTAGAAAACTCAAGGGCCAGGCGTGGTGGCTCATGCCTGTAATCCCAGCACTTTGGGAGGCTGAGGCGGGAGGATCATGATGTTAGGACTTCAAGACCAGCCTGGCCAACATGGTGAAACCCTCTCTCTACTAAAAATACAAAAATTAGTCGGACATGGTGGCAGGTGCCTGTAATCCCAGCTAGTCAGGAGGCTGAGGCAGCAGAATTGCTTGAACTCAGGAGGTGGAGGTTGCAGTGAGCCAAGATCATGCCATTGCACTCCAGCCTGGGTGAGAAGAGCAAGACTCCATCTCAAAAAAAAAAAAAAAAAAAAAAAGAAAGAAAGAAAAAGAAAAGAAAACTCAAGAGAAGGAAGCCTGTTGTATTTAGGCATATTTTTGAGTAAAGCATTTTTTCTTTTTTTTCTTTTTTTTAATTTTAATATTATTATACTTTAAGTTTTAGGGTACATATGCACAACGTGCAGGTTTGTTACATATGTATACATGTGCCATGTTGGTGTGCTGCACCCATTAACTCGTCATTTAGCATTAGGTATATCTCCTATCCCTCCCCCCTCCCCCCACCCCACAATAGTCCCCAGAGTGTGATGTTCCCCTTCCTGTGTCCATGTGTTCTCATTGTTCAATTCCCACCTATGAGTGAGAACATGCGGTGTTTGGTTTTTTGTCCTTGTGATAGTTTGCTGAGAATGATGGTTTCCAGTTTCATCCATGTCCCTACAAAGGACATGAACTCTTCATTTTTTATGGCTGCATAGTATTCCATGGTGTGTATGTGCCACATTTTCTTAATCCAGTCTATCATTGTTGGACATTTGGGTTGGTTCCAAGTCTTTGCTACTGTGAATAGTGCCGCAATAAACATACGTGTGCATGTGTCTTTATAGCAGCATGATTTATAATCCTTTGGGTATATACCCAGTAATGGGATGGCTGGGTCAAATAGTATTTCTAGTTCTAGATCCCTGAGGAATCGCCACACTGACTTCCACAATGGTTGAACTAGTTTACAGTCCCACCAACAGTGTAAAAGTGTTCCTATTTCTCCACATCCTCTCCAGCACCTGTTGTTTCCTGACTTTTTAATGATCGCCATTCAAACTGGTGTGAGATGGTATCTCACTGTGGTTTTGATTTGCATTTCTCTGATGGCCAGTGATGGTGAGCATTTTTTCATGTGTTTTTTGGCTGCATAAATATCTTCTTTTGAGAAGTGTCTGTTCATATCCTTTGCCCACTTTTTGATGGGGTTGTTTGTTTTTTTCTTGTAAATTTGTTTTGAGTTCATTGTAGATTCTGGATATTAGCCCTTTGTCATATGAGTAGGGTGCGAAAATTTTCTTCCATTTTGTAGGTTGCCTGTTCACTCTGATGGTAGTTTCTTTTGCTGTGCAGAAGCTCTTTAGTTTAATTAGATCCCATTTGTCAATTTTGGCTTTTGTTGCCTTTGTTTTTGGTGTTTTAGACATGAAGTCCTTGCCCATGCCTATGTCCTGAATGGTATTGCCTAGGTTTTCTTCTAGGGTTTTTATGGTTTTAGGTCTAACATGTAAGTCTTTGATCCATCTTGAATTAATTTTTGTATAAAGTGTAAGGAAAGGATCCAGTTTCAGCTTTCTACATATGGCTAGCCAGTTTTCCCAGCACCATTTATTAAATAGGGATTCCTTTCCCCATTGCTTGTTTTTCTCAGGTTTGTCAAAAATCAGATGGTTGTAGATATGCGGCATTATTTCTGAGGGCTCTGTTCTGTTCCATTGATCTATATCTCTGTTTGGTACCAGTACCATGCTGTTTTGGTTACTGTAGCCTTGTAATATAGTTTGAAGTCAGGTAGCATGATGCCTCTGGCTTTGTTCTTTTGGCTTAGGATTGACTTGGTGATGCGGGCTCTTTTTTGGTTCCATATGAAATTTAAAGTAGTTTTTTCCAATTCTGTGAAGAAAGTCATTGGTAGCTTGATGGGGATGGCATTGAATCTGTAAATTATCTTGGGCAGTATGGCCATTTTCATAATATTGATTCTTCCTACCCATGAGCATGGAATGTTCTTCCATTTCTTTGCATCCTCTTTTATTTCATTGAGCAGTGGTTTGTAGTTCTCCTTGAAGAGGTCCTTCACATCCCTTGTAAGTTGGATTCCTAGGTATTTTATTCTCTTTGAAGCAATTGTGAATGGGAGTTCACTCATGATTTGGCTCTCTGTTTGTCTCTTATTGGTGTATAAGAATGCTTGTGATTTTTGTACATTGATTTTGTATCCTGAGATTTTGCTGAAGTTGCTTATCAGCTTAAGGAGATTTTGGGCTGAGACATTGGGGTTTTCTAGATAGACAATCATGACATCTGCAAACAGGGACAATTTGACTTCCTCTTTTCCTAATTGAATACACTTTATTTCCTTCTCCTGCCTCATTGCCCTGGCCAGAACTTCCAACACTATGTTGAATAGAAGTGGTGAGAGAGGGCATCCCTGTCTTGTGCCAGTTTTCAAAGGGAATGCTTCCAGTTTTTGCCCATTCAACATGATATTTGCTGTGGGTTTGTCATAGATAGTTCTTATGATTTTGAGATACGTCCCATCAATACCTAATTTATTGAGAGTTTTTAGCATGAAGTGTTGTTGAATTTTGTCAAAGGCCTTTTCTGCATCTATTGAGATAATCATGTGGTTTTTGTCTTTGGTTCTGTTTATATGCTGGATTACATTTATTGATTTATGTATGTTGAACCAGCCTTGCATCCCAGGGATGAAGCCCACTTGATCATGGTGGATAAGCTTTTTGATGCGCTGCTGGATTCGGTTTGCCAATATTTTATTGAGGATTTTTGCATCAATGTTCATCAAGGATATTGGTCTAAAATTCTCTTTTTTTGTTGTATCTCTGCCAGGCTTTGGTATCAGGATGATGCTGGCCTCATAAAATGAATTAGGAAGGATTCCCTCTTTTTCTATTGATTGGAATAGTTTCAGAAGGAATGGTACCAGCTCCTCCTTGTACCTCTGGTAGAATTCGGCTGTGAATCCATCTGGTTCTGGACTCTTTTTGGTTGGTAAGCTATTGATTATTGCCACAATTTCAGAGCCTGTTATTGGTCTATTCTGAGATTCAACTTCTTCCTGGTTTAGTCTTGGGAGGGTGTATGTGTCGAGGAATTTATCCATTTCTTCTAGATTTTCTAGTTTATTTGCATAGAGGTGTTGGTAGTATTCTCTGATGGTAGTTTGTAGTTCTGTGGGATCAGTGATGATATCCCCTTTATCATTTTTTATTGCGTCTATTTGATTCTTCTCTCTTTTCTTCTTTATTAGTCTTGCTAGCGGTCTATCAATTTTGTTGATCCTTTCAAAAAACCAGCTCCTGGATTCATTAATTTTTTGAAGGGTTTTTTGTGTCTCTATTTCCTTCAGTTCTGCTCTGATTTTAGTTATTTCTTGCCTTCTGCTAGCTTTTGAATGTGTTTGCTCTTGCTTTTCTAGTTCTTTTAATTGTGATGTTAGGGTGTCAATTTTGGATCTTTCCTGCTTTCTTTTCTGGGCATTTAGTGCTATAAATTTCCCTCTACATACTGCTTTGAATGTGTCCCAGAGATTCTGGTATGTTGTGTCTTTGTTCTCATTGGTTTCAAAGATCATCTTTATTTCTGCCTTCATTTTGTTATGTACCCAGTAGTCATTCAGGAGCAGGTTGTTCAGTTTCCATGTAGTTGAGTGGTTTTGAGTCAGTTTCTTAATCCTGAGCTCTAGTTTGATTGCACTGTGGTCTGTGAGACAGTTTGTTATAATTTCTGTTCTTTTACATTTGCTGAGGAGAGCTTTACTTCCAACTATGTGGTCCATTTTGGAATAGGTGTGGTGTGGTGCTGAAAAAAAATGTATATTCTATTGATTTGGGGTGGAGAGTTCTGTAGATGTCTATTAGGTCCTCTATTAGCTCTGCTTGGTGCAGAGCTGAGTTCAATTCCTGGGTATCCTTGTTAACTTTCTGTCTCGTTGATCTGTCTAATGTTGACAGTGGGGTGTTAATGTCTCCCATTATTATTGTGTGGGAGTCTAAGTCTTTTTGTAGGTCACTCAGAACTTGCTTTATGAATCTGGGTGCTCCTGTATTGGGTGCATATATATTTAGGATAGTTAGCTCTTCTTGTTGAATTGATCCCTTTACCATTATGTAATGGCCTTCTTTGTCTCTTTTGATCTTTGTTGGTTTAAAGTCTGTTTTATCAGAAACTAGGATTGCAACCTCTGCCTTTTTTTGTTTTCCATTTGCTTGGTAGATCTTCCTCCATCCCTTTATTTTGAGCCTATGTGTGTCTCTGCACATGAGATGGGTTTCCTGAATACAGCACACTGATGGGTCTTGACTCTTTATCCAATTTGCCAGTCTGTGTCTTTTAATTGGAGGATTTAGCCCATTTACATTTAAAGTTAATATTGTTATGTGTGAATCTGGTCCTGTCATTATGATGTTAGCTGGTTATTTTGCTCATTAGTTGATGCAGTTTCTTCCTAGCCTTGATGGTCTTTACATTTTGGCATGTTTTTGCAGTGGCTGGTACTGGTTGTTCCTTTCCATGTTTAGTGCTTCCTTCAGGAGCTCTTGTAGGGCAGGCCTGGTGGTGACAAAATCTCTCAGCATTTGCTTGTCTGTAAAGTATTTTATTTCTCCTTCACTTATGAAGCTTAGTTCGGCTGGATATGAAATTCTGGGTTGAAAATTCTTTCTTTAAGAATGTTAAATATTGGCCCCCACTCTCTTCTGGCTTGTAGAGTTTCTGTTGAGAGATCCACTGTTAGTCTGATGGGCTTCCCTTTGTGGGTAACCCAACCTTTCTCTCTGGATGCCCTTAACATTTTTTCCTTCATTTCAACTTTGGTGAATCTGACAATTATGTGTCTTGGAGTTGCTCTTCTCGAGGAGTATCTTTGTGGCGTTCTCTGTATTTCCTGAATCTGAATGTTGGCCTGCCTTGCTAGATTGGGGAAGTTTTCCTGGATAATATCCTGCAGAGTGTTTTCCAGCTTGGTTCCATTCTCCCCATCACTTTCAGGTACACCAATCAGACGCAGATTTGGTCTTTTCACATAGTCCCATATTTCTTGGAAGTTTTGTTTGTTTCTTTTTATTCTTTTTTCTCCAAACTTCCCTTCTCACTTCATTTCATTCATTTCATCTTCCAACACTGATACACTTTCTTCCAGTTGATTGCATTGGCTCCTGAGGCTTCTGCATTGTTCACGTAGTTCTCAAGCCTTGGCTTTCAGCTCCATCAGCTCCTTTAAGGACTTCTCTGCATTGGTTATTCTAGTTATCCATTCGTCTAATTTTTTTCTCACAGTTTTTAACTTCTTTGCCATTGGTTTGAATTTCCTCCTGTAGCTTGGAGTAGTTTGATTGGCTGCAGCCTTCTTCTCTCAACTCGTCAAAGTCATTCTCCGTCCAGCTTTGTTCCGTTGCTGGTAAGGAGCTGCGTTCCTTTGGTGGAGGAGAGGCGCTCTGCTTTTTAGAGTTTCCAGTTTTTCTGCTCTGTTTTTTCCCCATCTTTGTGGTTTTATCTACTTTTGGTCTTTGATGATGGTGACGTACAGAAGGGTTTTTGGTGTGGATTTCCTTTCTGTTTGTTAGTTTTCCTTCTAACAGACAGGACTGTCAGCTGCAAGTCTGTTGGAGTTTGCTAGAGGTCCATTCCAGATGCTGTTTGCCTGGGTATCAGCAGCAGTGGGTGCAGAACAGTGGTGGCTGTACAACAGCAGATCTTGGTGAACTGCAAATGCTACTGCCTGATCATTCCTCTGGAAGTTTTGTCTCAGAGGAGTACCTCACCATGTGAGGTGTCAGTCTGCCCCTACTGGGGGGTGCCTCCCAGTTAGGCTGCTCGGCTGTCAGGGACCCACTTGAGGAGGCATTCTGCCCATTCTCAGATCTCCAGCTGCATGCTGGGAGAACCACTACTCTCTTCAAAGCTGTCAGACAGGGACATTTAAGTCTGCAGAGGTTACTGCTGTCTTTTTGTTTGTCTGTGCCCTTCCCCCAGAGGTGGAGCCTACAGAGGAAGGCAGGTCTCCTTGAGCTGTGGTGGGCTCCACCCAGTTCAAGCTTCCAGGCTGCTTTGTTTACCTAATCAAGCCTGGGTAATGGCAGGTGCCCTTCCCCCAGTCTCGCTGCCGCCTTGCAGTTTGATCTCAGACTGCTGTGCTAGGAATCAGCGAGACTCCGTGGGCATAGGACCCTCTGAGCCAGGTGCAGGATATAATCTCCTGTTGTCCCGTTTTTTAAGCCTGTTGGAAAACTGCAGTATTAGGGTGGGGGTGACCCAATTTTCCAGGTGTCATCTGTCACCCCTTTCTTTGACTAGGAAAGGGAACTCCCTGACCCCTTGTGCTTCCCAAGTGAGGCAATGCCTCGCCCTGCTTCAGCTCGTGCATGGTGCGCTGCACCCACTGTCCTGCACCCACTGTCTGGCACTCCCTAGTGAGATGAACCCGGTGCCTCAGATGGAAATGCAGAAATCACCCATCTTCTGCATCGCTCACGCTGGGAGCTGTAGACCGGAGCTGTTCCTATTCAGCCATCTTGGCTCCTGAGTAAAGTCGGGAATGTATTTTAAACATACTCACTACTTCGTTTCTGCCTCTTACCCATCTCCTTAGGATAAGTAGTGGCTAAACACTTAAATCAGTATAGCTTAAACAACTGAACTTTATGATAATTCTTGACTGACAGAAAGGCATGTCACTTTTCAATCACAAACATTCATAGCATCCTTCATTTGAATTCTTTTGCTAAGTGACCAAAGAGAAATTTCTGTCTGCTGGAATGATGCAGGAATTGAATCTCACAGTTTGAGGGTGGGTATGCAGACAGTCAGGAGCAGGTGCAGGGTTTGTGGATCTTTCAGCTTATACAACTAGGGGAAGGTCTTTAGGAAAAACACAAATTTACAAACACAAATATAAGGGCAAAAAAGATATGACAGCACATTACAAATTTAAAAAAGTTAAAAATATCCCAAAGATAAAATCCAGGAAAATAATATAGTATTTTGATTAACTGCCTAACAAACCTATATCTTTCTTCAACATGTTTGGGTTGCATAATCTTTAATTATCTCTTCAAATGACAATGATGATATAACATCCATTTCTGAACATCCAGTTCAGAATCTATAGCCTTAGGAAACTATGTGATTTTTGCACAAGTCTCAACCTTTTTATGTCTGCGCATTTTCAGCCTACATGAAATCCAGCCATAATCTGGTTGGCACCAATTATGTGCAGCTTTGGGGTACCTCCAGGTGGCATTAGTGTCCTAGGAGATGAAGCATGGATGGTGACTGATGGTGTGAAGGAGCAGCACTGCTGTAGGCCCTAGTTGTGTAGCCATAGTTGCACCACAGCTCATCTCTCAAACCACCATCTATGGCTTTTGGTCAAGCTACTCCAGGTGTGGCTGCTGCCAGCTAGCCACATCTATCTACTTTCGTGGAGCACCACCTGTGGCTTTTTTACAGTGCTCCCCAGCTACTTCATGTTTGCCAGTGCACCCACCTGGACCTCTAGGCATCTTCAAAACCCTGTCTCCTACTTCAGTTCACCTTCTGACACCTGCTTTTGCACCATCCCCATCCAGCCCTGCATAGGGACTGCCTAAGCCTTGCTAAGGTAAGGCCTGCTGACTAGGAACCAGGGCCTACTGCTCAAATTCCAGTTTTGCCTTTAAGAAATTGACATCCTTTGCTGACATTCTTGCCTCACACGCTTGCTGGCCCCTTGCCACAGATATTTTTGTCAGCAACTCATACATTCCACAGCATCAAAAGCAACCTTAGGCGAACGGAGGCCAGAATGCCAATATTTACCTGACCTGCTGATTTTCTTTTGACTTCATTTTTATAACAAAGTTATATTTTAGTGATTTTGGTTTGGTATAAGTAAATACTTAGCTTTTGATAAGCACCTGGGGTCTGAGATACAGTCTGACATGTTATCCTACTCATTCATGAATCACTCTCAAAATGCATGCATAAAAGTTAATTTTCTTCTGTTCAAGCAATATCTAACATTTTAATTAGCATGTTCAAAATCTCCTTTGATCTTGAACTGTATTAGCTGGAAGGGAATGTTCTTTGAGGATTTGAAAAGAAGTTAGGGAGCTCAGACTCAAGTTTATGCCTTCTAAGACCTATTAGATTCTTAGGAAACCTCCAGTTCATCATTTCGCTAGAGAAGTTTTCACACATAGTTGGAGAGAAATTTTGAAGAAAATTTACTCTGCTTAGGAAGAACACAAGAAAATGTACCCTGCTCCTGAGACTGTTCACAGGAGTTTTGATACCATACAGAGTAGGGCTGCATCATTACTTTCATGGGCTCTAGACACTTTTGTCTTTGTGAGCCCATTCCTCTGCAAAGAAAAAAAAGTCATATTTACCATTGCATTGGTATAAAGGCAAATGTACTCCAGGTTGGGGTACATTTATTTTTTTTCCCTTCTGAATTTAAAAGAAATGTAAACATTTCCATTGGCCCCTAGAAGTCCTGTGGGTCCTGGGCATAATAGCTACTATGCCTAGTGGATAAGTCGGTTCCACTTATTCTTATCCTTTAAAAAAAGGTAGCAAAGTTTTAAATTAAAAACTTGAAATGTCATGCTATTTCCTCAGCTTCAGAATTAAGAAGACTCATCTACTTAAAAACAAGGCTACTGCTAGCTAATTCAACCATAATAAAGTTTGCTAGATGGTAAGTATAATTTATGATGTTAATATTCAATCTTGGACCATATCACTGCTTTTCTGGAAACTAGTACAAACAATGTAAATACTTTGAATATGAGGTAAACTCAAAAATTATACCCACGAAGTGAGCAGGCACAGGGAAGAAACACTTTAAGAATCAATATAAACAGGGATCCCGACATAATGTGGCAAAGGTATAGAGGAATGCAAAGGAAGAAAGTGCAGCCAATGGGCCTCTCTGGCAGGGCCACAATCAGAGACAAGGTAGGTTTCCACGTGATTAGCAGCATTTCAGCGGCTCCAGGGAGATGCCCCACCTCTTACTTACCTGACATTTAATTTAACTGAGAATGTAGACTTTCATCTCTATAGTACAAATGGTGCTTATAATGTGAAAACCTTTAAGATGAAGTATTGTATTCAATGCATGACACAGAATTAAGGACTGCCATCTGACTCTTCTCTGAAAGCAGGTTGTGTTAAGAGGACATTTCCTACACTTGCCCATCTTACAGAGTCTGGAAGAGGCTATGGGAGGTCAAGACAATTTTTTTTTTTTTTTTTTTTTTTGAGACGGAGTCTCGCTCTGTCAGGCTAGAGTGCAGTGGTGCAATCTGGGCTCACTGCCAGCTCCACCTCCCGGGTTCAAGTGATTCTCCTGCCTCAGCCTCCTGAGTAGCTGGAACTACAGGTGCCCACCACCACGCCCAGCTAATTTTTTGTATTTTTAGTAGAGATGGGGTTTCACCGTGTTAGCCAGGATGATCTCGATCTTGTGACCTCGTGATCTGCCCACCTCGGCCTCCCAAAGTGCTGGGATGACAGGCGTGAGCCACCATGCCCGGCCCAAGACAGTTCTTTAGAAGAAAAGCTCATCCATTGGCCCTCCCTGAAAGAGGATGATAGCATGTTGGGGGTGGCTAAAAAGGCTAGGACACCAAAAAAATGTACCCTGCTTCACAGTTTGTGCTGCAGTCAGTGTGAGATGGTTAGTGGGCTTTTAATTAGACGGTCCTGTTCTGACGTTGGTTGGAGTACAGGCAGGGAAAGAACTGGGGAAAGGAAAAGGTGCCATGGCCAGTACTAGGCAAAGGGAATAAGCAGGTCTTCTGGTATGGCTGTGCAGGTTGCATACTGCTCAAAGGTGCCACATCCAAGTGGTAGCAGGTGGGGCGGAGGGAGGTGGGTTGGATGGGGAATATCATTTACTTCATAGACATAATAGGTTGGTGTATTTAGTAAAACAGTTTTTCAGTTGATAGTGGTAGAGCGTCTTGTTTTAATAAAATCAGCACATTATGCCCATTTTCTGACATATGGAAGTCCAGTGACTTGGGAACACAGAGGGTCTCTAATTGGCAGAAAAGTCCATAGAGGCAGCACTGTACACGCAAGGAAAGAATCTGTCCCAGCCTGAAAGAATCCCTGCACTTTGCTCACTGAGGGCAGGAGTCATGTTTTATTCATCTTTTTTATTTATTCCTATCACCTAAGACAGCAGCACAGTATGCATGTTCCATTGAACTTCCCTACAACCCCAGTAGCCACTAGCCACATGTGGCTACTGAGCACTTGCAATGTGGCTTGTCTGAATTGAGATGTGCAGTAATTGTAAAATATGCACCTGATTTTGAAGACTAAGTATAAAAAATGTAAAATAAATCCTTAATAATTACTTTATATTGATTACACATGGAAATAAAAATTTTAATAGACTAGGTTAAATTAAATGTATTATTAAAATTAATTTCACCTGTTTCTTTTTACTTTTTAATGTGGCTACTAAAAAATTTAAGATCACATATGTGATTTGTATTTGTTCCTCCTATTTGTCTTGGGCAAAGCTGCCTGGGAAAGCTGACTATAGACAATATCCTTGACAGCAATTCATACAGTGATTATTTACATTGTTGCTATTTTAATATCCTTTAATTAAAATAATTCTGATTTACCTTATATCCCTTTTAAGAATTCCACGAGGAGGGATCTTTAATAGGGTTAAAGAAGAAAATTTCTGAAAAATGTATGCTCCTTTGCAGAGACAGTTAAATTAAGAAGAAAAAAATTTGTAAATGGCTTGGCACTTTGCTCAACTGATCTACAAGATTTTATTTGGTGAAGAGAGTTGTTTGTTGTTGAAATTTGCTAGCATTAAAGTACTGTCATATGAACTTGGTGACACATGCTTGTTAAAGATCTTTGTTTAATTTGATCATTTCAAGTTACATGATGATTATTCTGTTTTATAGTTTATCTATAAAGTAACGAGAAAGTAAACATTCTAAAAGCACAGTAGCACACTTGACTCCACCTGCTATGGGCCCTTGTTAAACACTAGTTCTCAGGTACACATATAAATTTTCCCAGCACCACAGTCTCACCTATGGGGATGAGTGAGATGTTTTAAAAGAAGGCAATGTGCTCCACTGAATCTGGACTAAGCTCACTTTAAGGAAAAATATCTTACTTGGGACCATCTGGTTGCCAGGTCAGGGCAGGCTGAGATGGAAGTTGTTTGTGCTAATGGCCTGGTCGGATCCAGTTCTGAGAGCCTGGGGGAAGCTATCGGAGGTCAAGATAATTCTATAGAACTATGGTTCATCCATTGGCCTTCTGAGAGGCAGGGAAGAGCTGTCCAAATAGTCAATGGGATGGACTTGAGAAACTTCATGTGAAAGCGTGTGTGTGTGTGTGTGTGTGTGCTCACGCACATGAGTGCAAGTGCGTGAGAGTGAAAGAGAGGAGAGTGACAGAGAGAGACAGAGAAAAAAAATTTTCAAGATATAACCTTTCCAAGGACTAGATACTACTACTGGCAAAAAAATACCCTCTATATTGGGATTTTCACTTCTGAATCAAATAATGGATGACCTAAAACTGTGAGCGAGGTATTTAACAGCAATGAGAATGTGGAATAATTTTTTATTCTGCCAATATTCAGTGCTCCACTGACAGGTACTGATTACATGAAACTAGCTCCAAAAACATCAAAGAAAAGATATATCCATTCAGACACCACAATCCCAAAAGGATTGCATGAAAATATTAGCATTCATTTCTGCTGCAGGTTTTATGATAAAAAGTTATTACATATTTGAGTGGATGTCAAAGCAAGGTTGCAAATTTAACAAAGGAAAAATCCTTAGATAATCTTCATGTCTTTCAAATAGGTCAAATGCTTATAAAATAAGAGACATTTTACTTTGACAATCAGAAATCTACCACAGTAAAAATAAGCATCTAAAGGTTTTTATAGCTGTCAATCCTTTTGCTTATTTATTATTATTATTGTTGTTACTATTTTTACTTTAAAAATACAGATTGTCCTATGCTGTGGTCCAAACATTAACATAGCAATCCTATGTCTATCATGTAACATTCTAGATTGAAGGCAAAAAACAAAGATGTCTTATTAGAGTTGAGATAAAATTGACTGGTACTTTTCTGCTAAACACTTCCCTGTGGGGTAAGCGTTTCAAGCACAAAGAAGAGGGTGGCCATAAGAAAAAACATGTTTCACTACTGGACAGTGGCTTGTGACTGGAGCTGTTTTCCAGTCACTGGAGTCCGACCTCTGGGAAAATCCTCTTTCTCTGTGGGGATCTGGCCAGTGGTATGTGTGGTTAAACATGGAGATGTTGGGACTGAATCCAGGTTCTACCCCACAGGGATTGAGAACGGGGTCAAATTCATTAACCTCTTTTGTAACCTCAGTTTCCTATTTGTTTAATGGGAATAATATAACCCATTGCATAAGGCTGTTGTGAGGAAATGAGATGTAAGGCACCTGGCACATGGCAACTAGGAAATGAGTGTTGGTTACCATTGCTGTTACTATTAATTTCATATCTGTGCTTTCTCTCATGTTCTCTCTGCATGAAAGTCTCTTTCCCTCCTTGTTGATGTGGAAAGTTCTTCTTTTCAGAAATGGCTCACCTCTAAGAAACAGTCGGTGATTAATTCCAGCTCTTTGAGTCTCCCCTTTCTGTATACTGTCAGGCTTTATACACACCTCATAATTATTAGTTGTGTGTTTACATGCACTTCCCCAAAACTGCTAGCGACTGTAAACATATGGTGTAAGCTCAACACAAGGCTTGTTGACTGAGGTGATGGTTTTTCTCTCTAACCCTTTATCCCTCCCGACAACTTCCCACATATCTTGCATCTAATTCCATACTCTAGATACTGATTTCACATCTCCCTAAACCCCCCGCTCCCTACCTGTCTCTGTTCTATTCAGATGGAACATCGGGTTTTCCTCCTCACAGCTTCATTGCTTCCTTCATTACTTCTCACTGCAGTTATGGCGGCCTTGTCTCCCACTTCGACAAAATTCCTTCTCAGTCTTTTGTGGTCCATTTCAAATCTGCCTCCTAAATTAAGCCTCAGTTAACGACTCACATCAACCCACCTTCCCCAACCCTACTCAGGATGGCTGTTCAGAAATCTAATATTGATATATAAAACAATTTTAATTGGGGCCGGGCACAGTGGCTCATGCCTGTAATCCCAGCCCTTTGGGAGGCTGAGGTGGGCAGATCACTTGAGGTCAGGAGTTCAAGACCAGCCTGGGCAATATGGAGAAACCTTGTCTGTACAGAAAAAAAAAAAAAAATAGCCAGGTGTGGTGGTGCACATCTGTAGTCTCAGCTACTCAGGAGGCTGAGACAGGAAGATCGCTTGAGCCTGGGAGGTGGAGGTTGCAGTGAGCTGAGATTGCACCACTGTACCCTAGCCTGGGCAACAGAGTGAGACCTACTCTCCAGAAAAAAAACCACACCCAATTTTAATTGGGGTGCTATTATGGGTGCCATATGAGTTGGGTGGATGAACTCTTGATGGAGAAGTGGCTTTTTCCATTTCTCCCTAAACCTCTGATGCAGGCTGATCAAATTGAGCACTCAAACATTAGATGTTAGGAAAAGAAGTTACTATTTAGATGCTGAGACAAATGGAAAGTGACACTAGATGCTCCCTTTCTCCCTTTTGGACTCAAGACAGAGCACTGTCTTGGTGAGTGTGGTCTTTCTTAAGGTATATGTGGCTGGTGCCAGCCATGATGTTTTTGTTTTTTTGTTTTGTTTTGTTTGTCTTATTATTATTAGAGTCAGGGTCTTGCTCTGCTGCTCTGGCTGGAGTGCAGTGGTGCAATCACGGCTCACTGCAGCCTCAACTTCCCAGGCTCAAGTAATCCTCTCACCTCAGATTCCTGAGTAGCTGGGACTTCAGGAGGGCACAACCATGCCCAGCTAATTTTCGTGTTTTTTTGGTATTTTTGTAGAGACAGGGTTTTACCATGTTGTCCAGGTTGGCCTCAAACTCCTGGGCTCAAGTGATCCTCCATCCTTGGCCTCCCAAAGTGCTGGGATTACAGGTGTGAACCACCATGCCCAGCCCCTGCCATGGGATTAGTAACAACTCTTGGAAAAGAATTGTTTTCACTCCTGAGTCCTCATACTTAGATGTTTGTCTATAGAGGATGTCACAAGTAGAATTAGGTCTCAAAAAGCCATCTGAGCTAGCAGAATATGCATGTCACTCATCTTTCCTTTTACTAGGCCCTATACATACTATTTTTTAAATGGACCTGCCCACTACTCTGAACTTTCTGAAGCAAGCCTGATCCCAGTTGTTCCCCAAAAAAGAATTTGAAATCGTCACAGTCAAGCTTTTGACTCACCACTCTAAGAAAACCATTGTTTTCAAGGTTACTTAATCTTATTGTTGGCTAAATCCAAGTAATTCTTCTTTGTCCTTATTTTAGTTGGTTTCCTGGCAACAACCCACATCATTGCAAATTTCTTCCTCGAAACACTCTCTTCTCTTGACTTCCTTGACATGATGCTCACCTGTTATTAAAAAAGAGTGCCTATGTTTGCATTTACCAGACACACCTTCGCCTATATTTTTATTTTTCAACCTTTCTGAACTGCTTTATTTAAGGGATTTTTTTCTACAGCATAGGGTTGGATATTCCATTATAAGCCAATTTGAAGTTATTTTTCTATATTAGAGATAGAATTTAACTCCTTTACATCTATCATAATGACAGATGTGTTTGTTTTTAGCTCTGGAAGGAAGGATTGGACTCTTTACAAGGGGCTTCTGATTAGGTATTCTTTAGCTGGTAGGTGAATCATTTGGGATGTCTTTGCTAGTTTCAAAAAACTCTATACAAATGGCTTAAACATAAAGGGTATTCATTATCTTGCATAATAAAGAAGTCCAGAAGTATTTCATATTTTGTCTTCTGTTATACACACATACATGCACATACACATGTATACATACATATATATACACTTATACATGAAAGAGAAACATTTATTTCTCTACATTTTTCACTGTATCTTTTTGTTTTTTATTTTTTAATTTTTATTTATTTTTCTTTTTTTATTATTATACTTTAAGTTTTAGGGTACATGTGCACAATGTGCAGGTTAGTTACATATGTATACGTGTGCCATGCTGGTGTGCTGCACCCATTAACTCGTCATTTAGCATTAGGTATATCTCCTGAAGCTATCCCTCCCCCCCACCCCCGTCTTTTTGTTTTTTAACAATGTTTAGGAAAATGTACATTTTTATTTTATAGGTTACATTTGTTTAATTTTACATGCTACTTTTAGACTTTATTTCTTTAGATAACATCTTTTAGTTCTTTCATATGTGACTCACCACATACACAGAATTTTAAAAAACCCTATGGTCACATCAATAGATGCAGAAAAAGCATTCCGTAAAATCTAGCGTCCCTTCATGATAAAAACCCTAAAAAAACTAGGCCTAGAAGGAACTTATCTCAAAATAATGAAGGTTACATATGTCAAACCCATATCAACATCATAGTGAATGTGGAAAAGTTAAAAGCATTCCCCCTTAGAATGGGACAATACAAGGATGCCCACTTTCACCACTACTATTCAAACATAGCACTGAAAGTCCTAGCTGGGGCAAGCAGGCAAGAGAAAGAAATACAAGTCATTCAATCAGAAAAAAGTAAGTCGAATTATTTCTGTTTGTTGATGATATGATCTTATGCCTAGAGAACCCTAAGGACTCCTTGAAGAGACTCCTAGATTTGATAAATGACTTCAGTAAAGTTTCAGAATACATAATCAATGTACAAAAATTAGTAGCATTTTTTTACAAATAATGATCAAGCTGGGAACCAAATCAAGAACTCAATCCCATTTACAATAGCTACCAAAATAAAATAAAATACCTAGGAATAGATTTCACCAAGTAGTTAAAAGATCTCTACAAAAAGAACTGCAAAACACTGATGAAAGAAATTAGAGATGACACAAACAAATGGAAAAGCATCCTATGCTCATGAATTGGAAGAACCAGTATCATCAAAATGACCATACTGCCCAAAACAATCTACAGATTCAATGAAATTCCTATCAAATTACCAGTATAATTCTTCACAGAATTAGAAAAAGCAATGCTAACATTCATATGAAACCAAAAAAGAGTCTGAATAGCCAAAGCAGTCCTAAACAAAAGAGAATAAATCTAGATGTATCACATTACCTGACTTCAAATTATACTATGGCTATAGTAACCAAAACAGCATGATGCTGGCGTAAAAACAGACACACAGATCAATGGAACAGTACAGAGAACCCAGAAATAAAACCACATACCTCTACAACCAATAATCTTTGACAAAGTTGACAAAAACATACACTGGGGAAGTACACCCTATTAAATAAGTGGTAATGGGAAAATTGAATAGTCATATGCAGAAGAATGGAATTGGACACGCATCTCTCAGCATATACAAAAGTTAATGCAAAATTGATTAGACTTAAATGTAAGACCTGAAACTACAAAAATCCTAGAAGAAAACCTAGGCAAAACTATTCTGGACATTGGCCTAGGCAAAGAATTTATGACTAAGTCCTCAAAAAGAAATACAACAAAAACAATAGGCAAATGGGATTTAATCGAACTAAAAATCTTTTTTACATCAAAAGAAATAATCAACAGAGTAAACAGACAACCTACAGAATAGGCGAAGATATTTGCAAACATTGCATCTGACAAAGGGCTAATATTCAGAATCTACAAGGAACTGAAACAAATCAACAGGAAAAAAACTCAAATAACCCTATTAAAAAGCAAGCAATGGACATGAACAGACATTTTTCAAAAGAAGACATACAAATGGCCAAAAAACATATGAAAAATGCTCAATATCACTAATCATCAGAGAAATGCAAATTAAAACCATAATGAGATACCACTTATACCAGCCAGAATGAATATTATTAAAAAGTCAAAAATCAACAGATATTGGGAAGGATGCAGAGAAAAGGAATACTTTTACATTGTTAGTGGAAATGTAAATTAGTACAACTTTACAGAAAACAGTATGAAGATTTCTCAAGGAAGTAAAAAAAGAACTAAGCTTTGATATAGTCATCCCATCACTGGGTATCTACCCCCAAAAAAGAAATCATGTATCAAAAAGACTCCTACACTTGTATGTTTATCTAATGCTGTTTACATTAGCAAAGTCATGCAGTCAACCTAAGTGTCCATCAACTGATGAGCAGATAAAGAAAATGTGGTATATATGTATACTATGGAATCCTACTCAGTCATAAAAAATAATGAAATAATGTCTTTTATGGCAACATAGATGGAACTGGAGGTCATTATTCTAATTGAAATGACTTGAAACAGAAAGTCAAAAACCACATATTCTCACTTATAAGTGGGAGCTAAACAATGGGTACATGTGGACATACAGAGAGGAATAATAGACACGGAGATTCCAAAAGGTGGGAAGGTGGGAGGCGGGTGAGGGATGGAATAATTCCTATAGGGTACAATATATCCTATTTGGGTGATAGGTACACTAATAGCCCCAGACTTCACCACTATGAAATATATCCATGTAACACATGGATATATTATATACATGGACCCTTAAGTATATACATGGACCCTTAAGTATATAATATATATACATGTATAATATACATACGTATAATATACATGTATAATATATACACGTATAATATACATGTATAATATATATACATAAGTATAATATATATATACATGGACCCTTAAGTATATAAAAATATAAAAAAGGAAATGATAACATTGGCATATTTCCCCTTCCTTGCTTTTTTCTTCTGGCCCTCCACTGCTCAATTTTGGTCAACAAATGATATTTTTAGTTTTAGCTTTGTACATTTTAATGTTCTTATACTCTATTGTATTGTGTTTGTTGTGTTTTGTTGTGTTGTATTTATTTATTTATTTATTTATTGAGACGGAGTCTTGCTCTGCTGCCCAGGGTGGAGTGCAGCGGTGTGATCTTGGCTCACTGCAACCTCCGCCTCCTGGGTTCAAGCGATTCGCCTGCCTCAACCTCCCAAGTAGCTGGGATTACAGGCGCATGCCACTGCACCCGGCTAATCCTTATACTTTAAATACTTGTTTTGTCAGGTTGAATAATATATCCTTTGACTCAGATATATTACACGAGGCCATAAGTGAATTTACTCTAGCTTCCACCTTCTTTCCCTCTTCCTCTTCCAGTTTTGGATAGGTATGTAATTAAATTTTTTCACAGCATATAGTATGCCATCCAAATCCCCACCCTTGCTTTAGGATTAGTTCTACAATTAAATACATTCCACGCTCGCTGCCATTCTTTTTGCTTTGGGTTAAGGAATTTGTCAAAAACTATACAAAAATTAGATAACAGAGTCAGGATTTAAACCAAAGTTTGACACAACATTCCATGCTTTTTCCACTACATTATGCTTCTTCTGAAAGTCTGCGTACACACACATACAGACATATGCTTTAACTGCACTGAAAGCAAAAGAGATCAAAACAGTACACAGAAAAAGTAAGCAAAATATAAGACATTAAGAGTTAAAAAACAATAAAAATTGAAATAAATGGATAAACATATAAAAGTGACTGAAGTCACTTCATTAGCACCCCAAAATAAACACTGTTTTAAAATTTTTCATGTGGGCACAAAAGGTTATTTTTTATTGATAAGATTGGCAGGCCAATATTGAAAGAAAAGAAAAGGAAACAAGAGACCAACAAGTCTATAGAGGGTTAATCATTTTTTCAAAAAGGCTTTAAAACAGGAGGCTAAGTTAAAAATCATTAGGGATTATTTGCATCTCTGGAACTAAGGCAGCCATAGACTTCAGCAGAATATTTAACTCATTTGATGTCCCAAGGGATGGATTCATTGCAAGAGTTTTCTGATTTGGTTCTCTATGGCTGGTGTGTAAATCATTTGGGCTGTCTCCTACTGTCAGTTTCAGAAGACCCAGCCCTAAATAGCTTAAACATAACAGTGAAGTCCATAGGGTAGACTTTCACAGGGGAAGACAGGGTGGTACTTTCAAGATTGCTTATTTCAGTGGCCTAATGGTGACATCAGAGTCCAGGTCTTTTCCTTCTTTTCCACTGCAGCTATCCTCAGTATACAAATCTTTTCCAAGGATGGTCCCCACAGGGATACCAGATGATTACAGCAGCTAGTCCTCATCCTCATGTAAGCACAATAAAAGCCAGAAAGGACCATCCCTTCTTTGTGGACATTTTAAAGAAAGTGCAGTCCTTTCCCAGCAGCCTCTTTTGCACACTGGCCCACAAGTATCAATGGCTGGAATTGTGTCACATGCTCTTTGCCAAACCAATCATTGCATTGGTAGGAGGAGTGAAATTACAGTAATTGGTCTAAAATAATCTCAATTCATCCCCCCACCCACAGGGCTAGAAATGGACACACACTTGCCTGAAACTCAGAGCCACCCAAACTCAAGGCAAGGAAAAACGAGATAATCAATCAACAACATTTCTCATAGGTAGAAATAGAACAGAAAGACCTTCCTTTTACCCTCTGCCTCTCACTTTTGAACATTCTTAAATACTATAGAGGATTAGAAGACACATCACTCCATCTTTTTTACGTGCATCTTCTAATAGTTGATTGTTATTGGGCACAAGTTGCTACTAGCAGGCATATAACTTTTTCCATATAATGAATGGCATACTGGGTTTCTCTTCCAGAATGGCCATCAGGTAGTATTTATTTATGACTAATGTTAGCTTCTCAAGGCCGTTATGAGTCAATTAAGAGACCAGCCTGAATGTCTCCATGAGCTAAATGGATATTTACCCACATGCATGTACATAGTCATACTTATGAAAACACTTATGACTCCTATGAGAAAAATAAATATTAAACACAGGTTAAGAACAAGCACTTCCAATGGCTGAAAGAGGGTCTAAGATCATATGAAATACACCACAGGTTTAAAGTTACTACCTACCAGAAGGATCATTTGAGCCCAGGAGTTTGAGGTTACAATGTGCTAAGACTGTGTAAGTGCACTCTAGCCTGGGCGACAGAGCATGACCCTGTATGAAATTCAAAAAAAATTATTGCCTAGATTTTCATGAAGGAAGACATAAAAAACAAGATAAAGAGGTAAAGTACCAATTTTAAGCAAGATTTATAGAATGTTTGTAATGTGCCAGATACTGTATTAAGTACCTTATGTACATTACCTCATTTAAAGTTCACAGTCAGATCAAAGGTAAAATTACTATTATCTTCATTTTGCCAAAGAGAATACTGAGGCTAAGAGGGTGAGGATATTGCTCAGGTTCCTCTGTAAGTGAGTGGTGGGCCAAAAATTGAACCCAGTTTTGTCAGGCTCTAAAACTATGTGTTGACCTTTGACCTCTACCCTGAGAAGACGATGGGAACAATGGTCCCCCTGAAATGTTTCCTCTCTCTTTAGGGTCCCAAACTGCTCCTGAAGAGCTACATAGACTTTGCTTAATAAGCCATCACTGCTGCTTGAAAGAATCAAGACATATTTCGAGAACATTACATAAGTCTCTGATACAGAGGCTCTCTGTAAACAACAAACTGTACTCACCTTCCACTTTTTGAAAATATAAAATATTTTAGGCAGAATTTATGCAATGAAATGCCTTAATAGTACACAATTTTATAACATTTTTATTTGAAAAAATGTTTTTATATGTGCTCCGTGAAATAATCTCCCTCAAAGAGAGCAGCTTCTTTTAAATTTCTGAAGAATTTTAGTTGGAGAAAAAATTCGCCTAGATTTTTTTAAGTAGCAATATATAATCTTTTTACATTTCTAAGATTAAAAAGCATTTTCAACCAAGTAAACTTGCAAGTTCATTGGCTTTAAAAAACAAAACAAAAACTAAATTCCATCTTAATGAAAGTGAGCAGAGCATTGTAAATGAATTAGCTCAATTATTTAGAAGGTTTGGGATGTCAGGTATATTTAGAACAAGGTGGGACCCAGGTGATGAGATTTCAGTGTTTTGCAACCTTACATTAAAATTGGAGTAATGAGCTACTAAATGTGTCAGACTTGAGTTCAGCATAGCAAAAGCTTTGCCAATATTTTACATGCTTAATACAAATCCCAAAGATAAAACTTGTTCTCATAAAACGTGGTTTCTATCTATGTCTCTCTTAATGTTAGAGTCATATGATAAACACACTATTTACCCTGTATGTGTGTGTGTGTATTCATTTACTTCAATGATGATCAGATAATCATGCCAGAAGCTAGTATTCAAGAGAAACTTTATTAGTCCTGAGAGTATAGAAAGATTTTAAAATGTATGTTAATTAAGTAAAATGTACGGTAAAGTTATTTGGAACTGTATTTAATGAAATACACAATTGTTACTGAGCTGCATGGCAATTAGCTGTAAGTCATAAGAAATTTACAAAAGACTGTCATTTCATCAGCATTAATTTTACACAATCAATCTAATTTTTAAAAACTTTTCTATAATCATAAACTTTTCCCTGGATAAAAGCCATTTACATAATTCTGTCTCCTCTCTGTCTCTCTCTACATTTTTTTTTCTTATCTTCCTGCCCTTCACCAAGACAGAGGAGACCCAATCCTGGACCCTGCCCAGGGCCTCAGTATCCACCTCTCCTCCTTCCCACCCTGATCAGGGTATCAGCTGCTTGGAAGCTCCAGGCCCTCGGTTCTTCAGACCTTGGAGCCACATCTAGTATGTCCTTAGATATGCGTCTCCTGCTTTATTTGGAGGGGTCTTTATGAGATTCCCAATAATGTTGGGATGGGACAGAAAGAAGAAACCCAAGCATGTGGTGAAAGGGTGGTAACCCCAGGGAGAGAAAGGGCATATGCCAATGGTTCTGAAATTGTAGCATCGAACAGTTTGGGGTCAGAGGAGTGAGAAGGTGCGGGCATGGAGATAAAGAGTGGGGAAAAGAGGGGAGCAGAGCCGCCTATGGGGCCCAGGACCTCCACAGGAGACCCTAGCGGTGAATACATGCTCTCCAGGCACAGCTTCTGGAAGATTTAGCCTCAGTGCATCCTCCTCAGGGAAGCTGGGAGACAGATGGGGCTGGAGGACAGAGCTGCTTGGGCTTTTCCTGACAGCCCTCACCAGCAAAGCATAAAGGCCTTCCTAGAAGACTTTGATAAATTTGGACCTAATCTTGGCTCTGTCATTTTTAGCAGTGTGACTTTAGGTAGTCACCAACCTGTCTGAGCCTCAGTTTCCCCATAGGTGAGGTGAGAATAATACTCTCTACATAGTTATCGTGAGGATTTAATGAAATGAAGCATCTGAGGCCGGGGCGCGGTGGCTCACGCCTGTTAATCCCAGCACTTTGGGAGGCCGAGGCAGGTGGATCAGGAGGTCAGGAGATCGAGACCATCCTGAGCAACATGGTGAAACCCAGTCTCTACTAAAAATACAAAAAATTAGCTGGGCATGGTGGTGGGCGCCTGTAGTCCCAGCTACTCTGCAGGCTGAGGCAGGAGAATGGCGTGAACCCAGGAGGCGGAGCTTGCAGTGAGCAGAGACCGCACGACACTGCACTCCAACCTGGGTGACAGAGTGAGACTCCGTCTCAAAAAAAAAAAAAAAAAAAAAAAAAAAAAAAAAAAAGAAAAGAAAAGAAAAAAGAAATGAGGCATGCGAACATTGCCTAAAACAGAGCAGGCTCTTGACAAAAGTGTTTTTCTTTTCTTCAGCCCTGAGGCATGAAGAAGGTTCTTCTCATTTCCAGCTTTGCTCTAATTTCCCCACCTGTATATATTTCATTTCATTTCTGAGAATCAGAATGTTAAAAATAAATGTATAAGGGATTGGAGATGAGTAAATTGGAGGCTGAATAAGTGATAGCTTGGGTTTCTTCCAGCTGGGTTGAAGGAAGAGGAGTCATGTTGGGTGAGGGGGTGTCACTGCAGAAGGCAGAGGCATCCCGGCATCTTCAGGGCACAGGGACATTTTCCATCCCTTGTGGAGTGGGAGCTGTGACTGTCCCTTGCAGGGCATTTAGGACCTCTGACTAGACAGTGTCCTGAGCCATAGTTCTAATGGGCATCCAAAGGTCCTGTGAAGGGGGAGGCTCCCTCCTGCACACCTGACTCTAGGACTAAAGTGCTAGGCGGGGGAATTTGGGGTCTGGTAGGATAATTGCTGCCTCTTATGCATTTAGCCCACAACTTGGGTTAAATCTACAGGCTTGCCTCTCAAAATAGACACTGGACTTAGCAGTATACACAACAGACCTCCCCTCAAAATCTATTTCTAGTTTTTGAGGAGAGCCAGGCTGACACTAAAAATGAAATTGGTTCTCTCACAGCATCTTGGACCCGTAGGATTGTTCCTGGCTCCTCTTTACAGTGCCTGGTGGCTTTTCCTTCCCTATTCAATCTCCGTTTAACTATCTACATTAATATTTCAGAAACATTCTGTGGCCTGTACATTGGTGGTACTTTATTCCCCAGGCCTGAAAAACTTTTTTCTTGTAATTGGAATGCTTTGTGCAGTCTAATAGTCTGTGTTAGGCTAAGAGTCGAATAACATTGCCCTTGTAATTATCTTGTCATAGCCATAAGACAGTAAGTGAGGGCATGTCTGCTCTGCAAAAGGCCAATTCAATTGTGACATTAAACATATGCCTGATCCAAATGAAACACAAATAATGGGTTACCAACCCAATCCAGCCATTTCCAGCCAGTCAGCATCCCCACCCCCCCATCTCTACCCACTAAGTTATACTAACAAACAGGTTATTATTTAAGTAGAAAAATGCATTATTAAGAAGTCAGAAAACATTCATTGAAAACAGATTGCCTCCCCATTTGCCCTGAGCTAAGTTCTATGAAATTAGAACTGCGCATTCCTCAAATCCAGAAGATTTTATGTTCATGCCTGATTCTTTAGTGGTAGCTTCAGGGCCATTTTAATAAGAAGATTCCACCTCAAAGATATTAGGCTTTGGGGCAAAGCCTCATTAAAAAATACAAGAAGCACATTTTTAGAAAGAATTTTTCAAAGGCTGTCAGAAGCCCCAGCTGAGTTGCAAAGGGCCTAGGCTACCACCTGCCTCCTCTCCCCAGTTCTCTGACAGCTGCTAACTAACTTCCCTAGGGCCACTGAGGAGTTCAGATGACCTGACCGTGCAGGAGTCCTGTGACAGAGGAATAATATTAACTAAGTTAACTAAGTGGGAAGGGGGGCTTCACAGAAGGCCGTCCGGAGGCGCGTACAGGGGACACGGGGATCTACCTGGAGGAAGAACTGAATTTGTCTTTTCTAGTTCAAAAAAGCCTTCCCGAACTCTTAGCAAACAAGCCAGTGATCGCCTCCTCGCCTTCGCCACTTCAGTTCAGCCTCTTTAGTCCCCATGGAGAGCCGGGATGAACTAGCCCGGTGCGCTCCAGCGGTCTCGGTAGGGGCCGCTGCTTCCCGGAAAGCCACTCCCTTTTTCTTTTCCCACCTGTGTTTCCATTTTCTTTGCCGAGTGTGAAACCAGCCGGCCACCCACCCGCCCCGCTCCGTCTCCTAGGTGCCTCCACAGAGCCAACCTTTGTACCTTCTGGGGATGGAGGGGGATCCCCCAGCAATCAGACACTACCGGCGAGCCAGCCCCGGGGAGGGGCGACTGGTGGACCAGGCGCCAGACCTTCCCGGGAGCGCAGCCCACCGGCCCTGGGGCGCGCCCACGCCAGAGCCCGGCCCTCGCGCGGCGGCCCGCGGGACGTCACCTGGGTGCTTGCGTCCTCCCCGCGCGGCGGACAGCCCGGGCGCCCTTCCTCTCTGCGGGACTGCAGGTCTATCCGCTAAGCGCGCGTGACCAAAAACGGCTCTCAGCGGGTCCCAGCTGACGGAAGGTGGGGGAGGAGTGCGAGGGTCTCTGAGACAGGTTGGGAGCCAGCCCCACCTCCATTTCCAAAGCGGGGGTCCAGGCACAGGAACAGCCAAACGCCCGAACCAGTGGGGTTACCTTTGCCACTTCATCCAATCCGAGCATCGGGTGCGTCGTGCTCTTTTCTAGGAGCGTGGGGTGCCTTCGCGAATAAAATCTGAAGGCATCTCTGCTCTCGCGGAGCTTGTTCTTTCTTATTTTCAAGTGCTTATCTAGACTGGTAGTCACTAAAGTTCCTGTGAACATTTGTAGGTGTTTTCAGCTAAGCAGTAATAGAAACTCGACCTTCATTTTATATGAACAAATGTTTATTGATGTACCAAAGGTTTAAAGGAAGGGAAGGGGGAAAGGAGAGAGGAAAGAAGAAACCTATAATACCACCAAGGAACTTGTTTTGTTTTCACGAACTTTTAATCCACCCAGTACAACTGCTTTATAATGATCTTTAGCCTCATGCTTGCACCCTGATCAAATCTGCTGGCCTTAGTAGCTACTTAGCAAATAAGGTGACAAGGACGAAGCTGGAGTTGGATCACTTTCCACCCAAGGGAGCCTCATACGATTTTGGAGACAGGCAGCCCGCCCCGCATTCCACCTCAGCTTTATCATTTACTGTTAGGCATATGACCTCGGGCAGGTTCTTTAATGTTTCTAATCCTCAGTTGCTCATTTGGTACTACCAGAATTGTAAAACTTCCCTCCCAGGGATGCTAAGAGGCTTCACTGGCTTGACATATGCAAAAGCCCTCAAATCAGGCCTGCCATGTAGTTAGTGCTCAATATGTGGTCCCTATGATAATTATAGTCATTAGAGCACCTTTCAGAATCCTTCCTTCATCTATAATATGAGTAGTCAGAGTGGCATGGCAAAATGTCCTGTATTTCACATTAAGTTAGGAAAATGAGAAAAACTTGAAAGGTTAGTGAAATTGGTTAAAATTTCAAAATTCAACAGATCAGAATTTTTAAAAGCAAGTGTAGAGTCAATCATTATACATTTCAGAACTGGAAGTCGCCTTAGAGTTAGTGTTTGTGCAAAAAGACATCATCTCTAAAATCTCTCAGAAAAATCAAGGAGATATGAGGATGGGAGATTAAATTTAAAGAGAATTTGGATTTCAAAGTGGGAGATTTCAAAGCATCTCTTAGGAAAGAAAAACAAGAAGAAACACTTGACCCATTTATTAGGCTGATTATCTAAACGCCCTCTACAATACCCTTGTGGAAAAGCCTTTTCTAGTTCTCTGATAATATAAAAATTCAGTCCACTATAAGTTTATACACCTTATGTTTTTTTCCAAGTTAAAATTTTGATGTATATTTTCCTGTTCAACTTTCCTATCCCTGACCAAATGTTAAGTCGTTTCAAAGAAAACTCAGAGTGGCTTGTCTTGAATTTCTCATTTGTAGGCAATCCATTTTAAAAAAAGACAGGAATATTGGCAATGCCAATTTTTGCTACTTCAATTCTTTGTTCCAGTGATTGATAATGATGAGGATGATGATGTTGACGAATTCTATCTAGTTGTGTACTCTAAATGAAGGATGAATAAATCTCATTTTGTTGTTGTTGCTAAATTGAAAAGTGAAGAATACTTTTTTTTTCTAGCCCAATATATTGTATTGTGTTTTATGGAGCATTGGTGGCTAAAAAGCCTGTGCTAGACATCACTATTTAGGGAAATATTAGCATATGAGGCTTAATTGCATCCTTGCTTATGTTTGACAATTTCTATTGGTGTCAATGGAGGATATGTGGCCTTACCTTACATTTTGGTGCCACTTTTTATGCATACTTTAAAAAGTATCATTACATTATTTTTATAATAATTGGAAGGTACACAAGATGGGTGTTATCCCATTTTACTAATAAAGAAACTGAGGTTAAAAGTTAAAGTAAACCATAGACAGTGAAACAGAGGCTGAACCAGAAATAGAATCCCACCTAATTCTCACCCTGGACCTTGAGCTTTCTGATGAGGTAACATTCTTTAGATAGCAGCAGGAGAGCCAGAATGCCCAGTTAAAACCCCACCCCTGTAAAGTCCCTGCCTTTTTTTCTCAGCTGGAAACTGGGAAGTTTGTCAGACAAAGCTCTTCAGGTTACTGGCAATTTATGTGCTGGGAGGTGGATTTGTGGGCAGAGCTCCGGCTGACCTGGTGTTGTCCTACTATGGCTACAGACTTCTGACTATGCTTATCAGAAAACCTTTCATTTGGTTCAAGGATTTTTGGTGAGTCTCATTAATTCTGGTTTTATAAAAATAAAAGAGATTGATGCAATGACTGACCCCTCATGCTGATGAGAATGAGGCTTATTGTGTTCCAACTGTGTATATACCATGGACTGCAGAGTGTCCGCAGCGGGTCCTGATCTCTATTCCTTCTCATTAAGGGATTGTTCAGGAACATCTCTCTGCTGACTTGGCATGGCTTTCTTCTGAGGACCCAGGCTGTTCTTGAGCTCCTCACTGGCCTGGGCTGGGATATTACTTGTCTCTGCAATCATCTGCTACCCAGCTTGGTCTTTGGCTCTGCACTTCCTCGAAGCACAGTCTCTGAGAACTTAGTCTTAATCATCCACTCCTATCAAAGCATCTGATTCCCTCCAACATCCTTTGCAGAATCCTGACTGAGGCTCTCTAGGAAAATGATCTCTCTCTAAACTGAACCCGCTGTGTCCATATTGACTCTATAAGCTGAATTTTCATTGAGTTTTCACAACAGAAGGGATTTTAAAGACCTATTAACAAGAAGAATTTCTGCTAGGAATCTAGTAGTGGGTTCCATTTAGATTATAATATTTTAAAATGTCTCTCAGGCTGCAGCATCTCAGGAAATTAGCCTGAATTAGGAAATTCTCAGAAAGTTAGTCAGATGTCATTTTGTGCCCACTAACATAAGCATTGCATAAAAAGCAGTGAGATATTGCAGTGTTTCCAAAAGTGTGTTCTGTGGAGCACTAGTTCCATGAGATGATCCATAAACAAAGAGTTTTGTTGTGAGACAATTGTTGGTCCTAGCTCTTTAACCCCTCCTTAGATCCACTCCTTGCAATGGCCTCATCATGGATGGAGCGTATTTCATCACTCCCTGACTTTGGGCTTGGCTATGTGACTTGCTTTGTCCAGCTGAATATGGATTACAGACCCAGTATGACAATTTTAGGAGTAGGACTTAAGAAACTTAGTGCATTTTCACTGCCTCTTTTGTACCTCTGGCATTGTCCAAGAAGAACATGTCCTGGCTAGCCTGCTAGGCCAAGGAGGATGAGAGAAGCATAGAAAACACAAATTCCCAGGCCTGCTGCTTGAAGCAAAAGTGTTCCAGTCAAACTTCAGCTCTGTGAGAATAAATGAAGATTGTTCTGAGACACTGAATTTTGGTGTGGTTTGCCATCTGGAATTATTGTGGCAGTAGATAACTAATATAATAGTCAAAAGAGTTTGGGACACATATAACTCCCTCTTCTCAGAGTCATAACCCACATTAATATATTAAAGGCTCTGAGAAGGACTGCATTATTTCATTACTTCCCAAACTCATTTCATTTTTTACCTTTATATTATAATAATATTATATAAAATATACACTTTAGATTAAAAAAAAAACAAAGAAGAGCAGTTTGCCTAAGTCCTAAACTTGCTATTAAGAAACGTGGATGAACTCTTAGAACAACTGACAATGATTTTCAAGCCTTACCAATCAATCAGATTCATAAAGTTTACTTATTAGTAAATCCCCATTTACCTTCTCATGGCTGCTGAATTTCACATCAGTGACTTGTCTGGTATGGCTCTAAATTTCTAAATGAGTAAGAATTATTTTCCACTTCTGGTGCTAGCCAAATTTCAGAATGATTTTATAATCAGTATAAAGAACATTCATTTTTTAAGTAAATGACCAATGAATTATATTGATCAATTTTAATTAAATTCTTTTTTTCAAATAACATATCTAATATTTGCTATTAAAATTACTTAGCAGCTATGTTGGTGTTAAAAATGAGAATGAATAACCTAAAATACTGGCTGATCTCTTTTTCTCTTAATTTTTGAGAAATGGGGAGCACTTTCAGGAGAATTCTTTTTCAAGCTTAGTCACAATGCCAAGGCTTGGGACTGCTTTCAAGCACAAAAGAAAACACATGGGTTTCAGGAAACATATAGAAAACACCTCCTTTTTCATTTAATTTGGTAACTATGATTCATTGTTGATATCTGTTTATATTCCCTAAGGGGTCTTGGCCTGTGCTTTCATTTCAAACACAGGTGCTCATGTTCAACACCATTGGCAGTGATGTTTGTACAAGAATTTATTTCTTTCCAACTTCTTGAAGAATGGTCATAGCTTATCATATAAGCTGTCTCAGTAAGCATAAAACATTATGACCTGGAATGTCTTAAAGTGAAAAATCAGTTGACCTTTTATACTTTTTTTCCTTCTTCTAAGTGGACTTCTTTCTTCTCACTATATTTGCCCCTAGCTGGCTGGTCTATGGTAAGGTGCTATCTATTAACTAAAGCGTTAGTAAAATTCTTTCATTTTAAAAATCTTTCATTTTATAAGTGGTACTTTTAAAAGACATTTATTTCCAATAATAAAATGCTTGGAGAATTATTCCAGATACTAGGGGTACAAAGATGAACAAGATATCATCCCTGCCAATGAGGACCTTCAAATCTTGTGGTGAAAATAAACACATGAATAGTTACAGTGCAAATGAAATGAAAGTATGATATGCATTCTTAAGATAGAAGTAAGACATGTTAATTGAGTATTCTTAAAGTAAGTCATTTTTATGAGTTTGCTCATGTTGGCTAGCAGAATCGTGATGTGTTAGTGAGTTGAGGTATACAGCCTAGTTTTTATTCTTTGAAAAAACATGAAGGGTTTTTTCATGTTTTTTACCTTGGGTTCTAAGAGAGACAATCACCAAGATTCACTGTGAACTACTGCCTTTAATATTTGGAATGAGAACTACGTACTCTACTAAACAGTTTTCCTAAGCCTAGTTATAGCTAATAAACTATATATAATATAAATAGAGAAAGTGGATGTTAATATCCAACTCCATCCTTAGGAATTATGAGAAACTTTGAGGAAACACATTTAAATGAACTGTCTTTGGCTTAATCCACTCTGTATTTCTCCTGCTGCATCAGGTTCCGTAACCCTCTGCTATGTCTCCAGTGCTTCTTGGGCTAAGGTAGAAATGCCAGGGCTAGTTTTCAGTCTCAATTAATTTGCACAAGTTTCGCTTTGGCTTCAGAGTTTATAGGGATAATTACCTCCCCAAATGCTCTGGGAAATGCATGCTCTTATTACAAGGGTTACCATATATCTCAGTTTATCTGGGACAATCCCAATTAATGCCTGCTGTTCTGGTGGGACTATTAGTTATATCTTATGCCAGTGTAATGGATTAACGGGGCAGCCACCTATTAGTCCTGCTCACCCTGTGGGAAAGGGATGGGAGTGTTATAGTCTGCTCCCTTTGTCTTTGAGATAACAGCTGAAAACAGAGCAGAAATGTGGGTGCCATGAAATTTCCTGTGTGCACATTAACATCTTTCTTGGGGGGCAGTAGCTCAGAATTCTAAGGTTTTACCATTTCATGTCCCCATCAAATTAGCCTCATATCTTTACCTCCCATGCATTCATTCTTTGAGAGTGAAATGTTTAAATGCCTGCATTTAATATTTACATTTGTTTTTTGAATTATAATGATTTATAAATAATTTATAAATGACCTTCATTTTACTGGAATAGATATTCAGAGAATGATTTAATTTACTCAGTTTTAGTGTAGCACCACCATAAATCCAAAGGGAAATTGAAGAGAACTCACTGGTTTACTGTTTCTCAATCTTGGTGAATTTCATCTCTTTATTTCAAGGATACATTGTGTCCTTGTGTATTGAGTAAAAATAGCTCCACTATCTCATAACAAAGGCATACTGTATTTGACAAATTCCAGATTATAAAACATGTTTATAGTGGGATTGATAAAATTCATACAGTAGGGAAGACAGATCTATGTAATGGGTCTAGGTATGGATTGGAATCAAGTCTAAAGGCCCCTTGTGTAAGTTGTGTGCTTTGAGGGAAGTCATTTAATGTTTTTGAGCCTCAACTTCATTATGGATAAAATGAGGAAGTAAAACTTGCCCTACCCACTTCATAAGGCAACAAATGTGATTAATGTAAAAATAATTTATCAAATGCAAAGCACTATGTGATCATAAGTGGTAGCAGAGAGCTCTGTCCTTCAGGCTATTTAGAGGTATTATACTCACAGAAGAAAAGATATCCACTTGAAAAGTGAGATTTCTTAGTCTATCTCTCTTTCCATTGGCAGTTCCATTCCCCCTATACAGACTAAAGCTCAAACAAGTTCAAGCCAACAAGAATTTGTCAGGAACTGATCAGGATACAGCAATGGGTTTGAGGTGGGCAGAAACTGCTAGTCAATGCGGCATTTCAAAGATGCTAGTGTTTGCAAATTCTGTACCACTGGTTCCTACTCTTGCCAGTGCCTGAACTTGATTTGGTTATAAAGATAAATAAGACATGGTTCTGCTCTAGGGAGCCCACAGTTCAATGAGGGAGACAGACATACACAAGTTAATTTCAATATAATGTAATAAAGAGTATAATTTTAAAAAAAGTCACAGAAGAATGTGGAGACACTTAGCAAACCTGACTCTCATAAGGTAAGTTTAAAGAAAGATTTCAGGTGCCAACAATATTGTGTATGTCTGAAAGCCTTCTGTGATGACCATTATGGCACAGTTCTCAGGTGTAACAAAGGGTCAGAGATTACACCTCCTTGCTCCTAGTATAAAAATAACAACCACAGATTTTGTTGTAGAACACACCAGTGCCTAATACCTCATTCGGTCAATTACTTGCTACATTTCTGAGCTTCAGCTTCTTCATCTGTGGTGCAGGGGTAATCATATCTACCTCAGTCTACTGGAATGTCAGCTCTACAAGGGCAGGGACTTTGGCCTCTTTTGTTTATTACTGTGTCTCCATCACTTAGAACATGGTAAGCACTATGGATGTTACCTTATATAGGAAGTACTTACCTGGCCCATGGTAACTACTCAATAAATATTAATAGTTGTAGAATTTGTTTAGTAAATGAAGGTAGCTATTCATCTCCCAATCACCATTTTTTTTTCCTAATTTTAATGAAGATCCACAGTAGAGTCAAGGAGATATTGGACCAGGTCCACTGGTTTACTCTTTGCTTCTCAATCCTGACCAATTTCAACTTTTTGTCTTTCAAGTATGTATTTCAAAGGTACACAGTGTCCTCGTGTATTTAGTAAAAATGGCTCCATTACACAAGACACAGGCAAAAGGCAATGGACAGACCATGCTCATGATGCTTCCCCGTGTATATCCATGTGGTCTGCCGTGCTGCAATGTCCTTCCCCGTTGAGAAATTTGCAAGGATCTGAAGACTCAGGTCTGTATATAGAAAGGGTATCATCAAATATGCTTACTTTTTCTGTTTTTCAATGTTTGGAGTCTCTGTTTTTATAAGTGTACAGTTATTCTGAAAACAACCTTTTCCCAAATTGTCAAAGAAAAAACTGTGACTATGCTAGAGTAGTTCATCCATCAAGCTACATCCTTTAAGTACTTTCTCATCTAAAGGATTGACAGATTGCACATTTCACTGGAAAGCTGTCACACAAATATTTCCCGGGAGAGTTGGTAGCTCCAGAGCTGGAGAGTCGGATCTCAGAACGGCAAATACCTCATTGAGAACTAGCTCTAACACCAAATGCAGTTCTCCCGACTGGCCACTTGGTGGCAGTGCCAACTAAGTGCCAGCTCAAGCCATTAGATTGCACACAGGCATGTGATTCCTAACTTCTATTTATTCATTCAAATTTTAGGACCTACAAGTGGTTTTTGGTCAATCACATGGGCTAAGGCAAACTTTGCTTACTGACAAAGAGGCTATATGACAATTTTAAAATACATTTCTTACCCTAATTTATGACATTATGTTAGGCCCCCAGTTAGGATACACCTGAAAAGGTGAATAATGGCAATTTCCTCAGTGTCTTTTAATAATCTCTATCTTGACATTATACATAGGTCAAACATAATCCAGGTCCTATCCCAGAACTGGTTATTACCCTGAACTTCTCCACCTCATAAATCTTAAACTCTGTTCTCTGACCACAAACATCTATCTCTCCCTCTTTGCTGTTACAGCAAAGGTGTGCTTTCTCAGAGATCACAGTCTCTTGAGCCCTTCTCTTTTTTCCTGTTTTCCAGGTTCCATAGTCCATCCTGCAACCCTTCTGTGTTAGGGTTCTCCTGAGAAACAGAATGAATAGAATGTAGATTGTAGATACATAGATTAGATTAGAGATAGATAGATATAGAGATAGATAAAGACTTATCATAGAAATTGGCTCATATAATGATTGTGGAGACTGAAAAGCCCCACGGTCTGGCATCTGCAAGCTGGGAACCAGGAGAACTGGTGGTGTAACTCCTGGTCTAATTCCTAAGTCCGGAGAACCAGGAGCTCCAATGTCCAGGGGCAGGAGAAGACAGATGCCCCAGCTCAAACGGGGACAGTGAATTCACCATTAGTCCACCTATTTGTTCTGTGCAAGCCCTCAATGAATGGGATAATGTCCACCTGCATTGGTGAGGGCATGGGCTCATTGCTGCACCTCTTTTGCTGTGAAGTGAGTTTCTGGATCAGAAACAATGCTGTGTGGAAAACCATGATGGTGGATAAGGCATTCTGTAAATCCACAGATGACAGTTTTGGCAGAGAAGCATTGCAGGCGAGAAAAGCAAGTTTTTATCCAAAGTAAGTTTCTATTTTAGTATGGACAAAACACTGCCCCTTCCATGATGGAACTGGTTCAGTGTAATCAACTTGCCTCCAGGTAGCTGGATGATAACCATGGGGAATGGTGTCATATTGGTGTTCAGTGTTGGTTTCTGCTGCTGGCAGATTGGGCACTCAACTGTGGCCATATCCAAGTTGACTTTGGTGAGTAGAAGTCCATGTTGCCGAGCTCATGCATAACCACCATCTCTGCCATCATGGCTACTTTGTTAATGAGTCCATTGGCCAATGACAGAAGTGGCAGGAAAGAAAGAGACTGACTGGTATCCACAGGACAGGTCATTCTATCTACTTGATTATTAAAATTCTCCTTTGCAGAGGTTACTCTTTGGCAGGCTTTCACATGGGACACAAATATCTTCATTTTTTTGTTTGTTTGTTTTTGTTTTACTCATTCAGAGATGTTTCCTCTCTGTATGTTGGCTCATTCTTTCCCAGGCTCCTTTGACAACCCTTTAAGTGTTGCTGGAATTCTTCCTTAGACTTCTTTTCTCTCTATACAACCCCATGTGACCTCTTTTATGGCTTCAATTATCAATTATATACTGAAGAATATACTCCTGAAACAATATCTCTAGGCAGCTTGTCTAAACTCCCCATTCCTTCATGTTTTCTACCAAGTCTTTTATTTTATTTTATTTTTTTAGATGAAGTCTTGCTCTGTTGCCCAGGCTAGAGTGCAGTGGCATGATCTCAGCTCACTGCAACCTCTGCCTCCTGGGTTCAAGTGATTCTCGTGCCTCAGCCTCCCAAGTAGCTGGGATTACAGGAGTGCACCACCACACCCTGCTAACTTTTGTATTTTTTTGTAGAGATGGGGTTTTGTCATGTTGGCCAGGCTGGTTTCGAACTCCTGGCCTCAACTGATCTGCCCACCTCGGCCTCCCAAAGTGCTGAGATTACAGTTATTTACCAAGTCTTCTCATCCTTTATTCTTCATCTCATTAATGGTTCTGTTAACCACCTCGTTATCAAATTGGAAACCTAGAAGTCATGCTTTACTCCCTCTCTCTCACTTCACACATCTATGTAGGCACCAAATTCAGTTAAATGTAGTACCTTTACATCTACTGAGATAGTTCACTTCTCCATCTCCATAGCCACTGTCTTAACTCAGGCTGTCTTCATTTTCCCCCATAAATTACTGAATAAGTTGCTCATTCCTTGTCCCAACAAACCAATTCTCCAAACTCCTGCAAGAGGGAATTTCAAACAGGAAGATCTGATTTGCTTAAATTCATTTTTGGTTTTTCATATTGTTCAGCATAAACTCCTAAGCATAAAGTTTTGGAAATGCATTCTGAAAAAGTGAAACAAATGACAACTTTCTGAAGCTATTGGAAACTTAGATAAAATGTTTAACATTACAGAGAAAGTATTTGTTTTGTGGTAATGACATGAATTTAAATTTTGGTGGAGCAAGGCTTTGTGGTAAATATAACATTTGTATTAATATAAAAATCTATGGAGAAGAAATAAATTTGAAGCTGTTTGTCGTGTACGGATAAACCATAATTGTATTCAAACAAACTATGATATCATATCTGTTAAAATAGAGTCTGTAGTTGTTGCAGTTTAAAGAGTTTAACATATCTTACCTGGTTAATGTCATAAAATATTTGCTATGAAGTTGATGTTGAATAATAAAACAAGCTTTGACATGGCAAATTGCACTTTATCTCTTTTCTTCCCATCATCAATTGAATTTACAAGTGTTTTAGCCTTTGAAGAACTACTTTGCAAATCAATGTTAATGTTCTACAACAGCGTTCAACTTTTTGTAAATGAGCTTTTTAACCTTTTAGTATATTAAAAAGTCAACTGTACATCTATCAATCATTAAACCATTCTGTGAATGTAATGCCAAAAAGTCAGCTTTGGCAGCATTTACTGAGTTGAAATTATTAAAAAGAAAGCCTGCACCCAGATCCCAGATGTTGCTTTCTAAATATCATTCTCCAATAAAAGCAACCAGGGGTCCTTAGAGAAATGGTTGATGTCAGCAACTCTCAGTTTCGGCTAGGATTGGAACAGGGAAAATATAAGATGAGCTTGAAGCATTTGTAGCCCCAGGAAGCAAGGAAGAATCCCTAAAACAAAGGATAAAGGCATGCCGAAGGGACTAAAGAGCCAACCTGAAAGAGCTCCCAGTGGCCACATTGGAATAATTTGAAAAACAAAATAATAATAATGTTGGATTATTACTGAAAGCATAGTATGATTATACATGAATCTGCACTGAATACATATATACATTTCCCCTGGAATGGAAGTATAATTCCCTCCTCCTTGAGTATGGGCTGGGCTTCATGATTTTCTTCCAAAAATAGAGCATGAAAAGGAAGAAAAATAATAACTTTATTGTAGAGAAACCTGGCAAACACTACCTTCAGCAAGTGATCATGGTTAACATCACTAGTGCTATGGTATGTTGACACCATGTGATGAGGAAGGCATTTCACCTTTGTGGTATTCTCCCAATCCCATAACTCCAGTGCACCATAAGAAAAACATCAAACAAAAATCGAAGAACATTTTATAACATATCTGACCAGTACTCTTCAAAACTATCAAGGTCATCAAAAATAAAGACAGACTAAGATGAGACTAAGGAGATATGATGACTAAATATAATGAGGTATCCTGGATGAGATCCTGGAACAGAAAAAGGACGTTAGGGAAAAACTAATGAAATCAGAATAAAGGGTGGAATTTAGTTAATAGCAATGTACCAGTGTCGATTTCTTAGTTATGACAAGTGTACCATGGTTAAAGCATGATGTTAACAAAAGGAGAAACGAGGTGAAGGATATACAGGAATTCTCTGTACTACTTTTACAGTTTTTATGTAACTCTAAAATTATTCTAAAAGAAAAAGTTGATTTAAAAAAGAAAGCCTATAATATTGAAAATGTTAAATGCATTAATCCAGAATTTTGGGAGGCCAAGGTGGAAGGATCACTTCAGCCCAGGAGTTGGAGACCAGCCTGAGCAACATAGGGAGATGCCATCTCTACAAAAAAAATTTAAAAATTACCCAGGCGTGGTGGTGCACACCTGTGGTCCCAGCTATTCAGACAGCTGAGGTGGGGGGATCACTTGAGCCTGGGAGGTCAAGGCTGCAGCAAGCCGAGATCACATCACTGCATTCCAGGCTGGGTGACAGAGCGAGACCCTGTCTCAAAAACAAAAACCAAAAAACCTTATTTCTACAAAACCAAGGAGAAACTGAAGAAATTATGGGGAACTCAAACAGTGTGTACAGGAATAAATTTTGAGTATCTTGGCTTGTAGAAAGAATATTTTGATGGAGCTCCAATTTTTAATTTGATAATTTATATTGACGTCTGGAATTGAAAGATATTGAGAACTCTTAGGTTTTGCAGGATTTATATTTGGCAAAAAATTCAAAAGTATATAAATTCAGGCTATGTTTTTTTAGAAGTTCTTTTTTTCCTACAAAATAATTTGTCAAAGAAGTTGTACTCTGAAGGAAAGCAAAAAGCAGTGCTTGTGACAATATTGGGGTAAAACATTTATACATTTCAATTAGAAGAAATTAGATTTGAGACTATTCTTCATAACTGGCTCCGAGTTTGCCAGGAACCTCAGTGCCTATGGAGAGAACATACTATCAAATAAAAAAATAGAGAAGTATCAACTTCGGATGTTAACAATTTCAAATGTATTAACCACCAAAATAACGCTTTGCAGATTACAATTTGATGAACAAATTAAAAATAATAAGATGCTTATTGAAAAAACTGCACTCTTCAAGAAAATACTAGTAACATATTAGAGACAGATGCAGCTAAGCAACTGAATATGCATCACAGTCATTGTTTTGTTTATTTCATTTTTAAAGCATTCAGGTAGTCAATATAACAAAATAATTTTAAAAATTGTTTAAGGTGCATGAATGTATGTTATTTTCCATTTTTAGAAGTAATTTTATTTTTTAAAAGTTTTTAATAGAACTGCCAATGTAATACAATAGGACCAATATAGTAAAAACCCAATTTGTTGCTCAATAAATATTTTAATTATGTAATTTTCATGATTGTGTTAGCATATTCTCTTTCACTCTCAAACACGCTTTCGCGTGGATAAATTCACTTAACATAAAGATATCCTTGAGCAGCCTGCAGACAGGCAACAGTTTCTTATTCATTGTTGTACCTTCAGCATCTAGCATGGGGATATTTAATACATGTTTATTGAAGGGATGAATAAATCAATGTACGTTTTGCCCTGCAGAGTGTTCAATGGTGCTGCTACTAATGAAAGGTAAGCAGTAGCAAAGCTTGACATGAATGCTTTTCCTGTTAGCAGCATGTGGACCTTTAACACCTGGGTGAACCCTAAACAGGTGGTGCATGGTGGAAACCCAGGTGCAGAGCGGAGTGCCTCATTCATCTCTCACAGCTGCTCCCTCCTTTTGGGGTTCCTATAGCCTCAACTTTTTTTCTTTTGAAGCTTTTAAAATCTACCAAAAAATTGAAAGAAGAATATAGGTAACACCCATGTTTCTTTCACTTCAGAAAATTAATAATTTTATACTGTCAAACATGCACTTAAATTTTCCTGATTGTCCCCCAGATATTATTTTTAGCTGCTTTAAACCTGTATCCAATGAAGTTTCAGGCATTGCATTTGTCTGTGTCTCTTTTATCTCTTTTAATCTAGAACAGTCCCTGCCTTCTTTTGTTCATTTTTCACATCCCTGGCTTTTTCAACAAGTCTTGCAGACTGGCCTTTTGTCTACTCTTTAGTTTTTTAAATGTTATAAAGTGAATTAAGAACATGTGGTCAAGTTCCCTTTTACTAGACAAGGATGATTTAGGGAGATGGGCTTTTAGGCAAAAATGCCAGTCAGAGAATGAGGAGAGATTTCATTTAACATACAAGACTTAGGGGCTCCTTTCCATATACTCAAGGAAAAAAATCCAGCTATTTCACTGAAGAAGTAATCATTTAGAATTCATTGATAATTACTCCTCAAAAATATTAGGTAAAATTTTCATCGAGCAATTTCTGAAGCACAATAACTACATTTGAAAAGAAATATTTTACACATTTAAGGCATTATTTTAATTTAGGTTTTTCCACATACATTATATGTGAGTACATTTAAAGTTAAATGACCTGCTACCACATGTTAATTATTATTTGTGCTAATAAACAACAAAATAGGGTGATAAAGAGGTATTTTAAATTGTATTCCATTTTTCTATACACTCTTGCTAGGAAATTAACTGTGCATTTTTTGGGGGGGGGCAGGGAATAAAGCAGGCTTAGGCACCAATCCAAATCGATTCTCCTTTCATTAAAACAGACTGATTTGTTGCATTGAATCAATGAATAGCAGTTACTAGGTGCTGAGAAGAGATAAAAGATAGCAAATATATATAGTATAAATAAGAGAAACATGCTGATACATGTTCTTTTACTTTCCACTTTTTGGTATATACCAAATATTTTATATTTGATAGGTATATATAGTGTGTATATATATCCTATATATCTATATAGCATACATATATCTATATATGTATCTATATATCTATATATATCCTATATATCTATATAGCATATATATCTATATAGCATATATGTATCTATATAGATATCTATATATCTATATATATGCTATATAGATATATATATCTATATAGCATATATATGCTATATAGATATATATAGGATACTATTATAAATGCTTCATTATCCATGGCCTTAAGTCTTCTTTCAGAATTTGTACAGAAAATGGTAGGCACTCAATAAATGCCTTTCGCACAAATGAACTCGAATTTGTTCCATGCATATTGCTATTTTCAAATTGATGTCACACATGGTCTGAGTGAATTTCATCTGCATTGAAATGTGGAGGAAGCTCTTGACAGATGACAGTGTGAGGCCCTGCAGGGTGAGAAGAAAAGCTGTGCCAGCCTAATGGAGAATACTGTGACCTTAAGGCTGCCCTTGAAAGACAGCGGGATTGTGTGGCTCACACAGCACCCCCAGCACATCCGTGCTGGGGTAGTGGGTCCCAGGATGTGCACAGGAGTAGAAAACAATAACTACATTAGCATTCAGAGCCATCCACACCAAATCGCTGCCTCCTCCAATGTCATCTGCAGATGGGAAATCTGGGGATTTTTAGATGGTTTTTATGATAATTATAATGCCACTTACATGCGCATCCTTCTCTAAAACACTGCTCATGAAGTAACTACCTAACCTGTTATGCTGTTGTTAGAGGAGGAAAAAAATTAAAATTACTCAATTTCTTTGTTTACATGGAAGTCTTACCATGTAGTACATATTTGCATACATTTAGATAAAATGTATCCCTTCTGGCACCAAACAGTGTTGAATCAGTCCCTTCACCTCTCTGAGATTTAGTTTCCTCATAAGTAGAGAATGAGTAAAAATATTCACTATGTTTATCCCTCAGAGTGGCTGAAAAATCAAATGAGAAAATGAATGTGTATGAAAGTAAAAAAAAATGTGTTATTACTACTATTACCTGTCTCTTCAGCTCATATGTTTGTATATGACTCACATCCATGGATGGAGAAAGGATGAAAGTTTATTCACTAGGGTCAGAACATCTCCCAAGAATGGCCTGGGACACTTTGAAGTCAGGAAAGAGGGTGGCTCTATTGGCTTCTTAAAGTTTTCTCACTCTCTCTATATCCACCAAAACCCAGTTCAGTATTTTCCTATCCAACTTAGTGGTGCTGTGCATCCCCACCCAGAAAACATTATGAGGTGGTGGAAAGACTCCAAAAACAAAAAACAGCAGGGATGGAATTTCGATTCCACCTTTGTGTTAGTTCGTTCTCATGCTGCTATAAAGACATACCTGAGACTGGTAATTTATAAAGAAAAGAGGTTTAATTGGCTCACAGTTTCACCGGCTGTATAGGCGGCATGGCTGGGGAGGCCCCGGGAAACTTACAATCATGGCAGAAGGCGAAGAGGAAGGAGGCACGTTCTACATGGCTTGAGCAGGAGAAAGAGAGTGAAGGGGGAGGTGCTACCCACTTTCAAACAACCAGATCTCTTGAGAACTCACTGGCTATCATGAGAACAGCAACGAGGAAATCTACCCTTGTGATCCAGTCACCTCCCTCCTGGTCCCTCCGCTAACATTGGAGATTACAATTCAATATGAGATTTGGGTGAGGACACAGAGCAAAATCATATCAATATTTAATTTGGTGTGTGACCTGGTACACACTACTGAATCTTTCCAAGTCTTATTTTTCCTCTTTGTGTAACAGTATTGTTAGTCAGTTGTGTAACATAGAATGTGTGAAGCAATACATAGGGGGCTTTTAGAAAATAGTTTACTTTGCTCAAAATCGGCAGCCCACACACCTTGAATTTCCTCATTTTAGTATTCAAATTAATGAGACAATGTATGCAAACTCCAGCAAGGAGCTTGGCATGTGGGATGTAATTAATTCATTCAGGCTTCAGCCTTGTAATGGTAACATAGTGAGATGGGGCTGGAGGAGGAAAATCAAAGGAGTCTGTGGCTCAGACAGAGACCTAGGTCATGAGGAAAATAACCTGTGCTGTGTGTAATAGGGCTGAATTGAGTCTGCTTGATCAAGAATTTCTTAGTAAAACCCACATTCTATTTTTCCTTTGTTTTAAAGATACAGCAAGTGCCAATCGTTAAGTTTTTCATGCCTGACTTGTATGTTGACACTGCTGCCTAGAAGGGACTTGGACTAGCAAGTGCAGAAGCTTTTTCTCTGGTGTCAGTAGGCTGGAACATAGGCTTGCCATTCATTGCTCTCCTGATCTTTATTTGGCCTGAAAGAGGAACTAGAGTAGATGTGGGAGAGATACAGTGTTTTCTAACCTGTTTTTTCATACTTAAAAATTTAGCATAAATGCTCAAGTCCCAATCTGGCAGTAAGTTCTTCTTGTCCCTGCCTTCAAAATATATTGTCTATTCACTTCTTTCCACCTCCACTGCCACCAGCCCAGGTCAAGTCATTATTATTTTTTAAATTATTATTATTATTTTTTTGATACAGAGTCTTGGTCTTTCGCCCAGGCCAGAGTGCAATGGCGTGATCTCTGCTCACTGCAACCTCTAGCTCCCAGGTTCAAGCAATTCTCCTGCCTCAGCTTCCCAAGTAGCTGGAATTACAGGTGCCTGCCACCATGCCTGGCTAATTTTTTGTATTTTTAGTAGAGACGGGTTTTTGCCATGTTGGCCAGGCTGCTCTTGAACTCCTGACCTCAGATGATCCACCTGCCTCAGCCTCCCAAAGTGCTGGGAATATAGGTGTGGGCCACCGTGCCTGGCCCACTCTCAGCTTGTAAATGGACAACTGTGTCAAAAGTATTCTATCTGATTCTGCTTTTTTTTTTTTTTTCCATTCCTCCCTGTAGTAGACATGGTGATTGTGTTGACAGCCTCCAGTCAACTCTCTGCATTATGGCAGCTGTGTGGTTCGTGTGGGATTGACCCCACCACCATCTCTAGGGAAAACCCTGATGGCTTAAAGCCTATCAGGAAAATCCATGTGCTGTTGTTGCAGCACTCGGTTCAGACAACCCAGGACTAACCCAAGCAGCTCCTGATATTTATCTGGCCAAAGGATTGGTTCAAGGTAGTTCAGTTGTGCAAATCTTAGGGCATTTGTCAAATGGATAGAGGGAGCCATCCTGTTCTCTCCTTCTGGATGTGAAGGAGAAAGCATGATGTGGTGTACAGACTGGTAGCCATTTTGCCCAGGCAGCCTGAGAAAGAAGCCACCAAGTAGGAGGCAAAGCCACTGGAATCTCAGAGAAGTGGAGTAAAATCCCCAACTAAACCACGCCTAAATCCCTTTCTTCCTTTGAACTTTCAGTAACATGGACCAATAAATCCCTTCTAAGTCATTTTTGCATTCTTATAATGGTTCCTAATGGCTTTATTCTCTATACTATAGACAAAGTGATCTTTTCAAAACATAAATGAGACTATGTTACACCCTTGCTTAAAATTCTCTGCTAAGAATTTAAGATACAGTATAACTTCTTAATTAAACTGGACATGATGCTATATAATGAGATGTTAACTTCTCTGACCTCTGTGGCTGCCACCTACCCTTTCTCTCACTACACTGCAGATACCCGTGAATTCTTTCTATGCCTCAAATTCATCAGGTTTATTCTAATCTCAGATTTACACTTGCTGTTTCCTCCGCCTAGAATGCTCTTCCTTCAGATCTTAAATTGTTGATGTCCTCTTCTCATTCAGGTCTCAAATCAAATATTGCTTCCTCACAGAACTTTTCCCTAGCTACTCAATTTCATTTTTCTTCTGATCAATGCCACCCTGTATACTACTAACCTGTTTAGTTTTGTTCATAGCAGCATTTGGTATCTAAAATAATCTTATTTCCTTTTTTTAGTGTCTCCCCACTAAAATAGAAGCTTCTGGTGAGAGAAGACCTTATCTTTCTTCTTCATCCTGTATCTTATTGTCTAGGGCAGTTCTTGGAGCCATAGTAAATAGTAAATAAATATTTGTTGAATTAATGAAAGTAACTAAATATAAGATGATATATTTTTAATACTCTATTATATGAATGTCCTATTTATTTTTTATTAACTTTTGATAAGTCCTTATGTTGAATTCAATTTTCCAGATCAGCAAAGGACCCGGTGGTCTCCAAAAATAGTTTTAAGTCTGGTATCCTGTATGTCTGAATAAGAGAATACCAGGAACCCATCTCTCCTACGCTTTCCAGTCCTTTGGTCTGCTCTTCTTCATTAGGTTCAATCTCCCTTTGGCTGATGTGAGCTCATTTGCATAGAGTATAATTTGGATAGTGCTCCTGGAGTTTTTCAGGGCCTAGGTTCAGATCTGATCTTGCCTTCTAATTGGTTGGTTCCCTCCCCTGGGCTGGATATGTTTTCTTCATGTTAGCCACTATGTGGCCTGAATGTGGGTCCAAACTACCAAATCACTGGACCACCATGAATCATGAGATTGCTTGTTTTTCATACAGCTAAGGGCTAGAGGAACCTGCTGCTTTGTCTAACTCAGTAGATGGGCATCTCTTGGACTGTGTTGCCTACCTACAGAAAGTTAGAATGTGTCACCTATTCAGCCCATCACAGGCAATACACACAGGAGCTTCCTCCACTCCCCTGCCATCTTCCACCCATGAATCTTTTCAATTTAATTTTATTTTTTTGAGATGGAGTCTCACTCTGTCACCCAGGCTGGAGTGCAATGGTGCGATCTCGGCTCACTGCAACCTCTGCCTCCTAGGTTCAAGCGATTCTCTTGCCTCAGCCTCCTGTGTAGCTGGGATTACAGGCACCCGCCACCACACCCAGCTAATTTTTGTATTTTTAGTAGAGATGGAGTTTCATCATGTTGGCCAGGCTGGTCTTGAACTCCTGACCTATGGTGATCTGCCTGCCTCGACCTCCCAAAGTACACCTATGAATCTTATTGGGTAGTTTCTCTTTTTCTCCTTGAGCCAGTTGTGGAGGAGCCAGCATGACTTGTGGCTGATCCTACTTCCACCTTAGAAAGATCTTGACCACTTTCCTCCAGGGTATTCTTGACTGTTTTCCTTCCGGGCACTCTTAACCATTCTCCTCTGAGCTGCATTGTCATCAAAGGGGACAGAAGGATAAATAACCAGTCAGTGTAGGAAAGTGGATTATGGAGTGAAGGAACACTTCAGTTGTGAAAGAGTTAAATCCAAGAGATAGGACAGCTATATTTTCTGTTAACTATGGACATAAAGTGAAGACAAATAACACAACTATTTAGCTGTACTTCCCATTCAACCCCCTGGCTTGCCTTTGTCTTTCCTGTCATTCACATGTGGTGTTGCAGCAGACCAGAGATTACTGGGAGCAGGCAAAGTGACAAAGTGGAGTATCTCTCAGTTCAGAATGTACTGTCTCTTACACCACAGAGGATTTATATTGTAATGTGCAATTGAGAGACCTAAGGGTGTCTTACAGATGAAATGTTGTCATTTAGGAAAAGAAGTAATGCTGTGCAAAAGAAAGTGGGCTGACTTGTAATTTAGAATTTCAAACACTCAGATCTTTTTTTTTTTTTGATAATGGAACTGATAAATGTTATTTTGTCTACACCTTTCCTTTTAGATATCTCCATCATTTATTCTGATTTTTAATAACAAAGGCAAAATCCTTTAGATGTAAGGCTTTAGTGATCACCATGTTTTAGATTAATCAAAGGTTTGGGGACCAAGTCGGCAAAAAGTGCCATCACCTTAAATCTCCTTGCTCTTCCCATTACTCTTACAGGATTTCAAAGGGGTATTATCACCTGTAAGAGGCCTTGGCTGAGGGGTCCTGCTCCAATTACTTCCAGGATGACCCTGGCACCAAAATTCTTGTGGCTCTGAGCCTCACTTCATACACATGTGAAACAAAAATCACTAAAAACCTTTTTAACTGTTCTATGATTCTAACTCTATTTGTGGCTTTGTTTGGGAATAACTCAGAAACAAGGTGGAAGTGTTAATAAATACCTTTGTGTTCTAACCCAAAAAGTATCTGTGACAGGTCTCAATCAGTTTAGAAGTTTATTTTGCCAAGGTTAAGGACATGCCTGGAAGAAAAGAACATAACATCGCAGAAACAGTCTGTGATTTGTGCCTTTCTCCAAAGATGATTTTGAGGGCTTCAGTAATTAAAGGGGAAAAGCAGGCTGGAGAGAAAGAGGAGGGGTACAGTAATCCACATGTTGTTAGAGAAAAGAAGCAGACAGGGGAATCGTGAATTATGTAATAGTCTCACGCTCAGTAAATCGGCACTTTACATAAGATAAGGTGAACATAGAGTAGCTACCTGTGCAGATATTTAACCTTTTATCTGTAGCTATCTGCTTAGGAACAATAGGAAAGGCAGTTTTTTTGCATGACAGCTTTTGGCTTAATTCTTTCCTTTTGGCATAGTGAATTGGGGTCCCAAGTTTTTTTCCTTTCACACTGCTTACACCCTACCAAAAAGTCCAAATGCAAATAGACATTTCATCTGAAACTCTGTCTTTATGGGAGTACCCAGTAAGTCACAACCAGAGTTTTAGAATCAGGTTAGTCCTTAGAATACTACTGATTGAATTTCTCTCACGAGTTTGTGGTTTGGCCATTCTGATAGATAAGAGAAAATAGTTTCTTTTTACTAAGAAATCTTCTAGACCTATACAGTTCTAATTTATGAACTGTCACAGTATAGGACAAAGAGTGGGGTTTAAGAGAATAATGAAAAGTATAAACAAGTCATGGGGGGTTTATAAATCTTGTAAAGAGAATTTTGTGTGTAATTGGGTTGGCTGGGATTAGAAGGGAATTGCTTATAAGTTTTTCTAAGAACTGGGCATTAATGTCAGGAGTGTGCTGACACAGGACAGAATCTGATTCTCTGTGTTTGAAGCAACAAGGTTTTCCTAGAATGTTGATCAACTCTTAGTAAAAAAAAATTGCAAGAGGTTTGGATTTTAATTCTCAAATCTATTTCTTTAAATTTTCAACCATCTTCTGACCTACAGCTTTTCCATGTTTTACAGTTTCTACCTAATTTCAAGTTAGAAGTGCTGTTTTCACTTAAAATGATAATTACATTTTTTGAGTAGACTTTTCCTCTTAAAGCCTTTCAGATTCATATGCCTAGGGTTTGGCTTTTTACTGCATCTCACTACGTGTGATTTGCAGGTCATGCATCATTGCTTTCTGCTTTTCTTCCTTAGCTCCTTGAAAATAAGATACATATTTTTGCTTAACTAGAGTGGTTACTTTATTCCTTAACCTTTTCATCCATTTCTGTAGCCTTTTTCCAGGTTTGACTCTGCTATTGTGGTCTAATACTAAGAAAGTTTGTCTTAAAGGACGAATAAAACAATATCTCTTCCATTATAACTTGATTCTACACTCTTGGCTTTTCCTGATGCCTCTAAATTGTTCCATGTAACCAGACAATTTCACATGCTTTTACTTTTTCTCAAAGCTATAGATTCCCCTGCTCAAGGTAATGGTTCTCTTGTTTACGTTGTTATTTTATAATAGGGTGTACACTCATAATCATGGACATACACTCTTTCAGTGTCCAATTTAATTGAAGTAACTTTTCAACAGGTTTCTACTTCAAGGTTATCTAAATGGGCTTCCAATAAAGAGAAGCACTAATACTGCAGGAGGTGTGTGTGTGTGTATGTGCATATGTGGTTGTTTTTTAACGTTTTAAGTAATAAGCCTAAGAAACAGGATTTTTTTTTTGTTTTATTCATATAGTTTCTTGTGCTTTCTGCTGTCCTTATTAGGTTTTTGATTACTTAGAAAAGCTGAATCATCTCTAATTAGTGATGCTAAATCTTTCTTAAAATTTATTTATATAGATGTGTTGATGTTTTAAAAATTATGTAAAATTTATAAAGGTCTGATAGTCCTTTTGTGACACTGTCAGTTGTAATTCTGGTCATCTTAAAATACGGTAGAAGTGACTAAATTTCCTTGTGTTAGTAACAAAAAATTCTCATCAGATTTTTAACCATGGCTATTTTAAGTTTTTGTCATTTACGGTTTTGATTTTTCTCTAAAGGCATCTCCAATCAAATTCATAGAAAATACTCTAACAAGTACTTTTGAATACAGTTTCTGATAACTTTAAAATCAATGCATGAAGTAAAAATGTCCAAAATGCTTATAAAAAATAATTGAGGAGTTCATGAAACTGCTAACCAAGATCAGACAAAGCAAGAATTAATTATATGGACTGAACTGATAAAGGAATATGATTTTTATAATATTTATTTAAAATATTTATGGTTCTTTAATGAATTATGGTTCTTTATTTTTCAGATTTGAGGAAACTCATAAGGTCCCTCCAGTGTACAACAATTTGGTAAAATATACTGTGAACAGAATTAAAATATTTGCCTTTTCTCTCTATCTGATCCCTTCAAAACTGAAAAACTATTTGTGGCTATATTTATTTTATGACCACATATTTATTTACATAAGTTCAATACAAATATTTTCTTTATCACAAGATATAATTTAGAATAGTAGCAAGATTTAACTAGGTTGTCATATTTAAAGTTGTTTGTAGGTACTATGCTATGGAATTGTATATTTTAAACCAGTTAATTTTATGGGATGTAAATTATAATCACAAAAAAGATTTTTAGAAAACAAAAACCAGTTTATAGGTACTACAGATAAAACCTAAAGCCCACCTTGACTTGTTTTCCTAGCCTTGAAAATTTTTCTAAGTCCAATATGAAATCTAATCACTATTATTATTATATTTATGTAAATAATAAGACCAAATCTCATAAAATTAGATTTATTTAGAGCAAATTAGTCTTAATCTGATTATATTTGGCAAAAATTGAGATGAATACGATATACTTGTTATTGGCTTACTGTCTGAAACATGTTTTCAAGTTTTATTATCTACCTATAGACTGAACTGGATCCTACATTTTTCTAGGTTCTTCCAATCCAATTTTCTCCCATGGAATTACTAAACAAAAACTTCTTTTCCCTGAAGTCCTTTAATAATATAACTTTTCAATAACACTTCAATGCTCAGACACTGACAAACATTCACAAGCATGGAGACCATCCAGGAAAACATGACCTCACCACATGAACTCAATAAAGCACCAGTGACCGATCCTGGAGAGACAGATATGTGACCTTTCAGACAGATGACTCAAAATAGCTGTTTGAGGATGCTCAATGAAATTCGAGATAACATAGAGAAGGAATTCAGAATACTATCAGTTAAATTTAACAAAGAGATTGAAATCATTAAAAAGAATCAAGCAGAAATTCTGGAACTGAAAATTACACTAGACATACTAAAGAATGCATCAGAGTACCTTAACAGCAGAATTGATCAAGCAGAAGAAAGAATTAGTGAACTTGAAGACAGGCTATTTCAAAACACACATTTGGAGGAGAAAAAAGAAAAAAGACTAAAAACTATGAAGTATGCCTACAAGAACTAGAAAATAGCCTTAAAAGGGCAAATCTAAGAGTTGTTGGCCTTAAAAAGGAGGTAGAGAAAGAGAGAGAGGTAGGAAGTTTATTCAAAGGGATAATAATGAATAACTTCCCAAAGCTAGAGAAAGATATGATATTCAAGTTAAAGAATGTTATAGGACACCAAGCAGATTTAACCCAAATAAGACTACCTCAAGGCATTTAATAATCAAACTCCTAAATGTCCTAAATGTCTAAAGAAAGATCCTAAAAGCAGCAAAAGAAAAGAAACAAATAACATATAATGGAGCTCCAATATGTCTGGCAGCAGGCTTTTCAGTGGAAACTTTACAGGCCAGGAGAGAGTGGCATGACGTATTTGAAGTGCTGAAGTAAAAAATTTTTACACAAGTATAATATATCTGGAAAAAATATCCTTCAATCATGAAGGAGCAACACCTTGGAATCTATGCAAACACATGGAAATTAAACAATATGCTCCTGAATGACCAGTGGGTCAATGAAGAAATTAAGAAAGACACTTAAAAATTTCTTGAAAAAAATGATAATGGAAAAACAATGCACCAAAACCTATTGTACACAGCAAACGCAATACTAAGGAAAGTTTATAGCAATAAGTGCCTACCTTAAAAAAGTAGAAGAACTTCAAATAAACAACCTGATGATGTGTCTAAAGAACTGAAAAAGCAAGAGCAAACCAAACCTAAAATTAGTAGAAGAAAATAAATAATAAAGATCACAGTATAAATAAATGATATTCAAACAAAGAAAACAATAAAAAAAATTGATAAAATGAAAAGTTGTTTTTTTGAAAAGATAAACACAATTGACAAAACTTTAGCTAGACTAAGAAAAAAAGAGAGAAGGCCCAAACAAATAAAACCAGAGATGAAAAAGTACAGATTACTGTTGATACCACAAAAGTTTAAAGGATCATTAGAGGCTGATATGAGCAACTATATGCCAAGAAATTGGAAAATCTAGAAGAAATAGATAAATTCTTAGACACATAAAATTACCAAAATTGAACCCTGAAGAAATCCAAAACCTGAACAAAGAACATGTAATGAGATAGAAGCCATAATAAAAAGTCTCCCAGAGAAGAAAAGCCTGGGGCCTACTGAATTCTACCCAACATTTAAAGAAGAACTAATATCAATCCTACTCAAGCTATTCTGAAAAATAGTGGAGGAGGGTGTACTTCCAAACTCATTTTACAAGGCCAATTTTACTCTGATACCAAAACCATACAAAGATACATCAATGACATTCTTCGCAGAAATAGAAAAAATAATACTAAAATTTATATGGAATCGCAAAAGACTCAGAATAGTTAAAGATAGCCTAAGCAAAAGGAACAAAACTGGAGGAATCACATTACCTGACTTCAAATTATACTACAGAGCTATAGTAACCAAAACAGCATGGGACTGGCATAAACACAGACACATAGACCAATGGAACGGGATAGAGAACCCAGATATAAATTCATACGTCTACAGGGAACTCATTCTTGACAAAGGTGCCAAGAACATACACTGGGGAAAAGACAATCCCTTCAATAAATGGTTCTGGAAAAACTGGATATCCATGTGCAGAAGAATGGAGCTAGACCCCTATCTCTCACCATATCAAAAAAAAATCAAAATGGATTAAATACTTAAATCTAAGACCTCAAACTATGAAACTACTACAAGAAACTTTGGGGAAACTCTCCAGGACATTGGTCTAGGCAAAGAATTCTTGAGTAAATATCCTACAAGCACAGGCACCCAAAGCAAAAATGGACAAATGGGATCACATCATGTTAAAAATCTTCTGTGCGGCAAAAGAAACGGTCAAGAAAGTGAAGAGACAACCTACATAATGGGAGAAAATATTTGCAGACTACCCATCTGACAAAGGAACAATAACTAGAATATATAAGGAGCTCAAAAAACTCTACAGGAAAAAAAATCTAATAATCTGATTTTAAAATGGGCAAAAGATCTGAATAGATATTTCTCAAAAGAAGACATAGAAATGGCAAACAGGTATATGAAAAGGTGCTCAATATCATTGATCATCAGAGAAATGCAAATCAAAACTGCAATGAGATATCATCTCACCCCAGTTAAAATGGCTTTTATTTAAAAGATAGAATAATGAATGCTGGTTAGGATGTGGAGAAAAGAGAATTGGAGGTAGGAATGTAAATTAGTAAAGCCACTGTGGAGAACAGTTTGGAGGTTCCTCAAAAAACTACCATTATGATCCAGCAATCCCCTGCTAGGTATATCCCAAAAGAAAGGAAATGAGAATGTAGAAGATATGTCTACACTTACATGTTTATTGCAGCACTATTGACAACAGCCAACATTTGGAAACAATCTAAATGTCAATAGATAAATGAATAAAGAAGATGTGTTACGTAAACACAATGGAGTATTTTCTGCCATAAAAAACAATAAGATAGTGTCATTTGCAGCAATATAGATGGAACTGGGACATATTATGTTAAGTGAAATAAGCCAGGCACAGAAAGGCGAACTAACTTCACATGTTCTTACTTATTTGTGGAAACTAAAAATTAAAAACACAGACCTCATGGAGACAGAGAGTAAAATGATGATCAACATCATTGATCATCAGAGAAATTCGGTGGGTGGGAAGGGTAGTGGATGGTGGGGAAATAGTGCTCATTAGTGGGTAGAAAAATATAGTTAGATAGAATGAATAAGACTTAGTATTTGATAGCACAACAAGATGACTACAGTCAACAACAATTTATTATACATTTTAAAATAACTAAAATAGTATATTTGTATTTTTGTTAAGAAAAGAAGCTTGAGGTGATGGATACCACACCTACCCTGATGTGATTATTACACATTGTATGCCTGTATCAAAAAAATATATAGAGAGAGTACACAGGATATTTATATATATGTATTATATATATAATATACTCACAAAAATTAAAAATTAAAACAAATAAAAATAAATAAATTAGAAACTCTTGAGGTGAAAAAAATATCAAATGTCAGCTGTGGAGACTAAAGGCATGTCTCCCGCCTGCCTGTGGTCTGGAGGGTCTATGCTGAAGTTACAGGCCACCTATTCTGCTCTAGGTAGTTTGGGCAGTTTTATTAGAATAACCCATAATAATAAAATATGTGGTTTTAACTTTAGTAATATAATTGTTTATAGCAGAGACTATTAATATTAATTACAATGTCAACAGGTTATTTTTACTAATGACTTTTTTTGAGATCTGAATATTTATAATAGAAATCATTTAGGCAGAGCACCATGTATATAAAAAAATTATTGCATATAAACCATTTGAGCAGTGTTGGGTACATTTGAAAACTCTTCAAATATCTAAAAGCATAAAGTTATATATTCACAGAACAATGCTTTATAGATACGTCACAGCTCCAGGAAAGCACATAGTCAAAAGCTCAACATTGATACACTTACTTTTCCATAATTTTTCCAGAAAGTGTCTTGAATTTAAACATCAACATAATAAAAATTATATTTTCAAAGTTTTCCACTCTCCTTAATTAACTAGTAAGGCAGTATTCTTTAATGTCCTAAGAAACAAGCACATTTTACACTACACATTTTTGCATATGGCTTTGATAAATTTCTGCATATTGCCTAATTCTGCATATTGCTTTATGAGAGAAATTCTTGTATTTCCCTTTAATTCAGTTAGCAGACATTGATTGAAAAGTATAGAAAATGCATGGCACTGTATTGGTTACAGATGAGTACTTTGACATGGAAACCCTGAGTCCAGACTGACCTGCAACAATCCTAGCACCGCTTATGAATCATTTATAAGCTGGGATGCAAGTAAGGCTGGAGTGAGATGTGTACTATGTCATAGGTGCTTTTGAGAACCAAGACACATGGAAGGTTATTGCTACTTATATGAAAAGTTTAATAGGAAATTAACAGCTAATACAGTATATAGAAGCTGTATAGGATCAATTTAAAATAGAAATTATCTTACCTAGATTGAAAAAACGGAATACTAATTCTAATGATGCAAAAAATACTACTGCAAAAAACAAAATGAATAGATGACACTCTACAGAGTGTAATAATTTATTGAATATAGACACTAAAGCCTGGAAATGCCAGGTAATGGAGAGGCCAAAGAGCTGAGGTAGAGAGATTAATCTAAAAAAAATGTTCTCTATGTTACTTGGGAAAAATGCTATATTTAATAACTACAAATTAATCTTTGTCCTAATTACAGACTTACACATACATAGCATTGTTCCAGTCATTTCTTATGATGTACAAGTGTCTTTGGAGATTTTGAAATGTATCAAGTTTTAATTAGCTTAAGCTATTTAAGGTGTTAGACTTTAACTAGAATTTTATAAAATTTTATTACATCAGTCTAATTCAGTGTTTACATGCCAATAACCAGATGAAAATTAAAGTATTAAATTATTGGCTTTAATTGCATAATTCAACAGCTGTCATTGGGCACTGACTTATGTCCTCAAGAGGCCTATAGTTTGATGACCTTTGAGTTGTATAAATTGGGACATCCCTGACACTTGCATTCTGGTCTCACTTGTTTACTTCTGAATTTATTACAACTGCAATGGTGGAATTTGGATGAGATTTTTATGAGGGAATAATCTACATATACCCTGGGAAACTGAACAATGATAAAATTTCTGAAGGCATTAATTGCCAACGGACAATAGGTGACTGAGTAGTCAGTGACGTACTGGTGGAGAAGTTGAGGGGGCGAGGTGGTGGGCCAGGATTATGAAAATTCTACATTTGACTACTGCACTGAAGGGAGGAAAAAGGGAGAATGGGAAGCAAGCAAACTGGGGATACTAGCTCATTCAGCCAGGAAGAGGGGTGGAGGCTGTGTCGGTTCCGACTTCTTGAGACAAGGAAGCTCCCTGGGAGGCTGAGTGAAGAGGGAGGGAAGGGAATGTGATGTGGGGGTCAGAACACACATCATGTGGCAGGAAGGCCTGGTCTACCCCATCAGGGAGGAAGGAACCTCTGATAGAAATTTGCCAGATGAAAAGCCCTGATTGATAGATTCCAATACCATTTTTTTCTTTTTCAGAAAAATAATCATTTCTCCATCTGTCTTATTTTAAAGCATTTAGCAAACATTATTTACTGAAATTTCAAAACATACATTAATGATTATCTTGCGTCCTCAATTGTTTTCTTATTTTGCAAGATAGTTACCTACTCTATGCAAATGTAAAATACAGATTTTATTACATGTAAAAAATTCTGTTTAGAGTATAAGCAAATAAAAAAATTAAGCAGGCCCCATTTTAAAGAATTGGACAATTTGGATTTTCCTGTTTATTTTTTCAGTAGTTACCAAAGAAGAGATCCAGTCACCCCTTAGCCAGTGTTTATCGCAAAACTGAATATCTTTTCATTTCTTATGATTCCATCAATATAGAAAGGAGAAATTTAACAGAATAATGTATACCTTTTAGTAGAAAAATGTATTGTTTTATTTTCCAATCATCTTCAATAGTTTAATCCTAATTAATGCCATGTGTTGGTTAAAATAAGTAGATTTTCCTGAAGAATCCCTGATAATCTCAGAGCTCTAGAGTAAAAGGCAAAATCTTTAATACTATAGTAGACATAACTAAAGAATTTTGATTATGGATGCGGTTCTGATATATATACAGCACATCCTGTGTTTATTGACTACAGCAGGTAGTTAAGCATCATTTAGAACCAGTGTTCACATAAAGATTGCTTATTCTTGAATAATGTATATCATTATACACATCTGGCATTTTCCAGGGACAGACCACATCTATACTTTCTAAGTCCCAGTACACACTGGAATGTTAGAGAAAAAGGGATGCATGGAATGTCTGAATTGTTGGCTAACCCGTGATGTAATTAGTTGGCATTACTTTGAAGTGTTAAGCTGTCCTTTGGTTACAATTGTAGCTAGTGCCATCTGATAGCCTTGAAAAAGACTGTGAGAGCTCTAATTTTTACTTGTAGTGGAAGCAGGCATCACAAACGAGAAGACAATTTATCTTTAAGTTAAATAAAAGTGATGTTGGTGAAGGTGAAGGTGAAGGCTGTGGTCAAGGCACAAGGATGAAAGGCACCTATTTCAAAATTTCTTCTTTGGGTTCAGAAATATTGCTTGAATGAAATGTTCTAAAATATTGGAAATAGAAGCAGCATAATTTTCTTGTACTTATCAGAAAAAAGTTAATGTCCTCAGATTGATGTTTATATAAAAATGATTTGAAATCCAATAATAATGGCTACTAGTACTTATTTTCTAGTTTAAAAGTCATCCATGGGAAAAGTAATTTGTATTATGTTTTAAAAATATGTAGCCTAAAGAAATATTGATAATTATATTAAAAATCCTCTTTTAACTCGAAATAAAAGCAGTGCTTAACAGTAGCAAGAAATTCCGCCTTTGGCTAACATGAAGTAGCAGGGACTAAATTTATCCTCACACCTAAAATAACTAGAAAATTGGGAAAAATGTGAAACAATTGTCTTTCAAGAATTCAGACATCTGACAATGAAGAACAGTAATCACAAAGAGATAGGAAATTGATGTGGCATGATTGCCCCAGCTTACTACCCCTCTCCAGGAGAGTTTCCAGGCCATGGCTCACGGAGGGGGGACCCAGGTGGAACCCAGCAGTATCCCTGGGAAGAGGAGATGGAGCTGGGACTCCAGGCAGGCCAAGGTAGTCAGAGTTTGTAGAGCAGTGGAAACGAGAGAGCTGCACATCAGAGCACCCTGGAGAGCTGCAGAGGGTCTCTGAGTCTTCATCTGAAGACTGATCATCACACACTTGTGAGGAAAAGACCAAGGCTGGGACATGAACCTCTGGAAAGAACTACAAGTAATTATCTTTAGAGATTTCACAGGACCAGGAATAATTCCTATTTTCCCACCAGCCAGAGTAGAAAACCTCATAAATCAAACATTGTGTAGGATACTCAGAAGAATTTTTCCTCAGTAGTGGGGCAAAATTAGATCAAAATTAAAAGCTGCTCTGTTCCCACCTAATAAAGCTGAAAAGCAAGATCTGAATGGATCAAACTGTTTCCAAGTAAATTAGTTATATCCTACATCAAAGCTCAAGAATATTTATAGGAGTATAAGAATATTCAGCATCCCAAAGGTACAATCCACAAATTCTGGCATCCAATAAACAATTATTAGCATGCAAAAAAGTAGTGGTATACATATTTGAATATAAAACCCATATTGAGAATAACCAATTAATTTGAGACCAAACCAGACCTGACACAGATGTTAGAATTAGCCAACAAGTACATTGAAAGCTATTATAATTGTATTCTATGTGTTTAAAAATTTAAGTGGAGATGGAAGATATAGCGAAGAGCCCAATTAAACATCTAGAGATGCAAACCACAATGTCTAAGGTGAAACTTTATTATAGGCTAAGAATGAAGAAATGTTCTCGGCCTATCAAAATGGAGTTACTGTTAACAAACATTTATGAAAAATATTCACCTCACTACATCAAAGGTGCTAAAACAATGTACCTGCATTTATCAGAAGTAAGTAGAAAGGCCATCCAATTGTTTTTAGATCAGTCCAACCAGAAGTGGATTTCAGTAGATGAGAGTCTCAGGCAGAATGGTAACTGAGACTTTCTCTAATTGCCATTCTTAGATATTGGTTTCACATTTGTTTACCAGTGGGAGAAAAAAAATTATTTTTTAAGTGATAGAAGTTACATATCTCTTTGTATTGAACATTTAACATTTATAGTAGCCATGGAATATAAAACATATTTTAATTTATTTCGATAGTCTTTTTTTCTCAGTAGTTATTTCTCAATTATTACTTATAACTGAATAGTGTTAATTACACAGAATCTCTAAAAACAGAGGCAGCCCTGCTGGATACACTCACCACACTTCTACCCCTTGCTCTTTGCTACAGGAGGCTGATGGACTACATCCATGGGCTACTTTGTCCTCTGGCTTCCAATTAGATTCAGACAACAGGAAGCATCAACAGCTAATGGGAGACGAAGAGGAAAAATTGGGGTACCTATTCCCCTAGATTACTCCCTGCTTATTGCCTCAGAGGGGCTTCATCCTTGCCCTGGTTTCTGGAAAACACTCTTTCATTGCCCATGCAGGCCTAGGAGTGATGATGCCTCACTGGATGGCAAAGTCTCTTATTGGTTTCCCTAAATCTTACTCACAACTTGTAGATACTCCCTCTATTAAATCCTTTTCAGTTACCCAGTTTGAGTGTGCAGTCTCTTTCCTGATAGACTTTTACTGATATAGTGTCCTTCTTGAGCTTAGTTAGAAAGTCATTTTCAAGTCAAGTTCATGTCTAAATCATGTTTTCTCTGGCTTCCATGTGTGCAAAACATTTTCTATATTTTTGTGTCTCTTAATCTCTTCAGTTTCTTTTGTGAAACCAGGAAACTTCTGAGAAAGGGTAACAAAGCCTTTTAAATTTTGATTTATATAACAAATAGCCCACTGAATCAACAGTAAACAGATTTATGTCATGCATTATTTGGTTTCAGAATTTCAATCAACTGCAGCTATTGACTTTAGCCAATATCAAGTTGAGTATTCAGCAGAGAGAGTTTAGAGCCACTACCTTCCCTCCCCAACTCAAGAGTGCTACATGCTTTGGTAGGAAAGTAACCAATTTACAATTTGTCAGCTTTATGTAAGAAAGTGAATGAAGAAACTAAGTGATGTGAAAGCATCATTTTAATTTATTTAGGTGATGTTTTAGTTCACCTTAAAGGCCTATTCCTTAACTCAGCTTCGACAGGCATTGTTTCTCTAGTTAAAAAAACATTTGGGCTTAAGGTGGAAGTAAGGCAAAGTCTGGCCAATTTTGAGACTTGGTCTTTGGAAAGAGTTTGGGAAAAGAATATAAAATAAATAATGATAGCAAGAGGGGGAATGTCTTAATAAATATAGTCATCAGGATTAAATTGGGAATTCTCTCTCATGTCACAGAAAGGAAACATTAGGATTTCATTGGCTTCATTTTACCCTGAGTATATTTTGCCTATTGAATTAAATTAGCAAAGCAAGAATTCTGGCACCGATGCCTCCGTAACCTTCTCTCTGACAACCATAAGTAATTTTTTTTGTCTGCTTAGTCTTCAGAAATGTTGTTGGTAGATCTGGAATAGCAGTGTGCTGGAGTAAATGTGGTTCAGTGTTGAGTAAATTTCAATTAAAGTTAAAAATACAATTCCATAAATTTAAAAAAGTCATCAGCTATCTTGTAAGAATTTTTGATTACATGTAAACTTAAATAGATATATTAATGACTATTAATGGCATTTAAGATACAAGACTAACCACTTCATACCCATTAGGATGGCTGTTAAGGAAAATAACTAGAAAATGGCAAATATTGGCAGGAATATAGAAAAATTGAAACCCTTGTGAATTGCTAGTGGGAATATAAACTGGTGCAGCTGCATGGAAAACAGTATGATGTTTCCTCAGAAAAGTTAAACAGAATTATTACACAATTAAGCAATTCCCTTTCTGGGTATATGCTCAAAGGTATTGAAAGCAAGGGCTCAAACAGATATCTGCATACCCATGTACATAGTATTATTACTCACAATAGCTAAATGGCAGAACCAACACATGTGTCCATCAGTGGATGAATGGATAAATATAATGTGATATACATATACAATGAAATGTTATTCAGCCTTAAAAGAGAAGGAAATTCTGACATATGCTACAACATGGATGAACCTTGAAGTCATAATGCTGAGTTAATAAACCAGTCACAAAAAGACAAATACTGTATGAAGATATCACTTTTATGAGATACCTAGAGTAGTCAAATTCACAGACAGGATGGAATTGTGGTTGCCAGGCACTGGAGGAGAGGAGAATGAGAAGTTAGTGTTTAATTGGTACAGAGCTTCAGTTGGGGAAGATGAAAAGTTCTGGAGATGAATGGCAGTGATGACTATAGAACAATGCAAATTCACTTGATGCCAGTGAACTGTACACTTAAAAATGGTTAAAATGGTATATTTTATGTAATGTGTATTTTACCACAATAAAAAAGACTAAGCATAGTTTACTGGGGAGAGTTACATATTTTAAGTAAATATTTGGAGTTGGCAATGCTAGGAAAAGAACCTAATAAATGCAGCAACATTATGTAATGGCCTTCTTTGTCTCTTTTGATCTTTGTTGGTTTAAAGTCTGTTTTGTCAGAGACTAGGATTGCAACCCCTGCCTTTTTTTGTTTTCCATTTGCTTGGTAGATCTTCCTCCATCCTTTTATTTTGAGCCTATGTGTGTTTCTGCATGTGAGATGCGTTTCCTGAATACAGCACACTGATGGGTCTTGACTCTTTATCCAATTTGCCAGTCTGTGTCTTTTAATTGGAGCATTTAGTCCATTTACATTTAAAGTTAATATTGTTATGTGTGAATTTGGTCCTGTCATTGTGATGTTAGCTGGTTATTTTGCTCGTTAGTTGATGCAGTTTCTTCCTAGCCTCGACGGTCTTTACAATTTGGCATGATTTTGCAGTGGCTGGTACCGGTTGTTCCTTTCCATGTTTAGTACTTCCTTCAGGAGCTCTTTTAGGGCAGGCCTGGTGGTGACAAAATCTCTCAGCATTTGCTTGTCTGTAAAGTATTTTATTTCTCCTTCACTTACGAAGCTTAGTTTGGCTGGATATGAAATTCTGGGTTGAAAATTCTTTTCTTTAAGAATGTTGAATATTGGCCCCCACTCTCTTCTGGCTTGTAGAGTTTCTGCCGAGAGATCCACTGTTAGTCTGATGGGCTTCCCGTTGTGGGTAACCCGACCTTTCTCTCTGGCTGCCATTAACATTTTTTCCTTCATTTCAACTTTGGTGAATCTGACAATTATGTATCTTGGAGTTGCTCTTCTCGAGGAGTATCTTTGTGGCGTTCTCTATATTTTCTGAATCTGAAATGTTGGACTGCCTTGCTAGATTGGGGGAGTTCTCCTGGATAATATCCTGCAGAGTGTTTTCCAACTTGGTTCCATTCTCCCCGTCATTTTCAGGTACACCAATCAGACGCAGATTTGGTCTTTTCACATAGTCCCATATTTCTTGGAGGCTTTGTTCATTTCTTTTTATTCTTTTTTCTCTAAACTTCCCTTCTCACTTCATTTCATTCATTTCATCTTCCATCACTGATACCCTTTCTTCCAGCTGATCGCATTGGCTCCTGAGGCTTCTGCATTCTTCACATAGCTCTCGAGCCTTGGCTTTCAGCTCCATCAGCTCCTTTAAGCACTTCTCTGTATTGGTTATTCTAGTTATACATTCGTCTAAATTTTTTTCAAATTTTTCAACTTCTTTGCCTTTGGTTTGAATTTCCTCCTGATTACATAATGGTAAAGGGATCAATTCAACAAGAAGAGCTAACTATCCTAAATATATATGCACCCAATACAGGAGCACCCAGATTCATAAAGCAAGTCCTGAGTGACCTACAAAGAGACTTAGACTCCCACACAATAATCATGGGAGACTTTAACACCCCACTGTCAACATTAGACAGATCAATGAGACAGAAAGTTAACAAGGATACCCAGGAATTGAACTCAGCTCTGCACCAAGTGGACCTAATAGACATCTACAGAACTCTCCACCCCAAATCAACAGAATATACATTTTTTTCAGCACCACACACACCTATTCCTTCTACCAGAGGTACAAGGAGAAACTGGTAACATTCCTTCTGAAACTATTCCAATCAATAGAAAAAGAGGGAATCCTCCCTAACTCATTTTATGAGGCCAGCATCATCCTGATACCAAAGCCAGGCAGAGATACAACCAAAAAAGAGAATTTTAGACCAATATCCTTGATGAACATTGATGCAAAAATCCTCAATAAAATACTGGCAAACCGAATCCAGCAGCACATCAAAAAGCTTATCCACCATGATCAAATGGGCTTCATCCCTGGGATGCAAGGCTGGTTCAACATATGCAAACCAATAAACGTAATCCAGCATATAAACAGAACCAAAGACAAAAACCACATGATTATCTCAATAGATACAGAAAAGGCCTTTGACAAAATTCAACAACCCTTCATGCTAAAAACTCTCAATAAATTAGGTATTGATGGGACATATCTCAAAATAATAAGAGCTATCTATGACAAACCCACAGCCAATATCATACTGAATGGGCAAAAACTGGAAGCATTCCCTTTGAAAACTGGCACAAGACATGGATGCCCTCTCTCACCACTCCTATTCAACATAGTGTTGGAAGTTCTGGCCAGGGCAATTAGGCAGGAGAAGGAAATAAAGGGTATTCAATTAGGAAAAGAAGAAGTCAAATTGTCCCTGTTTGCAGATGACATGATTGTATATCTAGAAAACCCCATTGTCTCAGTCCAAAATCTCCTTAAGCTGATAAGCAACTTCAGCAAAGTCTCAGGATACAAAATCAATGTACAAAAATCACAAGCATTCTTATACACCAATAACAGACAAACAGAGAGCCAAATCATGAGTGAACTCCCATTCACAATTGCTTCAAAGAGAAGAAAATACCTAGGAATCCAACTTACAAGGGATGTGAAGGACCTCTTCAAGGAGAACTACAAACCACTGCTCAATGAAATAAAAGAGGATACAAACAAATGGAAAAACATTCCATGCTCATGAGTAGGAAGAATCAATATTGTGAAAATGGCCATACTGCCCAAGATAATTTATAGATTCAATGCCATCCTCATCAAGCTACCAATGACTTTCTTCACAGAATTGGAAAAAACTACTTTAAAGTTCATATGGAACCAAAAAAGAGCCCACATCACCAAGTCAGTCCTAAGCCAAAAGAACAAAGCTGGAAGCATCATGCTACCTGACTTCAAACTATACTACAAGGTTACAGTAACCAAAACAGCGTGGTACTGGTACCAAAACAGAGATATAGACCAACAGAACAGAGCCCTCAGAAATAACACCGCATATCTACAACTATCTGATCTTCGACAAACCTGAGAAAAACAAGCAATGGGGAAAGGATTCCCTATTTAATAAATGGTGCTGGGAAAACTGGCTAGCCATATGTAGAAAGCTGAAACTGGATCCCTTCCTTACACCTTATACAAAAATCAATTCAAGATGGATTAAAGACTTACATGTTAGACCTAAAACCATAAAAACCCTAGAAGAAAACCTAGGCATTACCATTCAGGACATAGGCATGGGCAAGCACTTCATGTCTAAAACACCAAAAGCAATGGCAACAAAAGCCAAAATTGACAAATGGGATCTAATTAAACTAAAGAGCTTCTGCACAGCAAAAGAAACTACCATCAGAGTGAACAGGCAACCTAAAGAATGGGAGAAAATTTTTGCAACCTACTCATCTGACAAAGGGCTGATATTCACTATCTACAATGAACTCAGACAAATTTACAAGAAAAAACCAAACAGCCCCATCAAAAAGTGGGCGAAGGACATGAACAGACACTTCTCAAAAGAAGACATTTATGCAGCCAAAAAACACATGAAAAAATGCTCACCATCACTGGGCATCCGAGAACTGCAAATCAAAGCTACAATGAGATACCATCTCACACCAGTTAGAATGGCAATCATTAAAAAGTCAGGAAACAACAGGTGCTGGAGAGGATGTGGAGAAATAGGAACACTTTTACACTGTTGGTGGGACTGTAAACTAGTTCAACCATTGTGGAAGTCAGTGTGGTGATTCCTCAGGGATCTAGAACTAGAAATACCATTTGACCCAGCCATCCCATTACTGGGTATATATCCAAAGGACTATAAATCATGCTGCTATAAAGACACATGCACACGTATGTTTATTGCGGCACTATTCACAATAGCAAAGACTTGGAGCCAACCCAAATGTCCAACAATGATAGACTGGATTAAGAAAATATGGCACATATACACCATGGAATACTATGCCGCCATAAAAAATGATGAGTTCATGTCCTTTGTAGGGACATGGATGAAATTGGAAATCATCATTCTCAGTAAACTATCGCAAATCATCATTCTCAGTAAACTATCACAAGAACAAAAAACCAAACACCGCATATTCTCACTCATAGGTGGGAATTGAACAATGAGAACACATGGACACAGGAAGGGGAACATCACACTCTGGGGACTGTTGTGGGGTGGGGGGAGGGGGGAGGGATAGCTTTAGGAGATATACCTAATGCTAAATGACGAGTTAATGGGTGCAGCACACCAGCATGGCACATGTATACATATGTAACTAACCTGCACATTGTACACATGTACTCTAAAACTTGAAGTATAATAATAATAAAATAAAATTTTTAAAAAATGCAGCAAGAAACCTAAAGCACTTAAAAAAATGCAGAAAAATCCAGTATTTCTCTTAAAGGTATCAACTATCTCACTATATTTTTTTAAAAGCCACCACAAATTAGATATTACACTCAATAATTTCTTTGAACTTGAAAAAATGTTTAAAATTATGTGCCATAAACTTTATTAAATAAGGCATTAGAGGATTTTCTATCTTCGTCTTTATGATGGTTTTTACTTTTTCAAATACATATGATTTTTCTAAATGTTGTATTAAAAAATCAGATGTGGTAAACCCAATTATGCTAACTAGGCAGAACTTTGTGGTTTTGGAAAGAAAATGTTAAGTCTGAATAAAAAATTAGCATTTTTTTCTCTCTTCTAATAAGAGGAACTTCCATTTTCTCAACAATTGCTCTTCCAAGATGCTGCCTCATTTCAGAGCCATGTTTCACTCATGAGCTGGTCCTGTCCAGAAAACAGCCAATGTTCATTCCCGACACTTTCTTGTCACTGCTCTTTTCTGTGAGTGAATTTTGTGACATTCTCCTTAAAGATCTGAAGTTACAAATTGTTTCTTTGTTTCTGTTTTATGAAAGAGAAAAGTGGCCAGGCACATTGGCTCACACCAGTAATACCAGCACTTTGGGAGGCTAAGGCGGGTGAGTCACTTGAGTCCAGGAGTTCAAGGCCAACCTGGGCAATACAGCAAAACCCCATTTCTACAAAAAATACAAAACTTAGCTGGGTGTGGTGGCACGTGCCTGTGCTCCTAGCTACTCAGTAGGCTGAGGTGGGAGGACAGCTTGAGCCCGAGAGGTCGAGGCTGCAGTGAGCCAAGATCGCACCACTGCACTCCAGCCAGGGTGACAGAGTGAGACCCTTTCTCGAAAACAAAACAAAACAAAACAAGGCCCCGTATCAGGGAAAATTGACCTGCCGTGATCAGCACTGAGACGTATCCTAATATAATTATTAGACTTTAAAAATGTCCTGAGCATCTCCAGGCCAAAAAATAATAATAATAATAAATAATTTATAAGGGCAAGATAACAAACTGCATTTGACCTCTCAAAATCAAAGTAAGAAAACAAACAATGAAGCAGCCTTTTCAAAACACTCAAGAAAAAAAGAGTATGAACGAGATTATATATTCAGCCAAGCTCAAGTATCAAGCTTCAAGTATCAAGACTACAGAAAACATTTCCAAGAGCCTGAGGGCCAGGATAAACTGTGGCCAGCTAACCTATACAGGCATCATTGAGAATTGATTCTACATAAAGTGTATTTTGAATATTTTAACTTATCTAATTTAAATGGTCAGCTTATGGTTCCACAAAATAATTAATCAATATAATCTGATAGTATCAGTGTTATGTGGACTATAATTTAGAGAAAGTTTACCTACATCAATGTGTGATGTAGACTACATTACAGTTAGCAGTTCTTGCCTCCTGCTAATCCTTCCTACCACATGTAGGATGAAAATTTGGGGTAGCATAGAAGGAGTACTCATTCATAGCACACTTCGAGCCTACCACGTGTGATACCTTGTGATGGGCACTGGGGATACAAGTATGAATAGGCTAGAAATGATGCTTTTGGCACTATCTTGAAAATAGGTTCAGAATATATTCACTTCTTACTCTTACTCTTGTATCACTCTTGGTCCAAGCTAATCTCATCCGCCTCTACCCTTAGCTTCCTAGTTTGTCAGAGAGTCTTTTTAAATCCAAGTGAGAGCATGCTATTCCTTTGCCCAAAGTCCTCCAATGGTTTCTTATCTCATTCAACATGAAAAATGAAATTCTTAAATTAATCTACAAGGACCACACAGATGATATTTATGTAATGTTAAGATATAAAAATCAGTCCTGTGTATAATTTATGAATTCATATAGGTATAGGACATTATAAAACATGGATACATATCAACTTTAGGATAGTTGTTATTTCTGAGGAGGAAAGAAATAAGTTTGGGAAGCTTTAATAGTACACATAAAGCTTTACTTCTTAAAGAAAAGTATTTGTGCAAGTGCAGCAAAATGTTTGCTTTTGCTAAATCTGCATAGTGGGTACTAGGGTATTCACTATAATAATTTTATGTTTTGTATATGTAAAATATTATATTTAAAACATTTAAGTAATACATGTATCTAAATATGGGTCTATTCTCAATAATTTTTCAAGAAATAAGATAAATGATTTAAATTGACACATTTAGACAATGTTTTTCAGTTTTAGGGATTCCCTCTTCATTAATATCTTGATTTCTCCTTTGAGAATACCTATCACTGGAGGACCAAATCTCTATTGTCTCCTCTTCTTAGCATCATCTTCTTTCTCATTTTGCATTTTTAATTCCTTTTAATCCTTCTTTATTTCACTCAGATCAGACAATATATCTCAGCATATTGTCTTTATAACTTATTGTGTTGTCTTCAATCGACATGTTCTTTCTTCATGATTTTCTTTCATAAATGAAATCATAAAATCTTACAGCCTCTTTTGATAATACTATTCTTTTAAAAATGTTCTCTGGTTATGGTAGTAAATTATTTTGAAAAATATCTTTTACTCTAAATTTTCAGGATGATCTTCCCTTTCTTCTGCTGTTCCATATTTTCAGAATTCCATGTTATTTTCATTTACTCATGCTGAAATGGCATGACTTGTCTCCAATCCTGACACTTACCAATAAGCAGGATAAGTGGTTTCTTCCCCATCTGGCTTCCTGTCTACTTGGACCTTGGTAAAATCACCTTCTCAGATCTTCAGCTGGAAGACAGGTTGGTATTTTATAGTTTCTCTTCTGGCCGGGCACGGTGGCTCACGCCTGTAATCCCAGCACTTTGGGAGGCCGAGGTGGGCGGATCACAAGGTCAAGAGATCAAGACCATCCTGGCCAACATGGTGAAACCCCGTCTCTATTAAAAGTACAAAAATTAGCTGGGCGTAGTGGTGCACGCCTGTAATCCCAGCTACTCGGGAGGCTGAGGCAGGAGAATCGCTTGAACCCGGGAGGCAGAGGTTGCAGTGAGCCGAGACTGTGCCACTGCATTCCAGCCTGGTGACAGAGCAAGACTCCATTTCAAAATAAATAAATAAATAAAATAAAATAAAATAAAAATAAAAAATATAGTTTCTCTTCAAATTCCGTCTTCCAACAGGCATCACTTTAGAATAGCTCTGAATTTAGTGGTATTTTCTCCTGAGAGGGACCTTGTACATATCAATATACATTGTTTCCAGAGTCTGTTTCTACCGTGTGTTGTTATGACTCAAAGAAGTAAAATGCTAGATCTCTAATGTGGCGTAAATCATTGTTAGCTCTCTTTACTTCATATTTCCTGGTGTGTTGGTTTCCAGGTTAGTCTCTGAAGAGAAGTAGAAAAAGAGGCATTAGGGAAGTGGGTTGCTTCCGAAAGTATCCTGTTCTGAGGAATAGCTGCTGAATTTCCTGTTGCAATATCCTCTGAGTCTCTGTGAAGGATTTTGGGAGTAATGAGGGTACAACATTTCCCTTTGTTTGTCTTTAACCTGGTAGATATGTTCCACTTATGGCAGCAAAATATGCATAAGCAACCATGTGGGATTCTGAAGTCAGCTCCATCGATCATGCAGTTAGTAGAAAATCCTCTCATTTCCTGGCAATAAGATGGCTTTGAGTCATGATTTTCTGTTATGACTTGCAATCCTTTTTTGTGTTTTTATGAATCTATTAGTGAGAAATTGGAAGAGACCAAATCTGAAATGGAAAGCTATGTCCTATACTTTTGAGTCATGAAATTGCCCTGAATATTTTAGTTGACTGATCTGAATAGATGAAAAATCTGTGATTTGAAAGTACTCAATGACTTCTTCGGTCACAGAGTCAGAAACAGGAAGGGTACAATATTCAACCCCAACTTATGGAATAATTTGTAAAGGAAATATCTAAAATAAACTTAATTATGAAGGAGAGCTGACAGTCATATAGGTCAGCCAGGACTTTGCTTCCCTCTTCCTAATGTCCTGTTAAACCCTTGTCATATTCATTTTTATTAACACTTTATCAGAGGGCAGAAAGAGGTGATATTTCAATCTGTCAACTTCACTGCTCATTAGCAACTCATGTAAAGGGCAGTAAGGGGGAGGATCAAAGGCTAAATTGAGGTTACAAGTTTTCTGTGGCTGTCACTTACCCTGCTGTGTCATTAGCACATAGAGAGAGAGCTGTATTAAGGTATTAAGAGTTCAATGGAAGCGATGCATGGTGAAAAGCTGAAGAAGTGTTGAGACCCTAGATGTGGTAATTCTATCTGGGAGCCATCGGAGCTACAGGCATGCATAGGAGTTAATATGACACTGTGCAATGTTGCACACAGATAAGCATAATTAATGGTCTTTGTGTGGTTGAAGAAAAAAAGGATATACTAGTAAATTACATTTAAAACCCATACCAAGTGGTGAGGTCCTGAAGAAGGACAGATAGGTCATCTTTAAGGATGTGCTTAATTCACCTGTGAGAACCAATGTGTGCAGATCTGTGCATGGAACATATTTGAAAAAAGTAAAAATATTTACAGTAGAATTAACACTACTTTCAGGTCAGCAGAATGCACTCTTGCTTAATTATCTTTTCTGCTTTTCACTAGTTAATATAAAATATAAATCCTAAAGGTACACTGCATGAAATTTAAATACATGGCTTGATTTTTCCCTCGATACATTAGGCATCTTTCATCAGATAATTTTGAACTTTTCAAAAAAATATCAATATGAGAATAAAATCATGGTGAGCTACAGTGATAAAATTAAATAATTTGAGTAAAAGGACTAAGTAAACAATAATGTGCTATATAAATATGAAGAATTTTACTTTTATAATAAATTCTTTTTTAAGTATCACATATTGTTATTTCTTCTTCCTATTGTTCTGCATGTATTTACACATACAGCACAAACATTTTATTTTCTTCTTTTCTTTCTATATCAGAATTTAAAAATAACTTTACATCTGCATTATTTGTAGGCCACTTTCGAGGTGAGATTCCAGTGAATATCAATCGATCACACAATCTTTAAAAATTTCAGAGCATCTATTTTATTTTAGGACATCTATGTTATTTCAGGCAATGTTGGGAATAAATGCAATCTTGTCTTCCTCCCTAAAGGGCTCATAATAAAGTTGAGGAATCATAAAAACCTACACAAAGATGTGAAAGAGACCATGCAGTATTAAATATAATGCAAGAGGATTTCAAGTTAGAGCCAGAATAACTCTTAAAACTTGATAAAGGCTTTGATGGGTGGAAAGGACTTGAAATTTGGCTATGAAAATAGTTTTCCCTTGAACGGTCTGAAGCTTCACTTCATGAAATGATCAGCCATTATAAAGGCAGTTTATACCTACTTCCTTAGATATTTTTTGAGCTGAAAGTGGTCTCAGTAGGGGGCAGCAGACAGTGGTTAAGAGCTTAGCTTCTAAATTAAACCTGGAAGACAAGTCATTTCTGCTTTCTTCATCCCGTAAAACCTCCCTACTGCACCTTTGTTCTACACCATCATCTTTTCCTGGAGTTTTCCAATAGATTCCTCACTGACTGATATGGTTTGGCTGTGTCCCCACCCAAATCTCATCTTGAATTACAGCTCCCAGAATCCCCATGTGTCTTGGGAGGGACCTGATGGAGATAACTGAATCATGGGGGCAGTTTCCCCCATCCTGGCATCATGACAGTGAGTGAGTTCTCATGAGATCTGATGATTTTATAAGGGGCTTCCCCACCCTTCACTCAGCACTTCTACTTGCTGCTGCCATGTGAAGAAGGATGTGTTTGCTTTCCCTTCGGCCATGATTATAAGTTTCCTGAGCCCCCCCACCAGCCATGTGGAACTGTTAATCAATTAAACCTCTTTTCTTTATAAGTTACCCAGTCTCAGGTATGTCTTCATTAGCAGCATGAGATGGAACCAACACAGTAAATTGGTACCAGGAGTTGGGTGCTGCTATAAGGATACCCAAAAATGTGGAAGCAACTTTGGAACTGGGTAACAGGCAAAGGATGGAACAGTTTGGAGGGCTCAGAGGAAGATGGAAAAAATGTGGGAAACTTTGGAACTTCCTAGAGACTTGGAGGGCTCAGAAGACAGAAAGATGTGGGAAAGTTTGGAACTCCCTACATACTTGTTGGAAAGCCTTGACCAAAATTCTGATAGTGAAATGGACAATAAAGTCCAGGCTAAGGTGGTCTCAGATGGAGATGAGGAACTTTTTGGGAAATGGAGTAAATGTCACTCTTGCTATGCAAATAGACTGGCGGCATTTTGCCCCTGCTCTAGAGATCTGTGGAACTTTGAACTTGAGAAAGATTATTTATTGTATCAGGCTGAAGAAGTTTCTAAGCAGCAAAGCATTCAAGAGAAAGCAGAACATAAAAGTTTGGAAAATTTGCAGCCTGAGGATGCAATAGAAAAGAAATACCCATTTTCTGAGGAGAAATTCAAGCCTGCCCCAGAAATTTGCATAAGTAACAAGAAGCTGAATGTTAATCACCAAAGGAGTAGGAAAAATGTCTCCAGGGCATGTCCGAGACCTTCAAAGCAGCCTCTCTCAACATGGGCCCCCTGCTACGTGCAGCCTCGTGACTTGGTGCTCTGCATCCCAGCTGCTCCAGCTGTGCTTAATAGGGGCCAAAGTACAGCTTAGGCCATTGCTTCAGAGGATGCAAGCTCCAAGCATAGGCAGTTTCCATGTGGTGTTGAGCCTGTGGATGCACAGAAGTCAAGAATTGAAGTTTGGGAACATCTACCTAGATTTAAAAGAGTGTATGAAAAAGTATGGATGTCCAGGCAGAAATTTGCTGCAGAGGTGGGGCCTTCATGGAGGAGTTCTGCTAGGGTAGTAGAGAAGGGAAATATGAAGCATACACAAGTATCAATAGCCTAATTGATTAAGTGGAAGAAAGGATATCAGAGATTGAAGATCAACTTAATGAAATAAACCATGAAGACAAGATCAGAGAAAAAAGAATGAAAAGGAATGAATGGAGCCTTCAAGAAATAAGGGACTATGTGAAAAGACCAAACCTACATTTGATTGGTGTACCTGAAAGTGACAGGGAGAATGGAACCAAGTTGGAAAACACACTTCAGGATATTATCCAGGAGAACTTCCCCAACCTAACAAGGCAGGCCAACATTCAAATTCAGGAAATACAGAGAACACCACAAAGATACTCCTCGAGAAGAGCAACCCAAAGACACATAATTGTCAGATTCACCAAAGTTGAAATGAAGGAAAAAATGTTAAGGGCAGCCAGAGAGAAAGGTCGGGTTTCCACAAAGGGAAGCCCATCAGATTAACAGCAGATCTCTCTGCAGAAACCTGACAAGCCAGAAGACAGTGGGCAGCCAGTATGCAACATTCTTAAAAAAAAGTATTTTCAACCCAGAATTTCATATCCAGTCAAACTAAGTTTTATAAGTGAAGTAGAAATAAAATCCTTTACAGACAAGCAAATGCTGAGGGATTTTGGCACCACCAGGCCTGCCTTACATGAGCTTCTGAAGGAAGCACTTAACAGGGAAAGGAAAAACTGGTAGCAGCCACTGCAAAAACATACCAAAATGTAAAGGCCATCAACACTATGAGGAAACTGCATCAACCAATGGGAAAAATAACCAGCTAGTATCATAATGACAGGATCAAATTCACACATAACAATATTAACCTTAAATGTAAATGGGCTAAATTCCTCAATTAAATTATTCAACTAAATTAAATTCCTCAAACTAAATTAAATTAAATTCCTCAAACTAAATTAAATTAAATTCCTCAACTAAATTCCTCAATTAAAAGACACAGACTGGCAAATTGGATAAAGAGTCAAGACCCATCGGTGTGCTGTATTCAGGAGCCCCATCTTGTGCACACATAGGCTCAAAATAAAGGGATGGAGGAAGATTTACCAAGCAAATGGAAAGAAAAAAAAAAAAAAAAAAAAAAAAAAGCAAGGGTTGCAATCCTAGTCTCTGATAAAACAGACTTTAAACCAACAAAAATCAAAAGAGACAAAGAAGGGCATTATATAATGGTAGGGGGATCAATGGATCAATGCAACAAGAAGAGTGAACTATTCTAAATATATATGCACCAATGCAGGAACACCGAGATTCATAAAGCAAGTTCTTAGAGACCTACAAAGAGACTTAGACTCCCACACAGTAATAGTGGGAGACTTTTAACACCCCACTGTCAATATTAGACAGATCAATGAGACAGAAAATTAACAAGGATATTCAGGACTTGAACTCAGCTCTGGACCAAGCAGACCTAATAGACATCTACAGAACTCTCACTACTCCAAATCAACAGATTGTACATTCTTTTCAGCATCACATCACACTTATTCTAAATTGACCACATAATTGGAAGTAAAATACTCCTCAGCAAATGCAAAAGAACGGAAATCATAACAGTCTCTCAGACCACAGTGCAATCAAATTAGAACTCAGGATTAAGAAACTCACTCAAAACCACACAATTATATGGAAACTGAACAACCTGCTACTGAATGACTACTGGGTAAATAATGAAATTAAGGCAGAAATAAATAAGTTCATTGAAAGCAATGAGAACAAAGACACAATGTGTCAGAATCTCTGGGACACAGCTAAAGCAGTGTTTAGAGGGACATTTATAGCACTAAAGGCCCACATGAGAAAGTGGGAAAGATCTAAAATCGACACCCTAACATCACAATTAAAAGAACTAGAGAAGCGGCCGGGTGTGGTGGCTCACGCCTGTAATCCCAGCACTATGGGAGGCTGAGGTGGGTGGATCACAAGGTCAAGAGATTGAGACCATTCTGGCCAACATGGTGAAACTCCATCTCTACTAAAAATACAAAAAATTAGCTGGGTGTGGTGGCAGTCACCTGTGGTCCCAGCTACTTGGGAGGCTGAGGTAGGAGAATCACTTGAACCTGGGAGGCAGAGGTTGCAGTGAGCTGGGATTGCACCACTGCACTCCAGCCTGGCGACAGAGTGAGACTCTGTCTCAAAAAAAAAAAAAAAAAAAAAAAAAAAAAAAAAAAAAAACTAGAGAAGCAAGAGCAAACAAAGTCAAAAGCTAGCAGAAGACAAGAAATAACTAAGATCAGAGCAGACCTGAAGGAGATAGAAACACGAAAAACCCTTAAAAAATCAATGAATCCAGGAACTGGTTTTTTGAAAACAATAACAAAATAGATTGACTGCTAGCCAGACTACTAAAGAAGAAAAGAGAGAAGAATCAACTAGATTCAATAAAAATGATAAAGGGGATATCACCACTGATCCCACAGAGATACAAACTACCATCAGAGAATACTATAAACACCTCTATGTAACTAAACTAGAAAATCTAGAAGAAATGGATAAATTCCTGGACACATACACCCTCCCAAGACTAAACAAGGAAGAAGTCGAATCCCTGAATAGACCAATAAAAAGTTCTAAAGTTCTAAAATTGAGGCAGTAATTAATAGCCTACCAACCAAAAAAAAGCCCAGGACCAGACGGATTCACAGCCAAATTCTATCAGAGGTACAAAGAGTAACTGGTACCATTCCTTCTGAAACTATTCCAAACAATAGAAAAAGAGGGACTCCTCCATAACTCATTTTATGAGGCCAGCATCATCCTGATACCAAAACCTGGCAGAGACACAACAAAAAAGAAAATTTCAGGCCAATATCCCTGATGAACATTGATGTGAAAATCCTCAATAAAATACTGGCAAACTGATACAGCAGCACATTAAAAAGCTTATCCACCACGATCAAGTTGGCTTCATCCCTGGGATGCAAGGCTGGTTCAACATATGCAAATCAACAAATGTAATCCATCACATAAATAAAACCACATGATTATCTTAATAGATCCAGAAAAGGCCTTTGATAAAATTCAACACCCCTTCATGCTAAAAAACACTCAATAAACTAGGTATTGATGAAACATATCTCAAAATAATAAGAGCTATTTATGACAGACCCACAGCCAATATCATACTGAATGGGCAAAAACTGGAAGCATTCCCTTTGAAAACTGGCACAAGACAAGGATTCCCTCTCTCACCACTCCTATTCAACATAGTGTTGGAAGTTCTGGCCAGGGCAATCAGGCAAGAGAAATAAATAAAGGATGTTCAAATAGGAAGCGAGGAAGTCAAATTGTCTCTGTTTGCAGATGAAATGATTGTATATTTAGAATACCCCATTGTCTCAGCCCAAAACCTCCTTCAGCTGATAAGCAACTTCAGCAAAGTCTCAGGATACAAATCAATGTGCAAAAATCACAGGCATTCCTATACACGAATAATAGACAGAGAGCAAAATCATGAGTGAACTCCCATTAACAATTGCTATAAAGAGAATAAAATACCTAGGAATACAACTTACAAAGGGTATGAAGGACCTCTTCAAGGAGAACTGTAAACCACTACTCAAGGAAATAAGAGAGGACACAAACAAATGGACATTCCATGCTCATGGATAGGAAGAATCAATATTGTGAAAATGGCCATACTGTCCAAAGTAATTTATAGATTCAATGCTATCCCCATCAAGCTACCATTGACTTTCTTCACAGAATTAGAAAAAACTACTTTAAAGTTCATATGGAACCAAAAAAGAGCCCGCATTGCCAAGACAATCCTAAGCAAAAAGAACAAAGCTGGAGGCATCATGCTACCTGACTTCAAACTATACTACAAGGCTACAGTAACCAAAACAGCATCGTACTGGTACCAAAACAGAGATATAGACCAATGGAACAGAACAGAGGCCTCAGAAATAACATTACACACTTACAACCATCTGATCTTTGACAAACCTGATAAAAACAAGCAATGGGGAAAGGATTCCCTATTTAATAAATGGCATTGGGAAAACTGGCTAGCTGTATGCAGAAAACTGAAACTGCATCCCTTTCTTACACCTTATACAAAAATTAACTCGAGATGAATTAAAGACTTAAAAGTAAGACCTAAAACCATAAAAATCCTAGAAGAAAACCTAGGCAGTACCATTCAGGACATAGGCATGGGCAAAGACTTCATGACCAAAATACCAAAAGCAATGGTAACAAAAGCCAAAATTGACAAATGGAATCTAATTAAACTAAAGAGCTTCTGTATAGCAGAAAGTATCATCACAGTGAACAGGCAACCCACAGAATGGAAGAAAAATTTTGCAATCTGTTTATCTGACGAAGGGCTAATATCCAGAATCTATAAGGAACTTAACCAAATTTACAAGAAAAAAACAAACAACCCCATCAAAAATTGGGCAAAGGATATGAACAGACACTTCTCAAAAGAAGACATTTATGAGGCCTACAAACATATGAAAAAATGCTCATCATCACTGATCTCTAGAGAAATGTAAATCAAAACCACAATGAGATACCATCTCACATCAGTTAGAATGGTGTTCATTAAAAAGCAGGAAACAACAGATGCTAGAGAGGATGTGGAGAAATAGGAATGCTTTTACACTGTTGGTGGGAGTGTAAATTAGTTCAGCCATTGTGGAAGATAGTGTGGTGATTCCTCAAGGATCTAGAACCAGAAATACCATTTGACCTAACAATCCCATTACTGGGCTGTACCGAAAGAATTATAAATCATTCTACTATAAAGACACATGCACACGAATGTTTGTTGCAGCACCATTCATAATAGCAAAGACTTGGAACCAACCCAAATGCCCGTCAATGGTAGACTGGATAAAGGAAATGTGGCACATATACATCATGGAATACTATGCAGCAAAAAAAAGAATGAGTTCATGTCCTTTGCAGGGACATGGATGAAGCTGGAAACCATCATTCTCAGCAAACTAACACTGTAACAGAAAACCACACAATGCATGTTCTCACTCAGAAGTGGGAGTTGAACAATGAGAACATATCAGCACAGAAAGGGGAACATCACATATCGGGACCTGTAGGGGGGTTGGGGGCAAGGGAAGGGATAGTATTAGGAGAAATATCTAATGTAGATGACGGGTTGATGGGTGCAGCAAACCACCATGGCACATGTATACCTATGTAACAAACCTGAACGGTCTGCACACGTATCCCAGAACTTAAAGTATAATGAATGAATAAATAAATAAAAATAAAGCTTGAAAAAAATACAAATAAACTCGAGTTTGACAGACACTTTGTGAGCTTATGCTCTGGCAGGTTACACTTAACACCTCTGAGAAGACCCAGAGCTCAGACTTTGACAGGACCACACCTGGTTAGCCTCTGAGCTAACCTCCAAAGCATCGCCTTCTAGTACTGGCATTGCCCTCTAGCATACAGGAATCTTATGTGTCCATGGAGAAATGCTCATATAAAGGTACACCTCAAACTTTAATTTCCACAGACTTTTCTTTCCACAGAAGCCTGCATCCATCCTAATAAAGCAACTAGACTTTAATATTTTGGAACTCACTCACAATGTGGTTAATGTATTTCGTCTATCAAGTATGTTCTCTGTGAAATTTGTTTACATAATTCATCCCCTCTTTAAGCATTGTGAAGCAAAAGAAAAGAAAAGAAATCTCTTTATATGGCAACAAACTATGTGATCTGTGAAATCATGCTTTAATTATCTCTTTATTTTAACCATACAAAACAGGAGGGGAAGTGTTTTGTATGCATTTAGTAACAAGAGAATACAAGTTAGGTGGAACTGAATCAAAGATGAAAAGAATCAGAGATTATTTTCTTAGAGGGAAGATTTGAAGACACAGGATAGACTGAGGAATGAAATGAAGTAAGTAAATTCATGACTTAAAAATTTCCTGGGGTGTGATGATGGCTCATCAATGATTCAACAATAAGATTTGTTCCTACATACGGGACAGGACATAAAATAAAACTTAATTATACTTTGTCCTTAGAACAATGTCTTATACACAGTAAGCTCAATAAATATATGTTGATTAAATATGAATGCGTGGAGGAGATAAGATTCTATCTAAAGACATGAAAAGTATGACTATAAACTAAAGCAGTGTGATTTCAAGTAATAAAGGTACATGTTAAAGCTAAGATAAAATTCAATGAAAACAAGTAACTTATGAAAACATTATGAAAAATGATATATAAAAATATAAATTCAAATTAAGACATTCTTCCAAAAATTTTATTATATTGTATTTGATGTCCTTAAAACATGAATGAATTAGATCTAAATTAACTAAGTGCTTATGGTCTGTATGTTTGCATTTCCTTCATGTTTATGATTCTCTATTAGCACATTGCAGATTTCTGGAGGACAAGGATCATTACTTTTGTTGAATTTTTATTTATTTATTTGTTATAACATATGATATTCATACACTAATATTTCACAAACTGATATACGTAGCACAAAATATGTGAATTTAATTGTGCCTATTTTAATTTATTATTGCTAACAAAAATGCTGATAATTGCCTACTATATAAAAGATAAACACAGTTTTGTGGCCACCACACTTCTTTCCTGATTTAATTCTATTTCCGTAGGTACCTTCTAAACCTATTTTGAGCTTTATGCATCATTAATTCAAAAAGGTGATATTAAAACTCTGTTCACAGGTGGCATAGACCTTTGAGATGTCAATCATTATGAGTATGATTGGAGAAAGAAGTGGTTCATAGAGAACTAAAACCAGGCTTGAAATACAATTATTTAGAGTCTTTAAACCAGGGCAACTCTATGCTCATTTCACGTGACATGTGTTAAGCATATAGATTTATATTGAGATTTTAGAATATGACAGTGACAACAGAGCTCTTGCAAGTTTTGATAGATCTCCGAAGAGCCTAGGTTTTAAAATAATATTTATTAGCTGTAGTAAACGCCTTTATGTATGATTTTGAAAATTGACTATCCAATGTTATATTTTAAAGAACTTGTTTTTAAAAAGATGTCAATCATTCACTTGGAATCTACATATAACATGACAAAGCTAAGAACTTTGTTGAATCATGTCCCTGCCCCAATTAGCCCCACACTCTCCTCTCAATTCTCTTCAGTATAATGAATGTCTGTGCTATGTTTAACCATCTTTCAAGAATCACCTCTTAGAGAGTCTCCGAGAAATTCCATTTGAATGTTTAGCTATTGCCATTGTCAAGTAATGCTTCAGTAAGATAACTTTCCATTGTGTATACAAACACATGCACAAATTCCCAAAACAAAATCTAAAGGGATATGTTTTTGTTAAATGACCACCTTGCATCATTCTTTAATAGCTGGAGATCTTAGTAAAGCTCAGGAGCTATCTGGGTTTGAGAGGGCACATAAAATACGCAGTTAATCTTAGACTTTAGATTGTCACAGGAAGTTCATCTTCACTGGGAAGTAAAATAGCTGGTCCCACTCTGCATGCATTCATTCCTTCTAATGTACATTTCCCCCATTTTTCTTTATAACATAACCTTGAAAAATGTGGCCAGCTAAAAGACTATGGTTGACTCTTGAACAACACAGGTTTCAATTGCACTTACACACAGATGGAAAATACAGAATTGGCAGAATGCAAAACCTGAGTACAGGGAGGGCTGACTTTCTGCGTTCATGGATTCTGCAGGGCAAATGTGGGTTTAGAGTATATGTGGATTTTGGTATTGGGGGTGGGGGAGTCTTGGAGCCAATCCCACGTATACCATATACCTAGGACAACTGTATTTCCCAAACTCTCTTTCAGCATTATGTGGCCATATGATTAAATTCCAGGCAATGAGATGTAAGTAGAAGCATGTGAGACTTCTGGGAAAGATCTTTGAAAGCATAGGTACTGGCCTGGAATGTAGGCATAGAAGCTGAAGCTCTAGCAACTATCTTGTTTTTGAAGTGACCTTGAATATGGAAACCACGCACAGGAGACGGTGGAGCCTGGGCCCCTAATAGTTATGCTTCACCATCTCCTGTGCATCTCATGTGCTGCCAAACCAGGCCTGGACTTTCTATCTCTGGATTTCATTTAGATTAGAGTAAAATGAACTTTCCTATTATTTAAGCTACTGTTATTTTTTCTTTCTGTTACATGCAGCTGAATATAATTTTAACTGATATGTCACATAAAAGCTATGAATGCTAATCCAAAAAGTGGACTGATCCAAAACTTTCTCCCCTAACAACTTGCCCATATGCCTAATATTCTCAACATTAAAATTAAGTTATTTTGCAACAGGCCCCGGTGTGTGGTGTTCCCCTTCCTGTGTCCATGTGATCTCATTGTTCAATTCCCACCTATGAGTGAGAACATGCGGTGTTTGGTTTTTTGTCCTTGTGATAGTTTGCTGAGAATGATAGTTTCCAGCTTCATCCATGTCCCTACAAAGGACATGAACTCATCATTTTTTATGGCTGCATAGTATTCCATGGTGTATATGTGCCACATTTTCTTAATCCAGTCTATCGTTGTTGGACATTTGGCTTGGTTCCAAGCCTTTGCTATTGTGAATAGTGCTGCAATAAACATACGTGTGCATGTGTGTTTATAGCAGCATGATTTATAATCCTTTGGGTATATACCCAGTAATGGAATTGCTGGGTCAAATGGTATTTCTAGTTCTAGATCCCTGAGGAATCGCCACACTGACTTCCACAATGGTTGAACTAGTTTACAGTCCCACCAACAGTGTAAAAGTGTTCCTGTTGTGGGGTGGGAGGAGGGGGGAGGGATAGCATTTGGAGATATACCTAATGTTAAATGACGAGTTAATGGGTGCAGCACACCAACATGGCACATGTATACATATGTAACTAACTTGCACATTGTGCACATGTACCCTAAAACTTAAAGTATAATAAAAAAATAAAATAAAATAAAAATAAAATTAAGTTATTTTGGCATTAAGGCATTATTTCTAAATGCTTCTATTAAGATATATATGCTCCATAAGGATGAACTAAGTAAGTTTGCTTAATAAGGGTCTAAGAGTAGAGCTTTGAGAGTGGTAGAGATGGTGCAGGCATAATAATGTTGCCATGGGCAACTGGAGCTGTGTCTAGGGCAAAAAAGGAAAAGGACTGGGCATTGCAGATATGTTCACTTACTTTACACTATTGCCAATAAGGAAACATGACCTCATGGAAAATATTTTCCTTAAAGTTAAGTTTTGCCTTAGAAATGATGTGATGCTAAATCATCTTCAAAATCTATTATTACATTAAAGAACTTTAAAAATAGCTCAATGTCTTAATAGTTAACTAATTCAATAAAAATATTTAAACTCTTAATATTTATTGCTCTTTTAAAAATCTAAGTTCAGGCCGGGCGCGGTGGCTCACATCTGTAATTCCAGCACTTTGGGAGGCCGAGGTGGGTGGATCACGAGGTCAGGAGATCGAGACCATCCTGGCTCACACGGTGAAACCCCGTCTCTACTAAAAATACAAAAAATTAGCGGGCCGCAGTGGCGGGCGCCTGCAGTCCCAGCTACTGGAGAGGCTGAGGCAGGACAATGGCGTGAACCCGGGAGGCGGAGCTTGCAGTGAGCCGAGATCGCTCCACTGCACTCCAGCCTGGGCGACAGAGCGAGACTCCCTCTGAAAAAAAAAAAAAAAAAAAAGTTCAAATTACTAATATTTTTATTCTCCTCATGCCATTGATATCTTATATGACCTGAAACATCCTTATGCTCTTGTAACTAGGTTTCTCTAGTGTATTTGGAAACCGTGTTCTAAGGCTTGATTGTGTCCGTTTTTTTACTCAAAAGTCAAAAATGAGACTTTATTAGGGTGACACTACCTATGGATGGATGGAGGGAAGAGGGTATACTCTGAAGCTAAACTTCCTGGATTTGAAACTTGACTCTATCACTTACTAGCTATGTGAGCCTAAGAACGTTGTTTAACCTCACCATGCCTCATTTTTCTCATGTGTAGAAAGGAAATAATAATAATGCCTACCTCATAGGTTTGTAGTGAGAATTAACTAAGTCAATTTTTATAAGGCATGTAGAACTTGGCCTACATGTTTGCTAAATACATTAGATAGATACAATTCAGTTAGTATATGAAAAGAATGTAGGATTGAAACATGGGTTTTAGATTTTTTTAATAGAAACCATGCTACTTTATTAAAATACTGAGTTTTATTTCATATGTATATTTTTGTCTCCCCCCCATTTCCATGTCCGACCACCACTACTACTGTGTCCTATCATAACATTCCCTACATACTTAAAACCAACTAAATGGTGGAGTTCCATCTTTAAAAACTAAACATGCATTTTTAAAAGTTTACTTTAAGTTCTGGGATACATGTGCTGAACATGCAGGTTTGTTACATAGGTATACATGTGCCATGGTGGTTTGCTGCACCCATCAACCCGTCATCTGGGTTTTAAGCTCCGCATGCATTAAGTATTTGTCCTAATGCTCTCCCTTCCTTTCCCCCCCACCTCTCGACAGACCCCAGTGTGTGATGTTCCCTTCCCTAAAACAGGCATTTTGGACAACACATTCTTGGCAATGGAACATTTGTCAAACGTGGTAGGAGAAGTTCTCACTCTGCATTATAAAAAAGACAGCCAGATATCAACGGTTACAGAAATGGAATAAGATGGAAAATTTTTAACAAATTGTTTAAACTATTTTCTTAAAGAGACTTCCTCCAGTGCCAGAGATCTTGAATAGCCTCCTGGTCAGTCATCCACAAGCAATTCTTCACATAATTGATGAACTTGGCTTCCACTTTGAGAAGAGAACCACCTTTTTCTATACTTGCATTTTTGCTTTGTTTTCTACAGAACTATGTCCTTTATGTGTTTCAGGATTTTTTTCCTGTTTTTTGAAGGATTCTTGTCCTTTTGATCTTGGTGTTGATTTTTGTCCTTTTGATCTTGGTGTTGACTCAAAAGGCTTTGAGTCTTTTCCATTCTAGTTTGACTTTTGTGCATTTTTGGCTGGAGTATCTCCTATAGATTTCTTCACTGCAGCTTTTTCTTCAGTTTTCTCATCATCAAAATCACCATCATCATCGTCTTCATCATTATCATCATCATCTTATTCATCAGCAGCAAGTTTTACTTTTCTCTGTGGAACCTTGCTACCACCTCCAGGGGCAGATCGCCTTCCAGGTACACTTAAGAGTTTCACATCCTCCTCCTCTTCATCTTCTGACTTTGCATCTTCCTCCACAACTACTCAGTGCTGTCCACTAATATGCACTGATCCTGAACAACACTTCAATTATAAGACCACTGGTAGTGTGATTTCAAAGCCCCCAAGGGAAACTGTTGGCTGTACAAACATTTTCAAAGTTGCCAGTGTTACCTTAGTTGGACTGCCTTCATAATTCATTGTCTCTGCTTCAACAATGTGCAACTTATCCTTTGCACCAGCCCCTAAACTGACCGTTCTTAAAGATAACTGGTGTTCATTTTCATCATTATCCACCTTAAAGTGATAATCTTTGTTGGCCTTTAGTTCACAATTGAAAAGATAGTTCTGGGGCCTCAGGGTCATGTCTATGTCCATCAAATCTTCCATGGGATAGTGGCATGCACTTAGGTGGAAGAGAAGGCAGACAGAGATAAATGACTACTGCTCCAGAGAATGGCCATGCAGGATGGAATCACACCAAGGGGTTTAGATTCTAATATGGGTTCTGCTACCTCCTAGTTGTATGATCTTGATTTATTTAAATTGTCTGACACTCAATTTCCTTACTTGTAAATGAGGATGATAAAGCCAACCTTATGGGGTTATTATAATGAGTAAATAGGATGGCCAGGTAAAATACAGAATATATGGTTAAATATGATTTTTCAGATAAGGAATGAATAATTTTTCAGTATGAGTATGTCCTTTGTAATATTTGGGATATACTAATACTAAAATATTTCACTGTAATCAAAATTTAACTGTCCATCCTGTCTTTATCCTCCGTAAATCTGGCAACCCTGTTAGTAAATGAGTTAGTTGGCAGTCTCTTCATTTTTCATAAGAGGACATCAATCTTATATATGTATAATATATGTATAATATATATAGAATTCATGTCGAAATAACCCTTCTGTGATTTTCTGTATGCAAAGAAAGCATTTACTGTAGTTGCCTATATTACTTCCCAAATTCCCCAGTATTTTCTTTTTAAATAGAGGTGAGTACTATACCATCACCTGGATTAAGCTTAGCAATATCCTTTGTGGCTTTCATTGTCTTATTTTTCTATTACAAAATAATTGTGACTCTATGAATTGCATAGTAACCAGGGAAACTCATTTGAATCGAGTTCTCTTAGTGGATAATTATACCTCTAGCAATAACTTGGTGCTAAAAACAAAAATGACACTTTAAGCATGGCTATATCTGTATTTTGAAGGGGCAATTTGCCCTGTACCCTACAACTAGAGAAGGTAGAAGAAAAAACATGAGAAGACTTTGACAAGTCAATCTGAGCAGCCTTTACCTTCCAGCAACCTCAGCTAATGACAGGCAATGAGCTATTCTTAAATTTAACTTCTTCTATTGCTGGATAAAGACAATTTGTTCTTCCTAGAACAACCATCTTTTTTTTTTCCTTCTAAGCTGCTATTCAGAAATGAAAATGTAAAAGTGAGGATGAGAAAAGTTTACGGTAAAAATATTTTTTCTTGATTTCTTTCTCAAAAGTTTTAGAAGTTAAAGAGCTTGTGAGAAGAAAAAAATATATAGGCTGAATTTTTAAGCATGAATAAATATGTTTTTCTCGTAGAAATTTTTGAGGCATTTATCGATGAATAAAAACAGAAATATTAAGATTTAATCACGTGTATTTATTTGCCAACTTGAAATTGGACAAATGTACTAAAAATAATGTGTCAACATTTTGTCTTTTGCTTAATCATCTGAAAACATTGCTTAGTGATTAGTGGCTTAGAAATCTCCTGGTGAAAACAGTAGAGCACTTTTAAAGAAATGTTCATCATCGTTGCTTTTGGTGCACAGAGGATGGTATTTGGGGGATAATAAGCATGTCTCTGACTCTGGGGAGAAAGGTGATTCAGAACTGCCCTTCAACCCAGGCTAGAGGGGCCCTACCGTGGGTCCTGCCCTTGAGAGGATTGCGTATTTTGCACACATTGAAACGCAAATGTGTCTTATTTTTTTTTATATTTTGTAGGTAAGTCTTTGGAAAGTTTGGCATCTGAACTTTCCAGAATTATGGCTGGTGCCCACACACTTTCTAGAGGAAGTGGGGCTGAGGGTGGAGGGAAAGGGTTCTAGATTCTACTCTGGGAACCCAGAGAAAGAGTGGCGCTTTGGTTTAAGTTGGTGCCTCCACACCACACAGTGTGGGTGTCTAGGCAGGGCAGGGTCCCAGGAAAACAGTGTGTCTTCCTCTCCTCTAGCTGGGTGGTATGGTTTTGGGAGGTGCTGAGAACATCTTGAAAATCCTGAAGAAAAGTGAGGCTGGGGAAGGGGAATGTGTTTTTCCTGTCTCCTGGGGAGCTTGACATGGTTGGGACAGGTCTACTCACCACCCAGGAGTCTCGCCCCAGCTTCCACTCTGCCCGGGCCTAGCTAGTCTCTGATTTATAGGAGGCAAACCTGGTGTGGGACAAGGGGGCTCCTTTAGCCTCTGGGTAGGGTAATTCCTGGAGAACATAGGTGAGAACAAGGTCTGGGCTGTGGTATAGTTTTGAATTATAACTTCCAACTATTTAGAAATATAGCACGTTGGCCTCCACTTGTATTTTTTTCCCGGGCTCTCCCAATGTTAGTGGTGGGTCTGTACAGAAGAATTGAACTCTGAATATGAAAAAAATTTTAGGAGTACCTAAATGGAATGTTTTTGCTTATTTTTGTATGTATGCCCTAGAGTAATAACTTGTTGTAAAAGTCTACATTTGAAGAAGTAACCAAGGGGTCTTATTGTCAGTCTTAATCTAAGTTTCAAAAAAAGTATATGTCAGTTTATTTTTAAAATTATTTTACTTATTAATATTATTTTTGATTGACAAATCATAATTATATACGTTTATGGTATACAGTGTAATGTTTCCATATATGTATACAATGTGGAATGACTAAATCAAGCTGACATATCTATCACCTCTCTTAGCTATCTTTTATTTATTTATTTTTTATGAGACAAGGTCTGCCTCTGTCACTCAGGCTGGACTGCAGTGGCGCTATCTTGGCTCACTACAACCTTCACCTCCTGGGCTTAAGTGATTCTCCCACCTCAGCCTCCCCCGGTAGCTGGGATTACAGACGCATGACACCATGCCTGGCTAATTTTTGTATTTTTTGTAGAGACAGGGTTTTACCATGTTGCTCATGATGGTCTCCAACTCCTGAGCTCAAGTGATCCACCTGCATTGGCCTCCCAAAGTACTGAGATTACAGGTGTGAGCCACCATGCCCAGCTTTACCTATCATTTTTTATGAGACATTTTACATTTACTCTCTTAGTTATTTTGAAATATACATTATTATTAACCATAATCATTCTGCTATGCAATAGGTCTCAAAATCTATTACTATTGTCTACTATTGTCTATCTAAATCTTCATACCCTTTGACCAGCAATTCTTCTTTCCCTCCCTCCCCAACCCTCTAGTAGCCTATGGTAAGCATCTTTCTACTCTCCACTTTTGTAAGTTCAATTTTTTCAGTTTCCACATATAACAGATTAGCTGTTCCACATATAACAAGCGATCTGAGGCAGGTGGATCGCTCAAGCTCAGGAGTTGGAGACCATCCTGGGCAACATAGTGAAACCCTGTCTCGACAAAAAATACAAAAATTAGCCAGGCATGGTGGCATGCACCTGTAATCCCAGCTACTGGGGAGGCTGAGCTGTTGTATGTGGAAACTAAAAAAAAAAAAAAATGAACTTACAGAAGTAGGGAGTAGAATGTGGCATCTGTCTTTTTGTGCTTAGCTTATTTCAGTTAGCATAATGTTCATCAATTCCACATGTTGTCACAAATGACAGGATTTTCCCCCTTTCTAAGGCCGAATAGTATTCCATTGTGCATATACCCTACCACATTTTCTTTATCCATTCATCCATTAAAGGCACTCTTAGGTTGGTTAGTCATAGCTTGACTATCGTGAATGATGTTACAGTGAACATGAAAGTGCAGATATCTCTTTGACATATTGATTTCAGTTCCTTTGGATATATATACCCAGAAGTGGGATTAGTGGATTATATGGGAGTTCTATTTTTAGTTTTTTTGAGAAACCTCCATATGATTTTCCATAACAGTTACACTATTATGTAACTGTACACAATTTCCACCAACAATGTAAAGAGTTCCCTTATCCCTGCATCTTTGTTATCTTTCATCTTTTTGATAAAAGTTTTTCTAGCAGATGTCAAGTGATATCTCATAGTGGTATTAATTTGCCTTTCCCTGATGATTAGTGATGCTGAGCATTTTTTGATATACCTGTTGGCCATTTATGTGTCTACTTTTGAGAAGTATCTATTCAGATCCTTTAACCCCCACCTTTTTTTGAGACAGGGTCTCACTCTGGAGTGCAGTGACACACATAGCTCACTGCAGCCCTGACCTCTGATATGGTTTGGCTCTGCGTCCTCACCCAAATCTCATCTCAAATTGTAATCCCCCCATGTCAAGAGAGGGACCTGAAGGGAAGGTGATTGGATCATGGGGGCAGTTTCTCCCATGCTGTTCTTGAATTAGTGAGGGAGTTCTCACAAGAGCTGATGGTTGTTTTAAAAGTGTTTGGAAGTTCCTTCTTTGCAGCACTTCTCTCTCTCTCTCCTGCTGCCATGTAAGACATGCCTTGCTTCCCCTTCACCTTTTGCCATGATTGTGAGTTTCCTGAGGCCTCCCCAGCCATGTGGAACTGTGAATCAACTAAACCTCCTTTCTTTATAAATTACACAGTGTCAGTTAGTATCTTTATGGCAGTGTGAAAATGTACTAATACACCCAGATTCAACTGATCCTCCCACCTCAGCCTACTGAGTAGCTGGGACTACAGGTGCACACCACCATACCCAGCTAATTGTATTTTTTGAAGAAACGTGGTTTTGCCATTTTACCCATACTGGTCTTGAACTCCTTGGACTCAAGTGCTCTGCCTGCCTTGTCCTCCCAAATACAGACATGAGCCACTGTGCCCAGCCCTTTGCCCATTTTTAAATTGAGTTATTTGTTTTCCTGCTATTGAGTTGTTTGAGTTTCTTATATATTTTAGATATTAACCCCTTATTGTATCATGGCTTGTAAATATTTTCTCCCATTCTATGGATTTATTTTGTTGTTTCCTTTGTTGTGCAAGCACTTTTTTAGTTAGATGTAGTCCGATTTGTCTATTTTTGCTTTTGTTGCCTATGCTTTCAGGGTCATGTCCAAAAACTTGTTGCTCAGACCAATGTCCTTGGAGCATTCTCTCTGTTTTCTTCTAGTAGTTTTACAGTTTCAGGTCTTTAATATTTAAGTCGTTAATACATTTTGGGTTGATTTTTGTATACAGCTTATTTTGTAAATTGGATAAGGATCAACTTTTATTCTTTTATATGTGAATACTTAGTTTTCCCAACACTATTTTTTTAAGAAACTGTTCTTTCTTCATTGTGTGTTCTTGAAATCTATGTCAAAAATAAATTGATTATAAATGTTTGGGTCTATTTCTGGGCTCTCTGTTCTAATCCATTGGCCTATATGTCTGTTTTTATGCTAGTACCATGCTGTTTTAATAACTATAGCTTTGTCGTAAATTTTGAAATCAGAAATTGTGATGCTTCCATCTTTGTTCTTTTTGCTCAAGATTGTTTTGGTTATTAAGGGTCTTTTGTGGTTGAATATAAACTTAGGGACCTTTTTTTATTTCTGTGAAAAATGACACTGAATTTTCATATGGATTACATTGAATTTATAGATTGCTTTGGGTAGTATGGACATTTTTACAATGTTTATCCTTTCAATCCATAAATATTGGATATCTTTCAATTTATTTGTGTTTTCTTCAATTTCTTTCATTAGTGTTTTATAGTTTTCAGAATACAGGTCTTTTATCTCCTTAGTTAAATTTTCACCTAAGTATTTGATTTTTTTGTTGCTATTGTAAATGGAGTTGTTTTCTTAATTTCCTTTCTAGGTAGTTCATTATCAGAATATATAATGCTACTTATTTTTTGTATGTTGATTTTGAATCCTGTAACTTTACCAAATTTTTAATAAATTTTAACTTTTTTTGGTAGAATGTGCCGTAATTTAATGGGAGCATTTTATTTTTTAGTGGAATATAAAGTATTTGTGCGCCTTACAATTAATGGCATTTTGAGTTTAATGATATGTGATGGATCACCAGTCTCATGTTTTCTGAGCTAATGCAATGCCATGGGTGGAAGCCATGAGGACTGTGTGGCTGCAAAGTTTCCATAACTGACATTAGGATGTGGACATTGCTGAGGCATCTTTTGGAGGAGAATAGCAGAATAGCCCTTCCTCAGTGTTGTGGGTCAAGAATAAGGTGAGAAAATGACTTGTCAACATACCAGCAGGGTGTGGTTAGTGGGTGAGCCATTCAAGCGTGCCTGGGAGAGTCTGAGCCTTTGTGGAAGCGTTAATATATCAGGAAAAAGTCCCACGCTGAACAGTGTCCACCCTGAAAGAGACTGCCAATTAATTATAAAGTTACCAAATAATAAAGGAGAGCATATATTACCAAATATAAATATATTATTAACAAAATAATTCAAATACTTCTCAATTCGTTTATAATCTATATCCAATAAGTCCTGATACTTGGAAAAGGCAATAAGCAGTCCAACAGGTTTGCATAAAGAGATCCGGGGGCTGGGTTTGCTGCCCTTTGTCCTCCCCACTCCGAGAGAGGATGAGGGAGGTGACAGACCATTTGTCTCTCAAGCCTGACGAGGAGTGCAGGAGTACTTCTGAGCACAGGTTCATCTTGGGCATGAGAAAGTGGCTCCTTACCTGGAAAGCAATTTCCCTCCTTCCCTCCCTCCCTGCCTTCCTCCCTTCCTTCTTTCCTTCCTTCTTTCCTTCTTTTTTTTTTGAGACAGAGTCTGGCTCTGTTGCCCAGGCTGGAGAGCAGTGGTGCCTCTCGGCTCACTGCAACTTCCGCCTTTCAGGTTCAAGCGATTCTTGTGCCTCAGCCTTCCGAGTAGCTGGGATTACAGGCACACGCCACCACGCCTGACTAATTTTTGTATTTTTAGTAGAGACAGGGTTTTGCCATGTTGGCCAGGCTGAGGTGGAACTCCTGACCTCAAGTGATCCACCTGCCTCAGCCTTCCAAAGTGGTGGGATTACAGGCGTGAGCCACCATGTCCAGTCCCTGTGGCTTCTTTTTAATTCCAAGTTGTCAGGTCTCAGTACATTATAGCAGTCTACATAAGTTGCAAAAATAAACTTCCTGATTCCAAAGCACACCATGTTTAATGAGTCATCTTGGACACTGAATTTCAAAAGGATTAGAGATTTATTTCTGGGTCTCTTTATGAGAAGAATGAGCAAGAGTCTATGCAACTATTTGAAGAGGAGATTCAGTCTTTAGAGATCTTTTGGTAATAATATAATCACACACTAACTCAATAACTATTGAGACTTATAATGCTGTGATTGAGGAAAGTAAACATGTTGCTAAATGGTTGAACCTTTCTAGACCTTAAAAAGCGTAAAGTTCTAAACAGATTTACTTCATTTTTATTTCCATTCCTATTTTTAGAAATAAGTGAAACATTTGAGTACAGCCAGATTTGAGGGGTCTTTTTCCCTTCTCTGCCACAAAATTTGCTGGATAAATGGCCTCCTTAGTAGATTTATATTTGGGTTGCCAGATAAAATACAGGACATACAAATATTGCATAGGACATACTTATACTAAAAATTATTTGTTGATTATATGTAATTAAAATTAAACTAGGTATCTTTTTTTGGTAAATAGGGCCATCTTAATTTATATGTACTTTGTATGGCTGTTCTTATTTGCTACACATAAGTTTTTTTTTTAGGAGAAATAGCATTTCTGGATTAGTTGACTGTTACTGTCAATAACTCATAATATTAAAATTTGATAATCTTGTCAGTTTATTAATTTGTAAGATGGATTCTTGGTGTGTTGGGCCCAAATATTCTGTAACTATAGCATGTTAAAAGCAGACCATCCTTTTTTCTGAAGAATCAGAGTTGTTTAGTGAATTATTGAAATGTTATCCTCAACAGTTACCAAATGCCTGGCAAGGTAAGGTTCAGCTGGCTTTCTTTTTTTTTTTTTTTTTTTGTAAGTCAGAAGACCTCTCCAAATTTTTTGTATTATAATTTTGTATTATAAAACTAGCTTTTCTTCCATTTTGGAAGTCAAATCCAGAATGATGGAGATCTGAAATTTTGAATCCTTTATGATTGCTCTTCCTTATTGACCCCAAATCAGATGATTGCTCTACTGTTTGCATAGATGACCTTAGTAATTGGATAAACTTTAACATCTTCTGAGAATTACCAGAGACAGTGCTTGAATAAACATCAGATTTTTAAAAAACTGTATAAGCTGAGTGCTATTGGTTTTATTTGGCTCATTTCACATTCATTTTTACATGACGAGTGCCTACGGAGCTGAATATGGATATTAAAATGTGATAGGGAATGTGTGAGTGAATGTGTGTTTGTGTGTGCGTGTGTGCGTGCGCGCACGCACTGAGGAATGCTGTATATTAAGTGAGAAAGAAAGAAAAAAAATCCTGCAGACATCCAATCCTGATTCCTAGAAACAAGAATTGATAGAACTTATGGATCAGTCATGGGTAACCCTAACCATTGTCAAAGTGGGTGCTTAAGTGATGTGTGGTAGAAGGAAGAACAAATAAAGAGACAGGTGGTTTATCTGACATTCTATTTGCCAGAGATTTGCATTAACTGGCATTTGTGGACATATTCCACAGAGCAGCAACTGACGTTTATAATGATGACCCTGAGACATGGTAAGTGCTGTGTGAATTATCACAGAAAAATGAAAACCTGTTAGTGCAAATCAGGTGTTAAGTGCATTTTATTGTGTGTTTTTTTTAAATTAATGTTGACTCTTTATGTAGAGCACATATGTTTTCGCTTTAATCAGGATAATTATACTTTCTGACCAAATCAGATGACACAAAGCGGATTGTAGAAATTTAACACACATTTGCTCATTACCTGCTGTGTAATAAGCTATAGGCAAACATTGATAGACACAATTTTATGTCCTCAAGAAATTCATAATTACGGGAGATAGAGAACCATATGTTTTTTATAAAATGTAAGAGGACCCTAATGTACATACAAATACAATGGAAACCATAGTGTAGAAGTAATTGATAAAAGAGAAGTCAAAGATTTATTACTGAGGAGATAACATTTGAATTGCACGTTGAAGAACAAGTAAGGTTTCTCTAGCTAAATAGAAATGTTACTCTCATTTCCCAGAATAGGGATTTTATGTACTTTGTCCCTTGTTTTCTCCATCATCTCCTCATTTTTGGGATTGACGGTGGATACATTACATAGTGGAGGATGAAGTTTGATATGAGTTAAGAAATACTACTCTGAATACCCTAGGTCCTGCTTTCAATTGTTATTTGCATGTCAGAGTGGGCACTGGAGTAATGTGAAAATCCATCACCTCAAGTTGAGGAGAAAAACCTAGAAATTAAATAAGGGATTCAGGAAAAATCATGATGGCCTATAGGATTATTTGCCTTGTTAAATCATCTGTTTTTATTGTTTTAAAGTACAATTACTTTGGATTTCTCTTGGTATTTCCAAATTATCTATCTTATGGACAGAACATCTTACAGAACAGAGCCACCCTCAGCAATAATAAGGGTCACAATGGCTCAGGCTTTATTTCTCCTTAAGTAATCTTCCATACAGCCTGCTTGTTAATAAATAGTTAATTATTTGGGCAGCTGCTAATTATGCTCGAGCCCAACAATGGATATAAGACATTGGCATTTTGCAGCTGCATTTTGCCCTGGGTGGGAGTGTCGATGTGGAGTGCAGGACAGGTAGGGTAGCCTCTTCAGTCAGTCACAAATCAGGACCATCCAGGCCCAATACTAGACTCAGAGTTTGTCATCATTGATTACATAAACCAAAGATCGATCAACTCCCCTTCATGTCTGGCTCTGTAAGTACAAAGAAACTAACAATGGTCAATTTGTTTATTTTTATCAATTATTCTTTTCATGCAAATGGAATGACGAAAAAGACACTAGACTAGGTACATGTGTCTGGATTCTGGTGCAACCTGTGCTATACACTGACTGTACGACCTAAGGCAACTATCTTAGCCTTTCGGGACTTCATTTTCTCCATAGTATACTGACTAAATGATCCTCACAATTTTTTTCCAGTTCTAGAATGCTAGGAATCTTTCTTGTTAATTTTTAATTTTTGTGGGTACATAGCAGGTGTATACATTTATGGAAGAAACGAAATGTTTTCATACAGGCATGCAATGTATAATAATCACATCATGGAGAATGGGGCATCCATTCCTTCAAGCATTTATCCTTTATGCCACGAATAATCTAATTATACTCTTTTTGTCACTTTAAAATGTACTACTAAGTTATTATTGACTGTAATCACCCTGTTGTGCTATCAAATAGTAGATCTTACTCATTCATTCTATTTTTTGTACCCAGTAAACATCCCTACCTCCTTCCAACACCTCCACCTACCCTTCCAGCGTCCATTCACCATCCTTCTACTCTCTCTGTTCCATGAGTTCCATGAGTTTAATTAT